>NC_136262.1:57721261-57918877 GCF_964187855.1 Myxine glutinosa | reverse complement strand
CGTAACCGATTGGAGCAGTTTATTGCCGCACAAAACGAGATCCGCGAAGCGAGTTGGTCGAGTCGCGCTGACCAAGATGGCGACACGGCGGCTTCACTTTTCACGGAGTATGAGCGTTCTATATATTTTCAATTCAGTGCGCCCGTGATTTGTGGCATAGACATGACCATTGGGCCTTCACGGTGTAATTTGTGCGAGGCTTTTGTCTGAGTGAGCTTGAGTCGAGAGGGCGAATGTACGGGTTGGGAATGTACAGGTCTCCCTTCCCCCGCCCGGCAACGCCGGTACTGGAGGACGCCACAGGATCGGTGAGTCTCCAAAATCCGCTTCGTGCTGATGCGAATATGCAGGACTATGTCCGATTGTTGTGCTGCTCTCCGACCATGAGAACTGCAACGTCATTGTTGACTGGCCATCCCCTTCCCTCCCCCTTCCCCCTCCCCCCTCCGTCCCCCCTCCCTTCCCCCTCCACCCTACCCCTCCCCTTCTCCCCTCCCCCTCCCCTTCTCCCCTCCCCCTCCATTTTCCCCCTCCTCCTCCCTTTTCCCCCTCCCCCCACCCCCTCCCCTCCCCCACCCTTCTCCCCTCCCCCCCCGTTCCCCTCCCCTCCCCTCCCCGCCCGGCAATGCCGGGTACTTCTGCCGGGTCCCCCCCTCCCCCCTCCGTCCCCCCTCCCACCCCCTCCCCCTCCATCCTCCCCCTCCCCCCTCCCATCCTTCACCCTCCCCATCCCCCCTCCCCTCCCCCCTCTCTCCCCCCTCTCCCCCTCCCACCCCTCCTCACCCTCCCCATCCCCCCTCTTCTCCCCTCTCCCCCTCCCCCTCCCACTCTTCTCCCCTCCCCCCCGTTCCCCTCACCTCCCCTCCCCCCTCCCCTCCCCTCCCCCGCCCCCCTCCCCTCCCCTCCCCTCCCCCGCCCCCCTCCCCTCCCCTCCCCCGCCCCCCTCCCCTCCCCTCCCCCGCCCGGAAATGCCGGGTACTTCTGCTAGTACAGTATAAAGTAGTGTCAAATTCCACAATGATCGTATTTCTTAACAGCAAATATATTGCAGCACATCAGAACCTTCATTTTACACAAAGAAAGAATGTACCGATCCTTGGTTCAACTTTTCTTTGTTTAACAGCAAATAAAAAAAAATTGACAGTATTTGAGGCACACCATCCTTGCGCGACACCATCCTGTTGGCTGTATATGCCT
Organism: Myxine glutinosa; assembly: GCF_964187855.1. Lineage (NCBI taxonomy): Eukaryota > Metazoa > Chordata > Myxini > Myxiniformes > Myxinidae > Myxine > Myxine glutinosa. The sequence goes on along the minus strand of NC_136262.1, from coordinate 57,917,680 downwards.
GGATTCCTCTTTTTGTCTGATTTAAAACATTATATAAATTTGAAGCAATCTTACTTAATATATTTTTCTTTCTGAAAAGCGTTTCCCTTTTTCATTGAAGGACAGACAGACAGCATTAGCCAATTATATATATATATATATATATATATATATATATATATATATATATATATATATATATATATATATATATATATATATATATATATAAACTAAAGCTCATGGGGGCTATTTGGGAGTTGGCACAAAGCTCACGGGGGCTATTCGAGGGTTGGTACAAAGCTCACGGGGGCTATTTGGTGGATGCCCGGGGATTTTTTGGTAGTTGCCCGGGTATTTTTTGGTAGTTGGTGGGGGGTATTTGGTGGTTGGCAGGGGCTATTTGGTGGTTGGCAGGGGCTATTTGGTGGTTGCCCAGGGACTATTTGGTGGCTGGCAGGGGCTATTTGGTGGTTGCCCAGGGATTTTTTGGTAGTTGGCTCACAAGGACTCAAGGGTTGGCGGGGGATATTTGGTGGTTGGCAGGGGCTATTTGGTGGTTGGCAGGGGCTATTTGGTGGTTAGCAGGGGCTATTTGGTGGTTGGCAGGGGCTGTTTGGTGGTTGAATGAAATGGTTGAAACTAGTGTATATATATATATATATATGTTTATATATATATGTATATGTATATATTATTTATATATATATATATATATATATATATATATATATATATATATATATATATATATATATATATATTATATTATATATATACACACTAGTGGGGTCACCCGTGGGAATCCCACGGGCATGGACGTGTGTGACATTTCGACATATTGAGTTAGATGCTGCACTGCACATTCAGTTTTACAAAATGGTTACTGGCAATTTATCAGATCCACAAATGATGTAATCGACACAATTTATTTACTTCTGATAACATGTGAATGCATGTGCGTGCACATGGGAAATACAGTTTGAAATGTGCAATTACATCTCATGTAAAATGTGACTTCAAGAGCTCAAATCATCTCCCTCCCCGCCCACATCACGCACACTGCACGGGGCAGAGTGGGTCACACACGGGGGAGAGTGGGGTCGCTTTACTCCTCCCCCTCATTCCTTTCCAACTCCTCCTCACTCCTCTACCCCTCCCACAGTGTCCTCTCCTCCTCCACCAGTCTCCTCTCCCCCTCCCCCACTCTCCTCTCCCCCTCCCCCAGTCTCCTCTCCCCCTCCCCCAGTCTCCTCTCCCCCTCCCCCAGTCTCCTCTCCCCCTCCCCCAGTCTCCTCTCCCCATTCCCCCAGTCTCCTCTCCCATTCCCCCAGTCTCCTCTCCCATTCCCCCAGTCTCCTCTCCCCCCCCCCCCCCCACAGTCTCCTCTCCATCTCCCCCAGTCTCCTCTCCATCTCGCCCAGTCTCCTCTCCATCTCCCCCAGTCTCCTCTCCATCTCCCCCAGTCTCCTCTCCATCTCCCCCAGTCTCCTCTCCATCTCCCCCAGTCTCCTCTCCATCTCCCCAGTCTCCTCTCCATCTCCCCCAGTCTCCACTCCATCTCCCCCAGTCTCCACTCCATCTCCCCCAGTCTCCACTCCATCTCCCCCAGTCTCCTCTCCATCTCCCCCAGTCTCCTCTCCATCTCCCCCAGTCTCCTCTCCATCTCCCCCAGTCTCCTCTCCATCTCCCCCAGTGTCCTCTCCATCTCCCCCAGTCTCCTCTCCATCTCCCACAGTCTCCTCTCCATCTCCCCTAGTCTCCTCTCCATCTCCCCCAGTCTCCTCTCCATCTCCCCCAGTCTCCTCTCCATCTCCCCCAGTCTCCTCTCCCCCTCCCCCAGTCTCCTCTCCTCCTCCTGCAGTCTCCTCTCCCCTCCCCGTCTCCCTCCCAGTCTCCTCTCCTCCTCCCCCAGTCTCCTCTCCCCTCCCCCAGTCTCCTCTCCTCCTCCCGCAGTCTCCTCTCCCCTACGCCAGTCTCCTCTCCTCCTCCCGCAGTCTCCTCTCCCCACCCCCAGTCTCCTCTCCCCTCCCCCAGTCTCCTCTCCCCTCCCCCAGTCTCCTCTCCCCCCCCTCCCCCCGTCTCCTCTCCCCCCCCACCCCCGTCTCCTCTCCCCCTCCCCCAGTCTCCTCCCCCCCTCCCCCAGTCGCCTCTACTCCTCACGCAGTCTCCTCTCCCCTCCCCAGTCTCCTCTCCTCCTCCCCCAGTCTCCTCTCCATCTCCCCCAGTCTCCTCTCCATCTCCCCCAGTGTCCTCTCCATCTCCCCCAGTGTCCTCTCCATCTCCCACAGTCTCCTCTCCATCTCCCCCAGTCTCCTCTCCATCTCCCCCAGTCTCCTCTCCATCTCCCCCAGTCTCCTCTCCCCCTCCCCCAGTCTCCTCTCCTCCTCCTGCAGTCTCCTCTCCCCTCCCCCAGTCTCCTCTCCTCCTCCCCCAGTCTCCTCTCCCCTCCCCCAGTCTCCTCTCCTCCTCCCGCAGTCTCCTCTCCCCTACGCCAGTCTCCTCTCCTCCTCCCACAGTCTCCTCTCCCCTCCCCCAGTCTCCTCTCCCCTCCCCCAGTCTCCTCTCCTCCTCCCGCAGTCACCTCTCCTCCTCCCCCAGTCTCCTCTCCCATTCCCCCAGTCCCCTCTCCCCCCCCCACCCCACGTCTCCTCTCCCCCCCCACCCCCGTCTCCTCTCCCCCTCCCCCAGTCTCCTCTCCCCCTCCCCCAGTCGCCTCTACTCCTCACGCAGTCTCCTCTCCCCTCCCCAGTCTCCTCTCCTCCTCTCCCCCCTCCCCCAGTCTCCTCTCCCCGAGTCTCCCCCCCCCCCCCAGTCTCCTCTCCTCCTCCCCCAGTCTCCTCTCCATCTCCCCCAGTCTCCTCTCCATCTCCCCCAGTGTCCTCTCCATCTCCCCCAGTCTCCTCTCCATCTCCCCCAGTCTCCTCTCCATCTCCCCCAGTCTCCTCTCCATCTCCCCCAGTCTCCTCTACCCCTCCCCCAGTCTCCTCTCCTCCTCCTGCAGTCTCCTCTCCCCTCCCCCAGTCTCCTCTCCTCCTCCCCCAGTCTCCTCTCCCCTCCCCCAGTCTCCTCTCCCCTACGCCAGTCTCCTCTCCCCTACGCCAGTCTCCTCTCCTCCTCCCACAGTCTCCTCTCCCCTCCCCCAGTCTCCTCTCCCCTCCCCCAGTCTCCTCTCCTCCTCCCGCAGTCACCTCTCCTCCTCCCCCAGTCTCCTCTCCCATTCCCCCAGTCCCCTCTCCCCCCCCCACCCCCCGTCTCCTCTCCCCCCCCCCACCCCCGTCTCCTCTCCCCCTCCCCCAGTCTCCTCTCCCCCTCCCCCAGTCGCCTCTACTCCTCACGCAGTCTCCTCTCCCCTCCCCAGTCTCCTCTCCTCCTCCCGCAGTCTCCTCTCCCCTCCCCCAGTCTCCTCTCCCCGAGTCTCCCCCCCCCCCCCCCCAGTCTCCTCTCCATCTACCCCAGTCTCCTCTCCATCTCCCCCAGTCTCCTCTCCATCTCCCCCAGTCTCCTCTCCCCATCCCCCACTCTCCTCTCCTCCTCCCGCAGTCTCCTCTCCCCTCCCCCAGTCTCCTCTCCTCCTCTGGCAGTCTCCTCCCCCCTCCCCCAGTCTCCTCTCCTCCTCCCGCAGTCTCCTCCACCCTCCCCCAGTCTCCTCTCCTCCTCCCGCAGTCTCCTCTCCCCTCCCCCAGTCTCCTCTCCCCTCCCCCAATCTCCTCTCCCCTCCCCCAGTCTCCTCTCCCCCTCCCCCAGTCTCCTCTCCCCCTCCCCCAGTCTCCCCCCCCTGTCTCCTCTCCATCTCCCCCAGTCTCCTCACCATCTCCCCCAGTCTCCTCTCCATCTCCCCCAGTCTCCTCTCCATCTCCCCCAGTCTCCTCTCCATCTCCCCCAGTCTCCTCTCCATCTCCCCCAGTCCCCTCTCCATCTCCCCCAGTCTCCTCTCCATCTCCCCCAGTCTCCTCTCCATCTCCCCCAGTCTCCTCTCCATCTCCCCCAGTCTCCTCTCCATCTCCCCCAGTCTCCTCTCCCCCTCCCGCAGTCTCCTCTCCTCCTCCCGCAGTCTCCTCTCCTCCTCCCGCAGTCTCCTCTCCCCTCCCCCAGTCTCCTCTCCTCCTCCCGTGGTCTCCTCCCCCCTCCCCCAGTCTCCTCTCCTCCTCCCGCAGTCGCCTCTCCCCTCCGCCAGTCTCCTCTCCTCCTCCCGCAGTCGCCTCTCCCCTAGCCCTGTCTCCCCACCTCCTCCTGCAGTCTCCTCTCCCCTCCCCCAGTCTCCTCTCCCCTCCCCCAGTCTCCTCTCTTCCTCCCGGTCTCCTCTCCTCCTCCCCCAGTCTCCTCTCCCCTCCCCCAGTCTCCTCTCCCCCTCCCACAGTCTCCTCTCCCCTCCCCCAGTCTCCTCTCCTCCTCCCTCAATCTCCTCTCCTCCTCCCCCAGTCTCCTCCCCCCTCCCCAAGTCTCCTCTCCCCTCCCTCAGTCTCCTCTCCATCTCCCCCAGTCTCCTCTCCATCTCCCCCAGTCTCCTCTCCATCTCCCCCAGTCTCCTCTCCATCTCCCCCAGTCTCCTCTCCATCTCCCTCAGTCTCCTCTCCCCTCCCTCAGTCTCCTCTCCCCCTACCCCAGTCTCCTCTCCCCCTCCCCCAGTTAGGGTTAGGGTTAGTAACCCTAACTAACCCTAACAAAATGACATTAATAAAATGGAAAGATTTCAAATAAACTTATTTAAAGAGTACGTGAACATCTATCTATCTATAATTCCAGTAATCTCTGTATGTGTGTTTGTTTGTTTGTTTGTTTGTCTGTGACCGCTGTTTCTCGACAACCACGGGTCCGATATACTTTAAACTTGCCAGGTATATTGCTGGGGACCCGAGGATGTGCCTTTTCAAGGTTTCATATTAATCGGACAATTACTTACCGAGCTATGTCCAAAAAACGATTCAACCAATCAGAGAGCAGCGAGCTATCGCGTGTGCCGAACGTGGCGAACACACTCTGCCTCGGACGGCACATTTGAGAGCGTATTCATTTATTTCACGTTGGCAAACTATGTTGCCGCTATGTTGGCGTTAAACTATGTTTTAAAACTAATTAAAACCATTTCATGTAAATAGAGGGGGGGGGGGATTGTCACTGTACTCGCAAGCCGTTCGCCGTTCGCTTTGGCGTTGCGAATGGACCAAAACATTTCATGAACCAAACCATTTCATGTAAAGCGTTCGCCGTTCGCTTTGGCGTTGCGAATGAACCAAAACATTTCATGAACCAAACCATTTCATGTAAATAGAGGGGGGGGATTGTCACCGTACTCGCACCCACGTACCCACGTACCCACGTACGGGCATTGCACCCACGTACGGGCATGCCCTAGTATATATAAAACACAGTGTGTGTGTGTGTGTGTGTGTGTGTGTGTGTGTGTGTGTGTGTGTGTGTGTGTGTGTGTGTGTAATGTTACCGATAGACTCCTAAACGGAGAGGCTTACGTGCTTGATATTTGGCATAGACATGGCCATTGAGCCTGGGACGAACATGGCCGAACTCAAAATATTTGACGATCCATATTTTTTATTCATATTTACCTCAGCGCATTTCAGCGCACGGATTTCAACGCAACAGAGCAGGTGGGCGCTGATTCGCTCAGAGCGATCACGTGATGACGCTTACGCTATGACGCTATGAACGATATGACGCTATGAACGTTATGACGCTATGACGCTATGAAAAAAAAAATCGCTATGAAACGCTATGACGCTATGACCGCTATGAAAAAAAAAATCGCTATGACGCTATGAAACGCTATGAAACGCTATGAACGATATGACGCTATGAACGCTATGACGCTAATAACGCTATGACGCTATGAACGCTATGACGCTTTGAACGCTATGAACGCTATGAACGATATGACGCTATGAACGCTATGACGCTATGAACGCTATGACGCTATGAAAAAAAAAATCGCTATGACGCTATGAAACGCTATGAACGATATGACGCTATGAACGCTAAGAACGCTATGAATGCTATGACGCTATGAACGCTATGAACGCTATGAACGATATGACGCTATGAACGCTATGAACGCTATGAACGATATGACGCTATGAACGCTATGACGCTATGAACGCTATGACGCTATGAAAAAAAAAATCGCTATGACGCTATGAAACGCTATGAACGCTATGACGCTATGAACGCTATGACGCTATGACGCTATGACGCTATGACGCTATGAAAAAAAAAAAATCGCTCGCTTTGCCAAGGGGCTCGCTCCCGCCCCCGTTCCCCTCCCCCTCCCCTCCCCCGCCCGGCAATGCCGGGTACTTCTGCTAGTAACTTATAAAACAAGCATTCTGAGTATTGCGCTGCAATACATGTCCCCTACCGGCAGTCTGTCGTCCGGAAAACAGTTGGGGAAATTACCAAAGGTTATTTACCCACAGGTTCTGAATTGTTCCCAATCGCTAATTACCTCAGAACGGGCTCACCTGTGATTCGCACTCGGGACTTCGATTTATACACCTTGCAGACAGGTCAGCAGAAGCACGAGAAAATAAGTTGTTTATAAAGAACCTTTCGAGTCGCTAAATATCAGTAATTTATTATATTTTCTGGTTCACGATCAATGATCAATGTGTATATATATGTTGCTCGGCTTGGCTCCGCCCTTCCCGAAAGCACACGCTGTGTCGCGCTTTTGACGTTCGCGAGACGAGGCTGAGGGCGCGCGGTGCGGCTTGAGGAGAACGAGAATAAACAAGAGATATCCATTTTTAAAATATTTTCGTTTAATTAACGATATCTGCCAAACCACGTGCCCTATCGCAAATTCCAAAAGGACATTTTAGTAGATTGACATGCTGAACAGATCTGTGAAGTTTCCCCTCGATTGGATCACAAATTAGGGAGGAGCTCGGTTTTAAAGGTTCATGCTTAAAAACGTCATAACTCTGAAACCATGTGATGCATGACGTCATGCTCGCTGACTTTTTTGTTCGTCATGGGTATGCGATTCTGCCTGCTAAGTTTGGCCTCAATCTGTTCAGCCGTTGCAAATAAAAAGGGGTTTTCGTGTTTTCATGAAAAACAATATGGCGACCGAACCACGTGACCTGTGACGTCATAATTACCATTAAAATATTCTACAGATCGAGTCCCCCCTACAGTGAAAATTTGATCTCAATCGGTCCGATTATTGCAGAGAAAATCTTTTTTAAGGGAAATTAAAACTTAAAATAGCACTGAGTTAAGGATCATCAGAATTATCAGAATTCCCAAAGTTCAAAGTGCCATAACTTTGTCAAAAATGACCGAAACGTCGCGAAGTTCGAACTTGATCTGTAATTTATCATGAGGAAACCATGTGCCAAGTTTGAAATCATTAGCATTAAGAGTTTAGAAAAAAAGTCCGGAAAACTGTTCTTTGTGTGACGGACTGACGGACGGACAGACTGACGGACAGACAGACGGACAGACGGAGGGACGGCGTGCAAACCTATAGTCCCCTCCGGTGTACACCGGTAGGGGGCTAATAAGAACGAAAAATATCTCTCGGCAATCTCCCGTCAGTGTTTATTTATTTATTTTACTCTTGTGAAGTGCATGTCCATGCACACGTGAAATGGAGTTTGTTTATTGCAGCATACAAACAAAAAGTTTCCATACTGGTGGAGGGGGAGAGGAGTTTGTTTATAACTCAGTGCCATTTTAAGTTTTAATTTCCTTTAAAAACCAATTTCTCTGCAATAATAGGACCGATTGAGATAAAATTTTCACCATATGATGGACTCGGCCTGTAGAATATTTTAATAGTAATTATGACGTCACAGGTCACGTGGTTCGGTCGCCATATTGTTTTTCGTGAAAACACGAAAACCCCTTTTTCTCTGCAACGGCTGAACAGATCGAGGCCAAACTTTGCAGGCAGAATCGCATACCCATGATGAACAAAAAAGTCACCGAGCATGACGTCATGCGTCACATGGTTTCAGAGTTATGACGTTTTCAAGCGTGAACCTTTAAAACCGAGCTCCTCCCTCATTTTTGATCCAATCAAAGGGAAACTTCACAGATCTGTTCAGCACTAAAATGTCCTTTTGGAATTTGCAATAGGGCACGTGGTTTGGCAGATATCGTTAATTAAACGAAAATATTTTTTAAAATGGATATCTCTTGTTTATTCTCGAGTTCTCCTCAAGCCGCACCGCGCGTCCTCAGCCTCGTCTCGCGAACGTCAACAGCGCGACACAGCGTGCGCTTTCGGGAGGGGCGGAGCCAAGCCGAGCAACATATATATACACATCGATCATTGATCGTGAACTGAAAAATATAATAAATTACTGATGGTTTCAGAGTTATGACGTTTTTAAGCATGAACCTTTAAAACCGAGCCCCTCCCTCATTTTTGATCCAATCGAGGGGAAACTTCACAAATCTGTTCAGCATGTCAGTCTACTAAAATGTCCTTTTGGAATTTGCGATAGGGCATGTGGTTTGGCAGATATCGTAAATTAAACGATTTTTTTTTTTAATGGATATCTCTTGAATCGCTAGTACCTCAGACCGTGAGTTGGTAATAATTTATATAATTCACACAGTGCAATACGTGCAGGCCGCTCCACGGAGCGACCTCATCAATGAGGCGAGGCGTGACACACGTGTCTCAGCATAACTCAGATCAAGTTTGAAAACCAGCATCAACCCTGCATAAATTTGCATATTCGATCATTTTTGACAAAGTTATGGCACTTTGAACTTTGGTAGGGGACATGTATTGCAGCGCAATACTCAGAATGCTTGTTAATCCTGGATGTGAACACTGATTCCCGCAGGGGGAGACAAGAGGGGGAGAGAGGAAAGTATACAAGCACAACAACAGTCGACAACAGGGCCGTAAATCGGAGATTGAAAGAGGTGGATTTGGTGTGATTTAACGGGGGTAGAAAAGATCAAGGTTTTGATGGGGGAAGATAAGAGATGGTGGTTGTAGTGAAATCGTATTTGTACTAATGCTGAACCCAGGTGATGATCGTTGCTCGCTGACACCGCTCGGGGCGCGGCTATAAGACCCGCTGCGGTCGGTGCTCAGGGGGACTTCTCCTGTGACATGTTACATCTAGTGGACTCGCTAACGGTACGCCTGCATAGAATATTAAGCTTGCTTGCATTGAATGTCATGAATGGACCCATGTGATGCCAAACCTTATTCCTATTGCATTTCCTGTATTTACAGAATGATGTCATGGTCTTAATGGAATTAAACCACCAGATGGACTAAAGTTGTGGACCCCATTGGTTTTTCACAACACTTAATTCCATTAACGATCTACCGACATGGCGGGCAACAAGACGCTGGTGGTCACACCATTCTGCGCCGACCTGCAAGCCTCGGATGGTGGATTGCAACTGAAGCACTGGCTGAAAACGTTGGAGAACCATTTCGCTGAGCCTGAGACCGAGCCGACGGCTGTCGCTAAGCTAGCAACGCTGCACCCCAAAATCGACTACAAGGTGTACAACAGCATCGCGCAATGTGCGACGTACGACCTCGCTATTGCGGAGCTCAAACGATTGTACATAAAGGAAAAGAGCCCGGTGTATGCTCGGCATTTGCTATTAACGCGACGCCAGCAACCCAATGAGCCGATGGATCACTATGCCCAGGAGCTCCGGCAACTCCTGCTGGACAGCACCCGGGAGCCACGGACTCACGAGCAGGCTCAGGATGACCTTCTCCTAGACGCCTATGTCGCTGGGGTCTCCTCTCAGGACCTAAGGCTCAAACTCCTGGAGAAGACCGACCTGACCTTCGCGGCGGCACTCGAGCAAGGAAAGGTACACACTGAAGCGTGGTTGCAGTCGAACGTCTATGATCGCACGCGCCTCTTGGCGGGAACCTCGCTCCACGCACGGCCGGAGAGTGCTACCGCCGAGGGAGCGGAACTGCTCGCGGAACTCCAGGATGCTCCGGAGGAGGATCCGGTCCTGATGGCTGCCGCAACGGCCAGACCCAAGGCCTTACGCGGAGCCACCTGCTATTTCTGTTGGGGACAACGTCATCCCCAGGCCGTGTGTCTGGCTCGGGACGCCATATGCCATTTGTGCTCGCAAGAGGGGCACTACGGAAAAGTGTGCCGGAAAACCGCACGCGGCTCGCGGCCGCGCGCGACCTTGAATGGGCTCATTGCAGAGCCTACGAGCCGAGCTCGGAACACGGCGCCTTACCCGGCTTTGAAGGATAGGGCCCCTCTTCGCGGGCCCCTGGTCGCTCAATCGACCTTGGCGAGAGTCACCGAACAGCCACAACAGTCTCATCCTCAATCGGGCACGGCACATGCATCCTTGACCAGACTCCGGGCCACGCGAGGGGCTTTGGAGCCTCGCCAAGCCCCAGCGGTACGTTCTCGTCGTGTCTCTCAAGAGTGTACAGCGTCCACTGGCGGTGACACGAGTTCGGTACCAACTACGGTGGACCTCACCCGTCAAACGGCGATTTCGAATACTACGGAGGCCTATACCCGTCAAACGGCGATTTCGAATACTACGGAGGCCCATACACATCAAACGGCGATTTTGGATCGTCAAACGGCGATTTCGAATACTATGGAGGCCCATACACATCAAACAGCGATTTTGAATCGCAAAACACCGGAATGCATGGGAAAGCTCTCTGATGGCTTTAACGGATTCCCCATGGACAACGAATACTCCGGCAATGACCGCAAAACTGCAGATTGCATGGGAACACACCCTGACAACTTATACGAGACTCCACGGGCACCCTCTGACGCCCAGGAAAACTGCCGCTGGTATAGGATCCGCCCGCGAGGCGAGGCCGACCCACTCGGGAGGTTCGGTCCCACTCCCAGCAGGCTCGTCCGGCCTGGCTCAAGCCCTTATTCCCCTCATGGTCGAGGGCCATTGTGTGCGGGCCTTGGTGGATACAGGGTCTACGGATAGTTTTATCAACCAGCGACGAGTGCACAGGCATGGTTGGCAGGTCTTGAGGTCTACGAGACGGATCTTCATGGCTTCCCAGGGACTTCGACTCAGCACGAAGGGGGAATGCCGATTGAAACTCGTGATAAAGGGACGGGTTTTCCCAGATGTACACCTTATGGTCTTACCTGCTTTATGTGCTGATATTCTGTTAGGACACGATTTTCTTAAGCGACATGGACGTCTGGAAATGGAGTTTGGTGGGCCTGACATGCTTGTTGTGGGGGCTGACGCGCTTGCTGTGTGTGCCCTAGCGAAAATGGAAATCCAGCCGCTTTCGCTGTTCCCCAATCTCACCTCCGACTGTACCCCTGTCGTGGTAAAATCACGGCGCTACTCTCGAGCAGACATGCAATTCATTGCGGACGAAACGGCTCAGCTCTTGAAAGACGGTATCATAGAACCTAGCCGGTCGCCGTGGCGAGCCCAGGTCTTGGTGGTGCGAAGCGATGCACACCGCAGATGCATGGTAATCGACTATTCCCAAATGATTAACCGCTTTACACAGCTGGATGCCTACCCCCTTCCGGGGATGGACGCGCTGGTGCGACAGGTGGCCCAGTACTCGGTCTACAGCACTCTCGATCTCCGTAGTGCGTACCATCAGATCCCCATCTCTAGGGCAGATCGTATCTATACCGCATTTGAGTCGGGGCAACGGTTGTACTCGTTTACTCGATTGCCTTTTGGGGTAACGAATGGGGTCACCTGTTTCCAGAGGGCCATGGATGACCTCATTGCGAGGGAGAACTTAACCGATGTTTTCGTCTACCTAGCCAATCTTACGGTTTGTGGGTATGACCAAGGGCACCATGATGCTAATCTGAAGTGCTTCCTCGAGGTCGCGCAGAGGTATCACCTAACCATGAACGAGGATAAGTGTCAATACTCTCTACGCAAGATAGATCTTCTGGGGTACACCGTGACCCATGGCTCTGTCGCTCCGGATAAGATATGAGTACTCACGATTTCCCTTCGCTTATACGTGCGTGGACATGACTGCTGCCACGGTAATGCGATGCTTACAGAATTTGTTCTCTATGTTCGGGTACCCGGCCTATGTGCATACCGACCGGGGTGCGGTCTTCTTGTCTCAGGAGGTGCGAGGCTATCTGCTCCAAAATAACATCGCTTCTAGTTACACCACGCCGTACAGACCCCAGGCAAATGGGCAGATCGAACGCTTCAACGGGATTATATGGAGGGCCGTCATGCTCAACCTCCGGACCCTCGGCCAGGGCCTCGATAAATGGGCTTGGTCGCTACCTGCGGCGTTGAACTCGATCAGGGCTCTACTGTGTACGGCCACCAACCAGACTCCCCACGAGAGACTTTTCCACCACCCCAGGAGCACGGGGTGTATACGGTCTTTACCCAGTTGGCTCGCTGAGCCCGGGCCGGCCTACCTCAAATGAGCGGTTCGCACGAGCAAGTACGACCCCTTAGTGGACAAAGTGCAGATACTCCAGGCTAATCCTGAGCATGCTCGTGTGATGACGGCTGATGGACGTGAGACCACTGTCTCCGTACGTCATCTTGCCCCATGTGGGATCGCCGACCCTTGTAGGGAATCGGACGAACCGATCGAACCAATCTATGAGACTATGGACTCTTCCGACGCTCCCGTCGCCGAAAGTCTGCCGACCCTCCCCTCGCCGCATCTACCCGTGCCCGAAGGCTTGGCGGTACCCCCTTCATCACCTGCCTCCGGTAGCTCCTACGACGCCGGGGTCTCTGGGATACGTGATGCCGTACCCGGGGAATTTCGGACGCGTGCTGGCAGAGAAATTCGCCGCCCGGACCGGTACGGTTGGGTCGACTGATACCATGTTCCACACCCTGTTAATGCTGACGCTCGATCGATTCTAGCCGCTCTGCAGTATAATTCTAACGGTGGGGAGAATGTAGTGAAATCGTATTCGTACTAATGCTGAACCCAGGTGATGATCGTTGCTCGCTGACACCGCTAGGGGCGCGGCTATAAGACCCGCTGCGGTCGGTGCTCAGGGGGACTTCTCCTGTGACATGTTACATCTAGTGGACTCGCTAACGGTACGCCTGCATAGAATATTAAGCTTGCTTGCATTGAATGTCATGAATGGACCCATGTGATGCCAAACCTTATTCCTATTGCATTTCCTGTATTTACAGAATGATGTCATGGTCTTAATGGAATTAAACCACCAGATGGACTAAAGTTGTGGACCCGATTGGTTTTTCACAACAGTGGTGAACAGCTGTTTTAAATATTTAAATGCAAGTTTCCTGATTGCATCTGATCAGGGTAAACGTGTAACCACAACACATACAATCTACCATATAAAACAGTGTGTGTGTGTGTGTGTGTGTGTGTGTGTGTGTGTGTGTGTGTGTGTGTGTGTGTGTGTGTGTGTGTGTGTGTGTGTGTGTGTGTGTGTGTGTGTTTAAAGGCTTTGAGTAGTGCTTTAGGAAGGATTTGAGTGAGGGGGGTTAAAAGGGCAATCTTTGAACATGACTGTGTGTTCACCGGTTAAAAGACCTAAAAGACTCTGAGGCACCAAAACACCCCTAAGACCCAGAAGATCCCAAAGACCCAAAGGACCGCAAACACCCAAAATACCCGAAGACCCAAAATACCCTGTCGACTGTTAAAGACACAAAAGATCATGAAGACCCAGAAGACTCCAAGGACACAGAAGTCCCAAAATACTCCGAATACCCAAAAGACCAAAAAGACCCTGAAGACCCAAATGGATCCCAAACACCCAAAATACCCTGTAGACTGTTAGACACACAAGACCATGAAGACCCAGAAGACCCCGAGGACTCTGAAGACACAAAATACTCTGAATACCCAAAAGACCCTGAAGACCCAAATGGATCCCAAACACCCAAAATACTCCGAACACCCTGAAGACCAAAAAAGGACCCCGCAGACTATTAAAGATCCAAAATACCCCGAAGACCCGAAAGACTGAAAAGACCCCAAAGACAATGAAGACCCCTCGGACCCAAAAGACCCCAAGGACCCAGAAGACCCCAATAAAGACCCAAAATACCCTGTAGACTGTTAAAGACACAAAAGACCATGAAGACCCAGAATAACCCAAAACCCAGAAGACCCCCAAGGACTCCGAAGACCCAAAATACCCCAAAGACCCAGAAGACCCCGAAGACCCAAATTACCATGAAGACCGTTAAAGAACCAAAAGTCCCCGAAGACTTAAATACCCAAAAGACCACAAAACCCCAAATGACACTGAAGACCCCAAAGACCCATAAAGACCCCAAAGACCCAAAAGACTGAAAAGCCCCTAAGACCCTTAAAGACCCAAAAGACTACAAAGACACAACATACCCCAAGACCCTTAAAGACCCAAAAGACCACAAAGATCCAAAATACCCTGACGACCCAAAAGACCCTGAAATATCCAGAAGACTCAAAAGACCCAAAAATACCCCAAATACCCAAAAGACGCCAAAGACACTTATATATCCAGAACACCCAAAAGACCCCAAAAACCCCAAAGACCCTTAAATACCCAAAAGACAACAAAAACCCAAAAGGCCATGAAGACCCAAAATACCCGAAAGACTCATAAAGACACTCAAGACCCAAAACAGTGAAAATACCCCAATACCATTAAAGACCCATAAAGACCCAAAGATCCAACACACTGAGAAGACACCAAGACCCTTAAATGCCCAAAAGACCACGAAGACGCAAATGACCCCAAAGACCAAAAATACCCTGAAGACCCAAAATACACTGAAGATCCAAAGACCCCAACGACCCTTAAATACCCTGAAGACCCAAAAGACCCTTAAATACCTCAAGGACCCAAAATATCCCAAAGACCCTTAAAGACCCAGAATACCAAAAAGATCTCAAAGACCCAAAATTCCCTGAAGACCCAAAATACCCCAAAGACTCAAAATACATCAAAGACAGAAAAGATTGAAAAGACCACTTAAAGACCCAAAACACCCCAAAGACAACAAAAATCAAAAAGACCCAGAAGACAAAAAAGTCCCTGAAAACTCAAAATACCCTTAAGACCCTTAACGACCCCCCACAGAACCACACAATCCAAAACACCAAAAAGACCCCAAGGATCCAGTGGAACCCAAAGACCCAAATTTCCCCAAAGACCCAAAATACCTACATGACCGAAAATACCTGAGGAACCCAAAGATGCACAGGACCCAAAAATGACCCAAAATACCCCGAGGACCCAAATGACCCAGAAGTAAACCGAGTGTTCATTTACGTCTGTCGGGTCTAATAAATAAAGAAGATGTAAGCACACCTGACACTAGACCCAGGCTTCAGGCTTTGGCACACTCATGCGGCTGCACCGTCAAATAAACTGTTCCAACCCGTCATTTGTGACGGGCTATATCCTAGTACTGAATAATACATCATGTAAGAGCTCTTGGGTCCAGACAGTGCAGGGCGATGTTTAAAATTATTGTTGTTCATGCAATCTGGAATTATATAAATTTTTGTTGCACACGTGGTGTTGTGGCGGACACGATGGCTCGCTGGCGCGGTGACATCATTCCACGCACCAAGAGGGTGTCGGCCACGCCCGAGGGGTAGGCATGGCCTCGGGATATACACGGGGCACGCAGCTCCGAGCACGTCAGTGCTACAGTTTGAGCTATTGAATAAAGACTCTTTTGACCCTACGCGTTGTGGCTTACCTTCGTTGGCAAACAGGTTGCGTGCGTAGCACCACGCTATATTGGTGACCCCTTTTGGTTCAGCCGTCGCAGACCACAGAACACGCCATGGCCAGCAACGCGATAAAGCTCCCTGAGTTTTGGGAAGCACAAGCCGAGGTATGGTTCGTGCAGGCCGAAGCACAGTTCCAGCTTCGAGGAATAACGGCGGACGAGACGCGTTACTATCATGTGATCGCCGCCCTCGGGCCCGGCACAGCCGCCCGAGTCATGTCCGTCCTACGGAACCCACCGGCCGACCACAGGTACGAGGCACTCAAGCATCTCCTCATTGCCACGTTCGGCCTCACCGAGTGCGAACGGGCCGACCGCCTCCTGGACCTTCCCGAACTCGGCGACACACGACCATCGGTCCGGATGGACTACATGATGTCGCTGCTGGGTGACAAAGCCCCGGATTTTTTTTTATTCCGGGCGCTCTTTCTACGCCAGCTACCGGCACAGGTACGCATCGCGTTGGCCGGTTCCAAAATAAAGGAACCCCGCGCTCTGGCCGTCGAGGCCGACAAGTTTTTCGGGGCTTGTGACACGCGGGCGAGAGTCGGTGCGGCCGTCGCGGATCCCGAGGCTGATGCGCATGCACACCTCGTGGATCCCGAGGCTGATGGCGATGCACACCTCGTGGCCGCCACCACGCCCCGCCCACCACCACCGCGAAAGCCGCGGCCTCCGCCTCCGCCGCAAACCTGGTGCCGTTTCCACACCAGGTTTGGCCACAAGGCTAGGAATTGTTGCCGCCGTGCTCGTTTGGCAAGTCGGGAAACACCCGGGCCGGCGCTCGGTAGCGGCTCTGAGCGTCGGCCTTTCCGGCAGCCTCCTTTTTGTCACGGACACCTTGTCCGGGCATCGGTTCCTCTGCAACACAGGCGCACAGGTGAGCGTTATCCCCGCCTCCACGTCCGACAAGCGAACCGCGGGCCGGGGCCCCGCATTGCTTGCAGCCAACGGCACACCCATACGCACATTCGGGAAGCGCTGCCTCTCCCTGCGGTTCGGAGGGCAACGCTTTCAATGGACGTTCGTAACTGCCAGCGTGCCCATGGCATTGCTCGGTGCGGATTTCCTATGTGCAAAGGGGCTGTTGGTGGACGTGAAGAACAGACGCCTCGTCCAGGCCGAAACGTTCAGCTCGCTTGCTTGCACGCTGAGCAGTTCATTGGGCAGCTCCCTGAGCGGCTCACCGAGCGGCTCGCCAAGCGGCTTGCTGAGCGGTTCGGTCCCGGCGAGGTTGGTCTGTACGCTTCCGGCAGCGGACGAGTTCACCCGCCTCCTCGCCAGCTTCCCGGCCCTCACGCGGCCCACCTTCTCGGCGGTGGCCGTCAAGCACAGGGTGGAACATCACATCCCCACGGTCGGGCCACCGGTCTACGCCCGGGCACGCCGCCTCGAGCCGACGAAGCTCGCGGTGGCGAAGGCGGGGTTCGCTACGCTGGAGCGGCTGGGCATCGTACAGCGCTCCAAGAGCGCTTGGGCATCGCCACTGCACATCGTGCCGAAGCCCGGCGGGGGATGGCGGCCGTGAGGAGACTACCGCCGCCTCAACGATGCCACCACCCCCGACCGCTACCCGGTCCCTCACATTCAGGACTTTTCCGCCCGGTTGGCGAAAATGTCCTTCTTTTCTAAGGTGGACCTCATCCGCGGATACCACCAGGTCCCCGTCAGGCCGGAGGACATACCGAAGACGGCCGTCATTACACCATTCGGCCTCTTCGAGTTTCTTCGGATGCCCTTCTGGTTGAAGAATGCGGCTCAGGCATTCCAACGGTTGATGGACAGCGTCTTGCGCGACTTGGATTGCGTTTACGACTACCTGGACGACATCCTCGTCGCAAGCGCGTCCCGCGAAGAGCACCTCCGCCACCTCCTCATGCTCTTCGAACGCCTGGGCCAGCATGGCCTGATCGTAAACCCCGCCAAGTGCCGGCTCGGCGTCGCCGAAATCGACTTTGTGGGGCACCGCGTCACCAGGCACGGGGCAACCCCCTTACCGGCAAAGGTGGAGGCGGTCAAGGGGTTTCCGTGCCCCCGCACGATCAGGGGGCTCCAGGAGTTCCTGGGCATGGTGAACTTTTACCACCGTTTCCTGCCCCGCGTCGCCCAGCTCCTGCGCCCCCTGCACGAGGCCCTCTGGGGGAAGCCGGGTAAAGGAGACGTTGTTTGGACCGAGCAGATGGATGCGGCGTTCACGGGCGCGAAGCTCGCCTTTGCTAACGCCACCATGCTCACGCATCCGGCGCTCGATGCACCGATCGCCCTCACCACCGGCGCGTCGGACTACGCGGTGGGCGCGGTGCACAAGCAATGGGTGCGTGGTGCTTGGCAACCGCTGGCGTTTTTCAGCCGGCAGCTTCGCCCGCACGAACGCCGGTACAGCACTTTCGACCGCGAGTTGCTCGGGCTCCACCTGGCGGTCCGGCACTTCCGCCATCTGCTCGAGGGCCGTTCGTTCACGGCCTTCGTCGACCACAAGCCCCTGGTCTTCGCGATGGCCAAGGTCGCCGAGCCATGGTCGGCCCGGCAGCAGCGTCACCTCTCGGCCGTGTCCGAGTACACGATGGACATCCGGCACATCGCGGGAAAGGACAACCCGGTGGCGGATTGCCTTTCCCGGTCCGTCGCCCACGCGGTCCACCTCGGGATCGACTATGCCCGGATGTCGGCGGACCAGACCGCCGACCCCGACATCCAGGCCTTGCGGACCACCATCATGGGCCTCCGCGTCACCGAGGTGCCGTTCGACGGCGCGGGCACGGCCCTCTTGTGCGACGTCTCCCTCGGGCGGCCTCGCCCCATCGTGCCCGCGGGCTGGCAGCGCCGGGTTTTTGACACCATCCACGGCCTGTCCCACCCGGGCACAAAGGCCTCCCAGACTGACAGTCGCCTCCCAGTCGCCGACAGGTTAGTCTGACATGGCCTCCAGAAGGCCGTCCCCGATTGGACCAGGACGTGCCTCGCGTGCCAGCGCGCGAAGGTGCACCGCCACACCCAGGCCCCGTTGGCCCCATTCACGTTGCCCGAACATCAGTTCGACCACGTTCACGTGCACTTGGTGGGACCTCTGCCCCCCTCGCGGGGTTTCACCCACGTCCTCACCATGGTGGACCGCACCACCCGGTGGCCGGAGGTCATGCCTTTGGCGGCGACGACGGCGGCGGACGTCGCGCAGGCGTTCATCGCCACCTGGGTTGCCCGGTTCGGCGCCCCCTCGGACATCTCGTCCGACCGCGGCCCCCAGTTCACCTCGGAGCTATGGGGGGCGGTCGCGTGGGGGCTCGGCGTCCAGCTGCACCGCACCACGGCCTACTACCCCCAGGCCAACGGCCTGTGCGAGCGCTTCTACCGCTCCTTGGAGGCCGCGCTCCGGGCCACCCTCCGCGACGGCGGCTGGGTCGACAGGCTCCCCTGGGTCCTGCTGGGCCTCCGGACGGCGCCCAAGGACGACCTGCGCGCATCCGCGGCGGAGTTGGTCTTCGGACAACCGCTGCGGGTGCCGGGCGAGTTCCTCCCCGACTCCACGGCACCATGGTCCGCGGCGCAGCAGCGCTACGCACTGCAGGAGACCGCCCGGAGGTTCGCCCCGATGCCGACGGCGCACCACGGGTGCCCGCCAACGCACGTCGCCCCGGAGCTTCGCACGGCGGAGTACGTGTTCGTCCGCCACGACGCCCACTGGACACCGCTGCGGCCCCCGTATGACGGGCCCTTCGGCGTGCTGGAGACCGGGGCGAAACACTTCACCCTCAACATCGGCGGTACTCCTGACCGCGTTTCCGTGGACCGCCTCAAGCCGGCCCACCTCGACGTGGACCACCCCCCGCCAGTGGCTCGGCCCCCGCGTCGGGGCCGCCCCCCGGCGGGCGGACCTCCGGCACCGCCCAGCCTCGCCGGCACACCCCCCCCCCCCCCCGGTCCTGCACCCATCCCAGGGGCCGCCCGGGGCATCCCAGATGACATCCCGGCATTCCAGACGCCGCCAGCCGCCAGAGGGCGCTTCGGCCGGGTCATCCGTTTGCCCCGCAAACTGACCCTTCAGGTGCGCGGGAATTCTGGGGGGGCGCGTGTGGCGGACACGATGGCTCGCTGGCGCGGTGACATCATTCCACGCACCAAGAGGGTGTCGGCCACGCCCGAGGGGTAGGCGTGGCCTCGGGATATACACGGGGCGCGCAGCCCCGAGCACGTCAGTGCTACAGTTTGAGCTATTGAATAAAGACTCTTTTGACCCTACGCGTTGTGGCTTACCTTCGTTGGCAAACAAGTTGCGTGCGTAGCACCACGCTACAGTGTATATGCTGAGTCGTTGGTTTGCACATACAGAGGAAGTAATTAAAAAAACAAAAAATTCAGTCAATCTGTCTATCTATCTATATATCGAAATATATCGAACCGAAAACTACAGTTGGTGAAGCCATTCGTCCGTTTCGCTATGTGACTATATGTTTATTAATTACGTTCTGTTTGACCATCGATTGCATCCTGCCTATTAATTACGCTCGTCTATTAATTCCGTGCAATTGGAATGTACCTTTCGACCCTTTAGACTGCTGAGGCCCCTCAGATCTTTGAATAACCTTTAAGACCACTAAAACAACGAAGACTCAAAATAACCTCAATACCGAGAATAACCAAAAGACTCCAAGGACCCAGAGTATCGAAAATACCCCAAGGAATCCAAAGACCCAAAATACCCTTGAACACCACAAAAACCAAGAACACCATGAAGACCCTTAAAGATCATAAAGCCCCAAAATATCCCAAATACCTTAAAGACCATTAAAGACCCTGAAGACCAAAAAGACCGAAAAGACCCAGAAGTTCAAAAAGACCCAAAATACTATGAAGACCCCAAAGACTTTAAAGACCATTGAAGACCCTGAAGAACCAAAAGACCAAGATGACACAAAATACTCCAAACACCAGAGATCCAGATAACCCCAAAGACCCTTAAATACCGAAAAGACCCTTTAGCACACATGAAAGCCAGCTTGGAGGTTGCAAAAAAGCACCTAAAGGACTCTCAGACTGTGAGAAACAACATTATGTGGGCTTTCATGTGTCTTTCACTGAGGAGAGGCTTCCGTCTGGCCACTCTGCCATAAAGCCCAGATCGATGGAGTGTTGCAGTGATGGTTGTCCTTCTGGAAGTTTCTCCCATCTCCACACAGGATCTCTGGAGCTCAGCCAGAGTGACCATCGGGTTCTTGGTCACCTCTATTACCAAGGCCCTTCTCCCCCGATTGCTCAGTTTGGCCGGGCGGCCAGCTCTAGGAAGAGTCCTGGTTGTTCCAAATTTCTTCCATTTAAGAATTATGGAGGCCACTGTGCTCTTGGGAACCTTCAATGCAGCAGAATTTTTTTTGTAGGGTTCCCCAGATCTGTGCCTCGACACAATCCTGTCTTTGAGCTCTGCAGGCAGTTCCTTCGACCTCATGGCTTGATTTTTACTCTGATATGCCTTGTCAGCTCTGAGACCTTATATAGACAGGTGTGTGCCTTTCCAAATCATGTCCAATCAATTGAATTTACCACAGGTGGACTCCAATCAAGGTGTAGAAACATCTCAAAAATGATCAAGAGAAATGGGAGGCACCTGAGCTAAATTTCGAAGTGTCATAGCAAAGGGTATGAATACTTATGTCAATGTGATATTTTAGTTTTTTCTTTTTAATGAATTTGCAAAACTTTATAAAATCCTGTTTTCTCTTTGTCATTATGGGGTATTGAGTGTAGATTGATGAGGGAAAAAATGAATTTAAACGATTTCAGCATAAGGCGGCAACATAACAAAATGTGAAGAAAGTGAAGGTGTCTGAATACTTTCTGAATGCACTGTGTATATATATATATATATATATATATATATATATATATATATATATATATATATATATATATATATATATATACATACATATGAACAATCTTGTGGGTGTAAATGAGCTAAAACAGTTAGAGATTTAAGAGACGATAAAATTATTTCTGTAAAGCTTCACAATCGACCATTGTTGCAAGAATGGTGATAATATCGTCATTTCTCCAGTCCCTTCAAAGATTCGACAGCTGGTAAAACCTGTAATACCAGGGGTTTAGGATGGAAAATGACGAAAGAACGCCAGTCACGGGAAGAGTTACAATTAATGCAATACCTGTCAGTACCATGATTTAAGAGAGTCGTGAGTTATGTGTCTTAACACGTCAGAGGAAGGACTGGTGGGAAGAAAGTCGGGAAAGGGATTGGTTGGGGTGAAACACCCCTGTACTTCACATAGCCAGACAGGGAAGGAATTAAGTGCATGAGAAAAAACGGGACGAGGTAGGTCAGGAAATCAATAATTTCGGAAGAGCTCCGAGACACCTCAAAATGGTGGACGTTTCTGCTCCCTCCAGTCACAGATGGGAGAAGTGATTGGGTCTCTGTTTTCTTATGTAGACATATATATATATATATATATATATATATATATTGTTGCGAATATGGAATTTGACCTCCATATCCGCTTGTAAATATTCCCCTATCTTCTCCGATACTCCCCAACTCTCCCTTACCCCATTCCCTAGTCCCATTGTCTGTAAACAACACCCATTAGAGCCGATCTTCCCCTTCATCCCCCCATTAAATGTCGTGCCCAGGTCCCCCGCACCACACGTAGACAATTATAGGACATCTTGCTAGTTATTCTTAATCTATGTCAGTTAAGGACTTGTTTCCATTAATTATGACTCTTCGTTGCACCAGAATGTGATGATATGGCACCAGTAGGAGTTTAGGACCTTCCCATACCTCCCCGCATCTCTTCCCATCATCTCAAGCTCCAACAACAACCACAACAACAGCGGCTTTGCGTCCTCACTCCGGCTCGGTTGGCCGCCATTGAACATGTGCTCGACGGGGTTACCCAGAAGGGGGCTCCCTGTCGGCCCCTCGTCAAGGGCGGAGCCGGTAACCCCCGCACCCAATGAGAAGCCATGGGCCGATGCCATATGGGGCGGAGCTAACGAGCGAGGGCGTGACTCCCCGCCGGATATACGCGGCCCCGCGCCGGACGTGACGTCAGATGCGCCCCGAGCTTGGAAGGAAAAGACGCCACCCTCCCGAGCGCTGAGCGACCTCCCCAGCTTGAGACCAAAGTCGCGACCCACAAGCGCTGTGATACCTTCACGCATCTCTGGACACCACCGTACGTGATCCTGCCCTGAGCACAGGTGCACCTGGAGCGATCGCTACCCGCTTTCCTGGCCATCAAACCCCGTGTGAGTGAGCCTTGTCCCGCGTTTACCTGTCGTCTGTCCGGGGATAATATAAGTGTGTTTAAGTGCCCACCTTCCTATGTTTCCCTCTTGTCCCTGTAATCTAAACCTTCCGCAATTGTAATAACAACCTTTGAGAACCGTATCCCTGGTGTCGTATTGTGTGATTGTAACCCAGCCGGGTGTCTTCTCTTTCCTATTGAGCCAGCGTAGCGCGATTAGTTAACATTCGGGCACAATCGGGTAACTTGTACGGATACGGCGGCCATCCCGCTCGGCCCACCATACCATCAAAGTCGTATCTGTAACAATTGGTGTCAGGAGTGGGATTCGAGGCCCGACCAAAGTTTGAAGAAAAAAAAAACGAATAGAGGAAAAAAAAAAATTTGGTCAAAATTTGGAGCGGCCGAAATTTGTTTTGTTTTACGAAACTCGAATTTTGCAAGTCGCGCTATGGCGGATCAAGACGGCTGGGGTCCGGTAGGGGAGAGTGAGGTAGGGTCGATCCAGGACCAAAATGAGGGACAGGAGGAGAGCGAAGCAGTGAGGGCGGCAGGTTCGCAAAATAGCGCCGTCACGCACGAAGAAGCGGGCGCGCAAAATGGCGCCTCGCTGATCACCGCGCCAGCGACCGTGGCAGCGCCCCCGGTGGATTTGAACTTGTTTTTTATACAAATGAAGGCCCTTATGGCCCAGAATAGTGAGCGATTGGAGAACCGGATGGATGCTCAGGGTGAGCGATTGGGAAACCAAATTGAAGAAATAACGAACCGAATGAGGGCTCGGAGTGAGCGATTGGAGGGCCAACTGGGGGTAATGAGGGACGAAGCGAGGGGTACCGGAGAGGGGTTAGACAACGGGATAAAGGAGGTGAAAAATGGGTTAATGGGGGTAGAAAATAGAATGGCTGCCCAGGAGAATCAGATAGAGGGAGTGAAAAATGGGGTAGAGGGAGAGGAGATTAGAAGAGGTGTGAGTGAGGAGGTCGGAGGAGTGCGCGAGGAGGTGAGGCACTGTAAGGAGCACATGGAGAAGGAGGTGAGAAAGGGGACTGTAAAGTTACAAGGGGGCATAGAGGACCTGACGCAGGAGGTGGAGCAGCTGACGGTGGGACAGACGGAGTTAGTGGAGCAGGTTCAAAGGAACACTGCGGTATTAGGAGGGTTGAAAGCGACACGGAAAGAAGTGGAAGAGGGGGTGAGCGAAATTAAGAAGCGACGGAGAGGGGATAACAAAGAGATAAAAGAGGAGATAAAAGAATTGGTCCAAAGTCTGTGTTTGGATCGTGATGATGTGCTCATTAACCGGATGAGGGATTCGCAGGTGATGGAGGAGAAGCGAAGAGGAAGAGGACCCGGTGTAAGTGGTGACCAATATGGTCGTGCGTATGATGCGCCAGGGGATTTAAGGAGCTTGGGGGTCGAGATGGACCCGGGTGTTCGTGAAAGGCCGTTGGTGAGGTGTGCGACAGGTCAGGTGTGCGAAAAAAGAGGTGTGCGAGAATGTCCGACCATGGGGTGTGTGAGGAAAAAGTGCACGCCGAGGAGTGAGTGTGCTGGCGAGAGTGAGTCGGTCGTAGCGCGTGTGCGAGGGAGCACATGGAAGCGTGGTGTGGTGAGTGTTACAGAGGGTGTGACGGGAGAGTGTGCGCAGGAGTGTGCGTGAGAAAGGTGTGTGACGGACAGGTGCATGAGGAAAGAGTGCGCTGTCAGAAGTAAGGAAGAGTGTCCACCTGTGGTGAGTGTTACAGAGGGTGTAACGGGAGAGTGTGCGCGAGAAAGGTGTGTGACGGACAGGTGCATGAGGAAAGAGTGCGCTGTCAGAAGTAAGGAAGAGTGTCCACCTGTGGTGAGTGTTACAGAGGGTGTAACGGGAGAGTGTGCGCGAGAAAGGTGTGTGACGGACAGGTGCATGAGGAAAGAGTGCGCTGTCAGAAGTAAGGAAGAGTGTCCACCTGTGGTGAGTGTTACAGAGGGTGTAACGGGAGAGTGTGCGCGAGAAAGGTGTGTGACGGACAGGTGCATGGGGAAAGAGTGTGCTGTCAAGAGTAAGGGTGAGTGCGTTGTCAGGAATGGGGGTGAAAGTAGTGAGAGTGACATGGAGCGTGAGTTAGTTGTGACAGGTGAGCGAGGATGTACACCTGGGATGGAAGGATGCACACCTGGAATGGTAGAGCGTGAGTGGGAATGCACGCTGGAGTTGGTAGTGAGGCACGTGGTAGGATGTGCGAGTGAGAGCACACCTGTGATTGTCACAGAGGAGGTGACCGAGGAGGGGGCGCGAAGCGGTGTATTGGTGAGGTGTGCTACCAACGAATGTGTGCCAAAGTGTTCGGTGGTCAGGTGTGTGACCACGTCTGTGAGTGGAATGAGAGTACCTAGGTGTGTAAGGAAAGGTACGAGGGGCATGGAAACGGCTGGATGTGTGAGCAAGGAACGGGCTTCGGGGTGTAAGCATGCAGGTGAAGCATCGACATTAAACGGGTTAGAGGTTAGGTCGACTTTTAGCCGAATCGGGCCCTCGGTGCGTGCTGGGCCTCGCTTTGAACGGCCGCGTCCGTGCTCCACTAGGCGGAGCGGGCAGCCCGATAGGAAGGGTCGTCATGGCGACCACTTTTTGTTGAGGAATTCCGGCAGGTCGAGATCGGGACATTGGATGGCTCCGTGCCGAGAAGGTGCGTGGGATCTCGGGCCGGGTAAACCTCCTTCCCTGCACCGAAGGCAGGATGCAGCCAGCCACTGGCACAGAACAACCAGCATCCATTGCTTGGCTTTACGAAGCCGGGCTTTGGACAGGGATTGGCGCACCGAGAGGTATTAGTGAGTCGACTGGGTGATGAGGTTAGTGTTTTGGACCCAAAATTAGAGAAAAACAAAATTTGATGATTGGCAAGTGATTGGCAGATGATGGGCAGTGATTGGCAAATTTTTAATTTGTTGAAATTTGATGTGCAAAATTGGTAGTGAGAGACCCCCGATGTGGTGGGATGGCAAATCCACCATCTTTCCCATGGGGGGGCAAAGGAGCAATAGATTATGGGGTGTATGGCAGTGAAAACTAGCCCGGGTGGGTTAGGTTATATTGATAGGGCCCTAGAAGATGACATTAGGTGACGTTAAGGTTAGTTAGTGACTGATACCTGTAGTGGGGACGCAGGTAGTTTAGTGTGGATGATAATGACGTGGGAGCGCAATAGTTTAAAGGGACGACTGGGAAGCGCAAGTTTCAGAAGGGAGTAGTTAGCTGGGATGATGCCGTGTGTGTGAGGATGGAACAGGTGTGATTGCACAGGTGTGCAATTGGACAGGTGTGTGGAGCAGTGTATGAGTAGTGAGTGTGTGGATCAGCGCGAATGCGCTTGGGGAGAGAAGGGTGCAGGTGGCACCAGGTGTGAGAGCACAGGGTGCAAGTACAGGTGTGTGGAGAGAGTTGGAGTAAGTGGTATGGAGTGGTGTGCGTGGTGCGAAGGTGTGGATGGGGGAAGAGTGGACCCCTTTCACGAGTACCCGGGGCGGGTAGTGTAAGTGTTAGGTAGAGGGTACAGGAAAATTGTGGTTGGATATTGGCATTTGTGGTGCGGTTGCAGAATGGTGTTGTGAATGGGTGCATTAGTGTTGTGGAAATGGCTGGGCGTGTAGCCTGTTAGTGTGTGTAGTTGGTTGGGCACTCCACCACTGTGAGGATGTCGGCCAGGTGAGGCCGCAGGTGGGCTCTGGGAGCCGGTAGTTGTGAGTGGGTGCCTGAGGATCCCGGGTGTGGATCGGGCAGCCCAGTGCCAGAGAGGGCACGGAGTGGGGAGAGAGCCAGAGGGCCTTCCCCT
This sequence comes from Myxine glutinosa, assembly GCF_964187855.1. Lineage (NCBI taxonomy): Eukaryota > Metazoa > Chordata > Myxini > Myxiniformes > Myxinidae > Myxine > Myxine glutinosa. The sequence continues at coordinate 57,890,919 of NC_136262.1, read as the reverse complement.
GGTAGTTAGGTTAGGGTAAGGAGCAGGTAAGCTCGGAGGCAACTGCAGTGGTGGAGGGGTGCAGGTGGGTAGACCCACTGGGAGAGGTACACGCCACAGCCCAGAAATTGTACGAGGGCACCGGGAGATGAATCGGGGGAGTGAGACCCCAAATTGAAGAGCACCACAGTTTGGCCAATGGGAATTGGTTTTTAGAACCCATAGCGTAAGAGGGCCAATGGTTTGGCCGGAGAAAGACCCCGGGTAGTGTAAAGTTGTTAAAGTCATTTAGGAAATAGTTAGGATTGATGAACCTGTCGCACCATACGCAGCCACTTACCTGTGGTGATGATGATGACTCCACACCTGTGTTTTCTTTGGTTGTGTTGCAGAAATGAGATTGCTGTGAGGATTTGTGAGACGCATCACGACGTGGATGAGACATTGGGGTGATTCCATCTCTCCCTCCCTAGGAGGGACTGATGATGAATTGGTGATGGCAAATTTTGATGTTCAGTTGGAGATGGCAAATTTTGATGAGAGTTGAAAATGGCAAATTTGATTGGTTAGGAGGGAGAGAAGACGAATTTGGTATATGGGAGGAACGGGGAAGACAGTAGGGATGTTTGTTGATTTGTAAAGTAGATGTTTATGAGTAGGGTTGTGTTTTGTGGATACAGTAAGGGGTAACGGAGGGGCCATGTAGGTTACCTGGTGGGGGGGGGGGCGTACGATAGGAACGTACCTGTCTCACCTGGTTCCCATGTGCCCCCAGTGTGCATTACCTTACATTGCGTGCACTTTTGCGCCCTTACCACCTTACTCACTTGTCTGCTTCTTTTGTCTCCCACCTCCGAGGATCTGGCTTTGGGGTAGAGAGAGAGGAGAGAGAGGTGCTGGCTGCGCAGTTGTGGGCCTGCACTTTCGCTGTTCGCTGCCTGGATCGGTACACCATATGGACCGCAATGTTTGTGGCCACCCACAATGGACCGCAGTTCGTTTGCGGCCAAGCACCACCCGGGGATGGACCTATGGGTCAACGTGGCACCTATGCCATACAGGTGAACCACTTTTAAGTAACACCAAGTGCACCACAAGAAGAGCAAGAGACACCTGCAGGGTTAGGGGTTGTCGCATTTATTTTTAATCATTGAACAATGGTGACTGCACCGATTGGTGGTGGGGTGGTGCTTTTGATGCTCGGGAAGGGTGCTCTGCACGTTATTAAAGGCCGTCGGCCACAGAGCACTCGTGGGTTGGTGTATCGATGTTGGCAAGCGCGCTCTCTCTATGCATAACATCTGCATGTGTTCCTCCAAAAACAGGTCCTGGATCGTAGTGTAAATAGCAGCGTAGTCTTGTAAATAATGCTCCCTACCGGCTGTATGTTTAGTTTGAGAATTCTTTCCGGATTCGGTTATCCTGTGGGTGTGGTTCTGTGAGGAGAAGGGTGCAACGTCGCAGGGGGACATATTTACTCATTTGTGAATATCTGTAAAACTGTCGCACTCAGGGTAGAGTTAATAGTAGAGGGAACTACATTGCGTGCCACACTAAAGTAGGTAAAAATTTATCGGGTCGGGACGCCCCGAGGGTAGAGAAGGGTGCAATGTTGCGAATATGGAATTTGACCTCCATATCCGCTTGTAAATATTCCCCTATCTTCTCCGATACTCCCCAACTCTCCCTTACCCCATTCCCTAGTCCCATTGTCTGTAAACAACACCCATTAGAGCCGATCTTCCCCTTCATCCCCCCATTAAATGTCGTGCCCAGGTCCCCCGCACCACACGTAGACAATTATAGGACATCTTGCTAGTTATTCTTAATCTATGTCAGTTAAGGACTTGTTTCCATTAATTATGACTCTTCGTTGCACCAGAATGTGATGATATGGCACCAGTAGGAGTTTAGGACCTTCCCATACCTCCCCGCATCTCTTCCCATCATCTCAAGCTCCAACAACAACCACAACAACAGCGGCTTTGCGTCCTCACTCCGGCTCGGTTGGCCGCCATTGAACATGTGCTCGACGGGGTTACCCAGAAGGGGGCTCCCTGTCGGCCCCTCGTCAAGGGCGGAGCCGGTAACCCCCGCACCCAATGAGAAGCCATGGGCCGATGCCATATGGGGCGGAGCTAACGAGCGAGGGCGTGACTCCCCGCCGGATATACGCGGCCCCGCGCCGGACGTGACGTCAGATGCGCCCCGAGCTTGGAAGGAAAAGACGCCACCCTCCCGAGCGCTGAGCGACCTCCCCAGCTTGAGACCAAAGTCGCGACCCACAAGCGCTGTGATACCTTCACGCATCTCTGGACACCACCGTACGTGATCCTGCCCTGAGCACAGGTGCACCTGGAGCGATCGCTACCCGCTTTCCTGGCCATCAAACCCCGTGTGAGTGAGCCTTGTCCCGCGTTTACCTGTCGTCTGTCCGGGGATAATATAAGTGTGTTTAAGTGCCCACCTTCCTATGTTTCCCTCTTGTCCCTGTAATCTAAACCTTCCGCAATTGTAATAACAACCTTTGAGAACCGTATCCCTGGTGTCGTATTGTGTGATTGTAACCCAGCCGGGTGTCTTCTCTTTCCTATTGAGCCAGCGTAGCGCGATTAGTTAACATTCGGGCACAATCGGGTAACTTGTACGGATACGGCGGCCATCCCGCTCGGCCCACCATACCATCAAAGTCGTATCTGTAACAATATATATATATATATATATATATATATATATATATATATACTGTATATATATATATATATATATATATATATATATACACACAGTCACGTGAAAAAGTAAGTACACCCCATGTAAGGTTTTGACTTTTTCAACATATTTCAACATACAGCTATTTGATCTTCATTTCAACAATATTGAAAGATAAAGGTGATATTGTGGCGGAAACGAAAGCTCACTGGCGTGATGGCATCATTCCGCGCACCAAGTGGGCGGCGGCCATGCCCGAGGGGTAGGCGTGGCCGCGGGATATACACCGGGCGCGCAGCCCGGATCGCTCCAGTGGAGCTCTTGTAATAAAGACTCTTTGAACTTACCGCGTTGTCCGCTTCCTCCTTGCTATACAAGTAGTGCGCGTAGCACCACGCTTCATTGGTAACCCTCCGACGTTCTGGTCAGCCGTCGCTGACCACCCGAACCCGCCACAGCAATGGCAACCAACGCGATCCAAATCAAACTCCCCGAGTTCTGGGAGGCTCAAGCCGAAGTTTGGTTCCTGCAGGCAGAAGCCCAGTTCCGACTTCGAGGCATCACGGTGGACGAGACCATGTACTGCCACGTGGTCGCCTCCCTCGGGCCCGGCACGGCCGCTCGCGTCGTGTCGGTCCTGAGAAACCCACCGGCCGACGGCAGGTACGAGGCGATCAAGCGTCTCCTCCTCGCCACGTTCGGCCTCACGGTGGACGCACGGGCCGACCGCCTCCTGGACCTCCCCGAGCTTGGTGACACGCGACCGTCGGTCCGCATGGACCATATGCTGTCGTTGATGGGCAACGAAACCCTGAACGCTCTATTCCGGGCGTTATTTCGACGCCAGCTGCCGGCACGAGTACGCCTCGCCTTGGCCGGTTCTGCGACGACAGAACCCCGAGCTCTCGCTGCCGAGGCCGACAGGTTCTTCGCGGCTTTGGACACGCAAGCGAGTTTTGGCGCGGCCGTCACGAATCCCGAGGCTGATGCACACCTCGTGGCTGATGCTGATGCACACCTCGCGGCCGCCGCCACGCCCCACCCACCACCGCCGCCGCGGAGAAAACCGCGTCCTCCGCCGCCTCCGCCGCCAACCTGGTGTTTTTTCCATGCCCAGTTCGGCCACGAGGCTCGGCAATGTCGCCCGCCGTGCTCATTCGGCAGGTCGGGAAACGCCCGGGCCGGCCCTCGGTAGTGGCACTGAGCGCCGGCCGTTCAAACAGCCTACTGTTCATCACGGACACCTTATCCGGGCACCATTACCTGTGCGACACGGGAGCGCAGGTGAGTGTCGTTCCCGCCGGTACGTCCGACAAGCAGACCGCGGGCCGGGGCCCCGCGCTGCTTGCTGCCAATGGTACGACCATTCACACATACGGAAAACGCTGCCTTTCTCTGCGGTTCGGAGGGCAGGTTTTCTGGTGGTCGTTCGTCACTGCCGACGTGCCTATGGCACTGCTTGGCGTGGACTTCCTCTGTGCCAATGGCCTGTTGGTGGACGTAAAGCACAGAAGGCTTGTCCAGGCTGAGACGTTCAGCTCGCTCGCTTGCGCGCTGCCCGCCTCGTTGAGCAGCTCCCGGAGCGGCTCATCGAGCGGCTCGCCGAGCGGCTTGCTGAGCGGTTCGGTTCTGGCCAGGTTCATCTGTACACTTCCGGCAGCGAACGAATTCACCCGCCTCCTCGCCAGCTTCCCGGCCCTCACGAGGCCCACCTTCTCGGCAGGGGCCGTCAAGCACGGGGTGGAACACCACATCCCCACCGCCGGGCCACCGGTCTACGCCCGGGCACGCCGCCTCGAGCCGACGAAGCTCGCGGTAGCTAAAGCGGAGTTCGCTACGCTGGAGCGGCTCGGCATCATGCGGCGCTCCAAGAGTGCTTGGGCGTCGCCGCTCCACATTGTGCCAAAGCCCGGCAGGGGATGGCGACCATGCGGGGACTACTGGCGCCTCAACGACGCCACCACCCCCGACTGCTACCCCGTCCCCCACATTCAGGCCTTCTCCGCCCGGTTGGCGGGCATGTCCTTCTTTTCAAAGGTGGACCTCATACGCGGCTACCATCAGGACCCCGTCAGGCCGGAGAACATCCCGGAGACGGCGGTCATCACGCCATTCGGACTTTTCGAATTCCTTCGGATGCCCTTCGGGTTGAAAAATGCGGCTCAGGCATTCCAGCGACTAATGGACAGCGTCTTGCGTGACTTGGATTTCGTCTACGTCTACCTGGACGACATCCTCATCGCCAGCGCATCCCGCGAAGAGCACCTACACCATCTCCGCACGCTCTTCGAACGTCTGGGCCAGCATGGCCTCATCGTGAATCCCGCCAAGTGCCGGTTCGGCGTCGCCGACATCGACTTTTTGGGGCACCGCGTCACCAGGCACGGGGCCGTCCCCCTACCGGCCAAGGTGGAGGTGGTGAAGGGGTTTCCGCGCCCCCGCACGATCAAGGGGCTCCAGGAGTTCCTGGGCATGGTGAACTTTTACCATCGGTTCCTGCTCCGCATCGCCCAGCTCCTGCGCCCCTTGCACGAGGCCCTCCGAGGGAAGCCAGGCAAAGGTGACGTTACCTGGACCGAGCAGATGGACGCGGCATTCGCGTGCACTAAGCTCACCTTGGCTAACGCCACCATGCTCGCGCACCCAGCGCCCGATGCACCGATCGCCCTCACCACCGACGCCTCGGACTAAGCGGTGGGCGTGGTGCACGAGCAATGGGTGCGTGGTGCCTGGCAACCGCTGGCGTTCTTCAGCCGGCAGCTTCGCCCGCCCGAACGCCGTTATAGTACCTTCGACCGCGAGTTGCTCGGGCTTCACCTGGCGGTCAGGCACTTCCGACATCTGCTCGAGGGCCGTGCGTTCACGGCCTTCGTCGACCACAAGCCACTGGTCTTTGCGATGGGCAAGGTCGACGAGCCATGGTCGGCCCGGCAGCAGCGTCACCTCTCGGCCGTGTCCGAATATACAACGGACATCCGGCACGTCGCGGGGAAGGACAACCCGGTGGCGGATTGCCTTTCCCGGTCCGTCGCCCACGCAGTCCACCTTGGCATCGACTATGCCCGGATGGCGGCGGACCAGGCCGCCGACCCCGGCGTCCAGGCCTTGCGGACCGCCGTCATGGGCCTGCGCGTCACTGAGGTGCCGTTCGACGGTGCGGGCATGGCCCTCTTGTGCAACATCTCCCTCGGGCGGCCTCGCCCCATCGTGCCCGCAGGCTGGCAGCGCCAGGTTTTTGACGCCATCCACGGCCTGTCCCACCCGGGCACGAAGGCCTCCCAGAGGTTGGTCACCGACAAGTTTGTCTGGCATGGCCTCTGGAAGGTCGTCCGCGGCTGGACCAGGACGTGCCTCGCGTGCCAGCGCGCGAAGGTGCACCGGCACACCCAGGCCCCATTGGCCCCGTTTACGGTGCCGGAACGTAGGTTCGACCACGTGCACGTGGACCTGGTGGGACCTCTGCCCCCCTCGCGGGGTTTCACCCATGTCCTGACAATGGTGGACCGCACCACCCGGTGGCCGGAGGCCGTGCCTTTGGCGGCGACGACGGTGGCGGACGTCGCGCAGGCGTTCATCGCCAACTGGGTCGCCCGGTTCGGCGCCCCCTCAGACATCTCGTCCAACCGCAGCCCCCAATTCACCTCGGAGCTCTGGGGGGCGGTTGCGCGGGGCCTCGGGGTCCAGCTGCACCGAACCACGGCCTACCACCCCCAGGCCAACGGCCTGTGCGAGCGGTTCCACCGCTCGTTGAAGGCCGCGCTCCGGGCCACCCTCCGCGACGGCGGCTGGGTCGACAGGCTCCCCTGGGTCCTGCTGGGCCTCCGGACGGCGCCCACGGATGACCTGCGCGCATCCGTGGTGGAGTTGGTCTTTGGACAACCGCTGCGGGTGCCGGGCGAGTTCCTCCCCGACCCCACGGCACCATGGTCCGCGGCGCAGGAGCGCTCCGTGCTGCAGGAGACCGCCCGGAGGTTCGCCCCGGTGCCGACGGCGCACCACGGGCACCCGCCTACGCACGTCGCCCAGGAGCTTCGCACCGCGGAGTACGTCTTCTTCCGGCACGACGCCCACCGGACACCACTGCGGCCCCCGTACGACGGGCCTTTCCGCGTGCTGGAGACCGGGGTGAAACATTTCACCTTGGACATCGGCGGTACTCCCGACCGCGTCTCAGTGGATCGCCTCAAGCCGGCCCACCTCGACGTGGACCACCCACCGCCGGTGGCTCGGCCCCCGCGTCGGGGCCGCCCCCATGCGGGCGGACCCCCGGCACCGCCCAGGCCCGCCGGCACGCCGCCCCCCGGTCCTGCACCCATCTCGGGTGCAGCTGGAGGCATCCCAGCTGGCATCCCTGCACCCCGGACGCCGCCAGTCGCCAGAGGGGGCTTCGGCCGGGTCATCCGTTTGCCCCGCAAACTGGCCCTCCAGGTGCGCGGGAATTCTGGGGGGGCGCGTGTGGCGGACACGAAAGCTCACTGGCGTGATGGCATCATTCCGCGCACCAAATGGGCGGCGGCCATGCCCTAGGGGTAGGCGTGGCCGCGGGATATACACCGGGCGCACAGCCCGGAGCGCTCCAGTGCTACAGTGGAGCTCTTGTAATAAAGACTCTTTGAACTTACCGCGTTGTCCACTTCCTCCTTGCTATACAAGGAGCGCGCGTAGCACCGCGCTTCAATATAACATAACAAATATCACGAAACATTTACATTTTGTAGTCCATTGTATAATTTAAATAAACATAAATGCAAATTTCGCATGTGGAAAAAGTAAGTACACCCTTGGCTCTAATAGATGGTATTGCCCCCTTTGGCAGAAACAACCTCAAGTAGGCGTTTCTTATAACTGTCTACCAGTCTCTGACATCGACTGGGAGAAATTTTTGCCCACTCCTCCATGCAGATTTCTTTCAGCTGTGCGATGTTTGAGGGGTTTCTTGCATGCACAGCTCGTTTCAAATCCCCCCACAACATCTCGATGGGATTTAGATCCGGGCTTTGACTGGGCCATTCCAGAACCCTCCATTTCTTTCTTTTCAGCCATTCCTTGGTGGATTTACTGGTATGTTTAGGGTCATTGTCATGTTGCAAGGTTCACCTTCGGTTGAGCTTCAACTTTCCGACAGATGGCCTCACATTATCCTCAAGCACCCTCTGGTACAATGAAGAATTCATCGTGGATTCTATGATGGTGAGCTGCCCAGGCCCTGATGCAGCAGGGCTGCCCCAAACCATATTATTTCCACCACCATGCTTTCCAGTTGGTATCAGGTTCTTGTGGTCAAATGCTATCTTTGATTTTTGCCAAACATGTCTTCTGGTACTGTGGCCAAATAGCTCTACCTTTGACTCATCTGTCCAGAGCACATTGTTCCAGAAGTGCTGGTCTTTGCCTCGGTGTTCATTGGCAAACTTTAGTCTTGCCCTGATGTTCTTTCTGGACAGCAAAGGTTTCCTCCTGGCACACCTCCCATGTAGATCAAATTTGTGCAGCCTCTTTATAATGGTGGACTCGTGCACTTTGACATCAACAGTGGCAAGAGCTACCTGGAGGTCCCGTGATGACATTCTGGGGTTCTTAGAGACTTCTTTCAGCATATTGCGGTCTGCTCTCGGGCTGAACTTGCTGGGGCGGCCTGGCCTGAACAAGTTGGCAGTTGTTTGGAATCTTCTCCACTTGTAGATGATCTTCCGGACAGTCGAATGATTGAATTCAAATTGTTTTGAGATCTTTTTAAATCCCTTCCCAGACTCGTAGGCATTTATAACCTTCTTTCTGAAGGCCTCAGAGAGCTCTTTTGATCTTGGTGATGGTGACGCCACACATGTGAGCTCATGGTGACGCCGTACACTTATAGCCTGGTGTTGGGCTAGCAGCTAAGGTGCCAGCTTAGGATCCTAGGATCCTGGGTTCGAATCCTGGTCGATCGCTGAATTAACGCCAGGGGGTTGACTCAGCCTGTCATCCTTCCGAGGTCGGCAAATTGAGTGCCAGTTTACTGGTAATTCCCTGTTTGTCGTAAAAGGCGACAAAAAGGGTTGGCGGCAGGAAGGGCATCCGGCCGTAAAACATTGCTTCAAGGCGGCAGGAAGGGCATCCGGCCGTAAAACATTGCTTCAAAAAGGGAACCAACAAAAAAAAAACAACAACCACGGTGCCCGAAAAAGGCCAACCCCCGCTTTGCGGGGAAAATGGCCTCTAAAGGTGTTTTTTTTTCTTTTTTTCCTGAAGGCCTCAGAGAGCTCTTTTGATCTTGGTGATGGTGACGCCACACATGTGAGCTCATGGTGACGCCGTACACTTCAACAACAAAGAGCAAACCAAACTAAATGTCTGAGGTTTAAGTCAGACAGGTTCCTCCAAGATCCTCTCCAACGATGTTCTAATCATTTATACCTGAGCTGGTGCACCTGATTCTAATTTTAGGTATTTGAAGTAGTGATAAATGTTGGGGTGTACTTACTTTTTCCACATGCGAAATTTGCATTTATGTTTATTTAAATTATACAATGGACTACAAAATGTAAATGTTTCATGATATTTGTTATATTATATCACCTTTATCTGTCAATATTGTTGAAATGAAGATCAAATCAATTTGCCTGGAAAGCAAATCCAACGGAAGGAAATCTCATTTCCTTTCACAAAGCCCGAAAAAAGTGTGTGTCCACCCTCAGGAGAGCCAGGAAACAATATCTCACCGTTCTCAAGACCAAACTCTCTTATCTGTCTCCCTCTTCCAAATCCTGGTGGCGTCTGGTCAAATCTGTTTCTGGTGTTTGTTCCCCCTCCATCCCCTCCCTCACCTCAAACGGCTTAACGGCTGACTCCGCACGTGTAAAAGCTGAATGCCTCAACTCTGTGTTTGCCTCTAAATCTTGTGTCCCAAACCCATCCCTCTCTGTACCCACCGTACCCAGTCGTACCCAGCTGCTCCTGGACTCTGTGTCCTTTCCTCCTGACAAGGTGGAAAAGTTTCTGTCAACCCTCAACTCTGATTCTGCCACTGGTCCTGACGGCATCAGCCCACGGGTCCTAAAATCATGTTCTTCCGCTCTTTCACTCCCTCTTTCTGTTCTCTTCACCCTCTCTTTTGCTCAAGGTCATCTGCCATCTGCTTGGAAATCAGCCAACATCACCGCTTTGCACAAAAAAGGTGCAAAAACAGATCCTAGCAACTACAGACCAATCAGCCTTCTCCCAATTATCAGCAAAGTCATGGAATCCATCATTGCTTCAGATATGAAATCTTTCCTCTTCTCCAATGGCTTGATCTCTGATCATCAATTTGGTTTCAGACCTGGTCACTCTACTCTGGACATGCTGCTTCTGCTTTCTCAACAATGGATGGAGGTCCTCAATGCCAAACAGGAAATTAGAGCTGTCTCCCTTGACATTTCACGTGCCTTCGATACGGTCTGGCACCCCGCTCTGCTCACCAAACTCTCCTCCTTTGGTATCCATGAAAATCTCCACGCATGGCTGGCGGACTTCTTCTCTGGTTGTAGTCAACGTGTGGCCCTGAATGGGTTTCTCTCATCTCCTCTTCCTGTTCAGGCTGGAGTTCCCCAAGGTAGTGTTCTGGGCCCTGTGCTTTTTCTGGTCTTCATCAATGATCTCTCTGACTCTCTTGAAAATCCTCTCTATCTCTTTGCTGACGACTCTACTCTCTGTCGCTCCATTCCTCATCCTTCAGATTGGCAGTCTGCAGCCTCCTCACTCTCTGCAGACCTGGACAAAATCACAGACTGGGCAAACAAATGGAACATGTCTTTCAATCCTGATAAATCTCACACTCTTACGATGTCTCTCCGAAAAGACCGACTGGAAAACCCTCCCATCCACTTTCTGAATTATCCTCTCCAAGCAGTTCTGTCACTCAAGCTTTTGGGTCTCACTATTTGCCATGATCTTTCCTGGGAAAACCACATTTCAAATCTGGCCTCCAAAGCCAATCCAAAGCCAATGGGCATCCTCCGTCATGTGAAGTCCTTCCTTGGCACACCTGAGCTCCTCACCACATACAAGGCTTTCATCCGCAGCTCTATGGAATACTGCTCTCCCCTCTGGTCTGGTGCTCCTGCCTCACACCTAGCTCGTCTTCACGCTGTTGAAACCAAAGCATTCAGAATCATTGGAATCTCCCGCGATGAAGCTAACTCCAAGGGCCTTTCACTCACTCACCGCAGGCAGGTTGGTGGTCTTTCCGTCTTCTACCGACTCCTCTCTGGCCTTGCCCCCCCAGCTCTCTCTGGGCTCTGTCCCCCAAATATTCCTACAGGTCGCACAAGATCTGCCTGCAACCCTCTTATGGTTAAACTGCCAAAATCAAGACTTTCTGCTCACCTTCACTCCTTCATTCCTCTTTTCTCCCGCCTCTGGAACAAACTCCCTCACTCTCTTCAATCCCACTCCACCCTCCAGGTCTTTAAAACAGCTGTTCACCCCATCTCTTATCCTCCCCCATCCAAAACCTTGATCTTTTCTATCCCCGCTAATTTCGGTCCCCTTATGTTTTATACTTCCCCCCCCCCCCCCCTTCCCAAGCCTCCTGCCCCCAAGCCATCTCCCTCCCACACTTCTCCCTGCTCTCAAATGTTGTGGTTGTGTGCTTCCCCTTCTCTCCCCATCTTGTCTTCCGCTCCCTCTTTTTGTGTGTTTTGTTGGTCTGGTTGATTTGTTTGTGAAATAAATGTTAGCTCTTTCACGAGCCTCGATTCAGTATACAAAAAAAAAAAAAAAAAAAAAAAAAAAAAAAAGCTGTATGTTGAAATATGTTGAAAAAGCCAAACTTTAAATGGGGTGTACTTACTTTTTCACGTGACTGTATATATATATATATATATATATATATATATATATATATATATATATTGTTGCGGAGATGAGGACTGTATTTTTTTTGATTGTGTGCTGTATTATTATTATTATTGTTTATTCTGCGCCCCCCTACCTCCGGAGCTGTGTAAAGGTGAAAGGGCATCCCATAATTAGTCCACAAGCATACACGTCAGCCAAATAATAGAATACCCCTGTTTGATAGTTATCTCTTATTCTGTGTTTTAGGGTAAGGCTGTGTCTCCCATTAATTGAAGTACTCCATTGCACCAGTGAAAGAGAATAGATCCCCTTTCATTCCCATCCCCAAAATCTCCATTTCCAATTACATCCCCTTTCGTCATTGCCAACCCTCGATTGCCAATTACCTCCCCTCCAATAACCGCCATTGACCACGAGGCAGGGTCGGAGAAGAAAGGCGTGTCTCCACCTCGTCATAGAGGGGAAGAGGGGCGTGCCCGCCCATCGTCATCAAGGGCGGAGCGGGAGGGTCGCGTGACCAACCAGGGCCGAGGTGAGCACACCGATGGGCGTGTCAGGAAGGCCGGCGGCTTGATCGCTGGAGGCGCTATAAAAGGCGCGCACGCAAGAAGCAAGTGAGTGAGTCGTGAGTTGGTCGTCAGTGGAGGGTCAGTGGTTGCGTTGGTTGCGGTAAGAAGTCGGTGGTGAGAAGTGGTGGCGTCGAGTGGTCAATGGTTGCGTTGGTTGCGTTGAGTTGTCGGTGGTGAGGAGACACCAGGGCCAAGAGAGAGAAGGTTCCAGGTCAATTACCAGCAGTTGCGCCAGAGACGGCAGACGCGCCCTGAGGTGAGCCAGAGAAGCAGCTTTGGCTCCACAAGCAGCGTTGACTCCACCAGGCAGCTTCAACCCGTTACCCCGCGGGGACCAGATAGCGGTGGCATCGGTGGCCGTCGAGGTCCAGCCGACGTCCCGTGCGGGATCAAGCCCGAACCATCTGCCCCAGCTGAACCTTCCCATTCCTCCTTCCAGCATTCATTCCTTTCCTCCACCCTTCTTGTGTACGTGAGTTTGTTCTGTGTGTCTTGTCCCTGGGTATTAATTAAGCTTGTATAAGTTAATAATTGCACTGTGTCTCTGATTCTTCTGTATATTATTTTATTATCTTTCCTTCTCCTTGGTTACTTTGAGCATGTAAATAGTAGGAATAAATTTAGTAGTATTTCCAACCTTTTTGTCTTCTTCTTCTTCTTCTTCTTCTTCACATCCGTGTCGCCTTTGTCTTTTCCCTATTGAATAGCTGCGGTGCGATCCGGCCAACATTTGGGTGGAATCGGGTTCTAATCGGGGAATAACTGTTCGGTCGCGGAGCCTTCGCTCGGCAAAGTAACATCTAAACCGCGATCAGTAACAATATATATATATACACAAAGAATTAAGTTAAGCACCCCTACACAACGAATTAAGGTAAGCACCCCCTAATATATATTCTTTGTGTATATGTATACATTGGCATATATTCTAAGGTACGTGAGATCAAATAATGATTGGTATGACATTAGCAATTATCCATTGATGAAATTGAGTGATCAAAGTGAAAAAAAGTGATTGGTTGAGTCAGTGATCCGATCACGTGGGTCCTACACACGTTATTGACGCAAAGATCGCTAGAGGTCTTCTCAGAACAATGACTGTACGTTAGAAAACATAAACGTCATCCACACTGTCCGTGATGGACCTATAGCTCCATACTTAAATTGAGGTGAAAATATGCCTAAAATTCCCAAAAAATTTCACCTTAAATTATTCAGAATAAAATATTGAAAACGGCATGATTGTTATGTTTTTATGTGACCATAATATCACTTCTCCAGAAAATATAGCAATATCATGGGTATATTACACTGTTTTGACGACAACAAACTTGTAATGTGCGAGGTTGTAAAAAAACGGGGGGGGGGGGGTGCTTAACTTAATTCTTTGTGTATATATATATATATATATATATATATATATATATATATATATATATATATATATTCCCAGTCAAGTTAGGGGGTTCAACCTGTGTATATATAGTATATTGTCGTGCGTAGCCTCCGGTTAATACCAAAGGCTCGCGGATGGACCGAAAACGGCTTTAATTGAGGCGACGGCCAAACACGGACTCAACTATGGACGCGGGAGGAAGATGGAAAGTGGGAGCTGCGGTAAAAGCTTACCTGGAGCGCGCCGACTGCAGCTTCGATCCTGCAAGGAAATTAACTCGACACGGACACAAGCTTTTGAATGGAAGGGGAAAATAATACAAGGGTTTATTAAATAAAAGAACAGGACAGGGAAACGCGATATTAACTAAAACTCCTAAATTGGGATCCCACACACCAGACCTCAAACACAAACAGGTTACTGAATCATGAAAATAACACGTTCGTTATGTAGTGTACGTGGCGTGCGGTCTTATCTGGTCTCGTCGTCTTATAGTGTAACTCGGCCCCGCTCGCGTGCCACCAGGCCCCGCTCCAAGCCTCTCACCGCTCACGAGGTCCGTGCACCAAGCTCCAAAGCACCGGGCACCATGCGTCCAATGCCCCAAAAGCACCACATGGCCCAAAGCACCGTCAGCGATCTCCACACAAGGTCGATCTCGAGTCACGATCGGTCTGCCAAGGCGAAGAGAGCGTGCTGCGCAAGACGAAACGCCGGATGTCCAAGAGGAAGGGCTGCGCAAACAAGAACCGGATGTGCTCTCTCTCCAAATGTCGTTCGGCACACGCTGATATAACCTTGCCGGTGACGTCAGCCTTGGCGCGCTACCAACCAGCGACTTCCACCGAACCTTCCAGCTTCGCGCCTCTCGCACTCGTTGGCTGGAGGTTCGCGCCTAGTGCGCTGACCAATCACAGGACCATAGCGTGGTGATAGCTCGTAGCGTGTAGCATGGTCAGAGCACGTGCTACTCGATGTTCCAAGGCCTGCCAGAGGTGTAGTTGGCGGCGGCCATCATCGGCAGTGTCCTGGCCTGGTTTCCTTTTGCCTGTTCTCTTCCAAAGTCTTGTCAGGGAAGGGAATTATTTAATGTTGCGCTAGGGACCTGTCTAAATGTCTATGTTGGTGTGCATTGCCAGAAGGGACAAAGGTTTGACTACCAGGTTTGACACACAGGGGTTTATCTTTAATCCCTAACTATTTAACACTCGAACATCCTGGTATGTTCACAGGTATACATCTTAACCCGCCAAACCGCCTAAACACACAGAACTTATTACAAGGTAGATTCCCTATCTCGACAGTCGGATACCTACCTACACAGATATATCTGGCTCTAGATATTGCTTTACCCCCAGACATAACAATATGCACATAAATTATGCCATCATTGTCATGACGTCAGTGTCATGCCATCGGGTTAGTGTGCTTCCTTAGTCCAATTTAATGTTCCTGACTGCAAACCTCCTAATTGTTGAGAAGCAGGGGCAGAGACAATGTGTTAGCGTGGCAGGCTGCACTGGTTGCTAACAGGTTGTGCAGCAATTGCTGGGGTGTGACTCAATATGTGACTTGCTTCCCAGTCAAGTTAGGGGGTTCAACCTGTGTATATTAATGGCTTAGATTGGTCACAAATAAACAATTTGCAGTATGTTGTCCTGATAAGGGAAAAAAAATAAGCCCTCGTCGGGATGGCATGGTGTTGAAGTTCTGGGGGAGTCATTCCTATGGAGGGGTCCAATTGTATTACAATGCATTCTGGCCCTTCTGGGTCAGGATACATGTGTCTTGATTGACCATGTGCTTCAGCCTTTGGGTTGAGGTGCATGTGTATGCCAATGGGACAGTCTTGATAGATGCTGTGCCTTGGCCGTGGGGTCAAGGTGCACGTCCGAGGCTGTTTAAATGTTTGATTTTTTTCCTTTATTATTATAAAAAAGGTAGGCCCCATAAGGCCCATAACAAGGGCGAAATATAGATCGACATCTCTGCCTTTGTCGATTTGTGACCATAGAGCTCTAATCTCAGTCTGCAAAGACTTGAGTGCCACGCGGATGCCTCCTAGTTTGGATGTGATGTGTTGGTATAATTTATGTGCATGACGTCAGTGTCATGCCATAGGGTTAGTGTGCTTCCTTAGTCAAAGTCAAATATATATATATGTGAGTGTGTGTGTGTGTGTGTGTGTGTGTGTGTGTGTGTGTGTGTGTGTGTGTGTGTGTGTGTGTGTGTGTGTGTGTGTGTGTGTGTGTGTGTGTGTGTGTGTGTGTGTGTGTGAGAGAGAGTGTGTATATACATACACAGAAACCAGATCTAAGCTCTCCAGCCTGGGTTTTAATCTTGGCTCAGCTATAAACTGTCTTCCACGTGTGTTGCAGGCAGGGTGATTCATCAATGTGTGCAGATTCCTCGAATGGGCGTTAAACTGAGTGTACCATGTGCTACTTATTGTGGATGTTAAAGATCTCATGTTGTCCTTTGTGAAGAGTCGGTGAGCTATTCCCAGCACCATGTCCAAATTCCAGATTCCTGCCTGGAATACCACAAGGAAGGTTGATTTACTACCACTGAACCTGCCGTAGTGCAGTGTACAGAGTTGCATACCATTCAAGACTATGTAACCATATTTGAAAAAAACTACAACGGCACTCGGTAGAGCGCATACCTCCGCCAGGCTGAACAGTTTACATTTTGTATCCCACTGATAGGCCGGATCTGCATCCCGGACTTGAACCAAAATCGAATTGGCTTGTTCTTGTCATCTAATCAACTCATCCACCAAGTTGACACAATCCATCCACAATTTTTTTGATATATCGTACTGTGTATCGTTTTTGGCCCCCATCTTACAATGGTGAAGGATCACTTAAATTAATTCTGGTATTCAGATCCGGATCTTCACCAAAATCGAATCAATTCGGCCTTGTCACACACCCAACCTAACCAACAAGTTTCGTCTGACCCCATCCATAACTTTTTGAAATCTTCTGCTCACAGACAAACAAAGAAACAGACTGACAGAGGTGGGAAAACATAACCTCCATCCATCCCACCTTTGGTGACTGAAGTACCAACAGTGCAATAGCAATCAAGTACAGAGATTTGATATTGCATCTGCTGGCATCATCCATCCAGGACCAAGACCAAGACCCAAACAATGCTCCAACATTTTAAAGCCTTTGTCTTTGAACCATTGCATCTTACATGCAATTTCTTATTGCTTTGAAAATGTGAATGGCACTTCATTTGAATGACAAAATCGCACATGTAAATGTAACAGCCTTGCTCGACTGGACGTCATGGTTTCTTCCCCCACTCGATGCTGTGAGATCAGAGTTCCGGAAAGTCCACATTAATGTGTTATTTTGTTTTAACCTTTCATATTCGAAGTAGTTTGCTCGTTGCTGAAGTCGCCAGAACCGAAAGTCGATCTCTGACCATCTCAAACGTACACAAAATTGGAACATGGAATGTAAGGGCAATGAATCGATGAATGTGCTCTGAACTCTGCAGCAGATGAAGAAAATGTGGAGGAATTTTATGAAAAGTTGCAGGACTTGGTAGAGGAGGTGCCTTAATGAGATGGGAGACGAACGAAAAAACTGGAGAAGCAGGAGCACCAGGTATTGCAGGAAAGCATGGACTTGGTATCTGACATGAGCCAGGGAAGCAAATGCTTCAGTTCTGTGTAGAGATTGTGCTTGTAATTACAAACACATGGCTGAAACAACCCAAACACAGCCTGTACAGATGGACTTCACCTGGTGGGAAACATACAAATCATACTGACAACATATTATATTCAACAGACTAGAACGGCACTCAGTAGAGAGCACACCTCCACCTGGTTGGTCGTATCACTCAATGGTGAAGAATCACTTAAAAATTTATACTAGCCGGATCCGGATGCAAATCTTCACCAAAATTGAATTGAATCATCCTTGTCACACGCACAACCTATCCACCAAGTTTCGTCCAAATCCATCCATAACTTTTTGGATATCCTGCTATGTATCGTTTTTTGCCCGATCTCTCAATGGTGAAGAATCACTTCAAAAATTAAATAATTCTCATATCCGAATCCATTTTCAGATCTTCACCAAAATCGAATGGATTCTTCCTTATCACACACACAACTTATCCACAAAGTTTCGTCCAAATCCGTCCATAACCTTTTTAGATATCCTGCTACGTATCGTTTTTGGCCCAATCTCCCAATGGTGAAGAATCATTTAAAAAATTATACTAGCCGATCCGAAACCAGGTCTTCACCGAAATCTACTCATTTCGTCCTTGTCACATATGCTACCTCTCTGCCAAATTTCGTCCGAATCCGTCCACAACGTTTTGGGATATCTTGTTCACAAACAAAAAAATAAACAGACAAACGGACAGATAAATGGACAGACAGGAGTGTAACATAACCTCCATCCACCTTTGATGGTGGAGGTAAAGATGGAGAAGTGCTGTGCAAAACTGCCAATACTCTGCCAGGCATAGCCTGTGGTATAGTTCATTAACTTGTGGCAAAAGTATGAGTCAAACTGAAAAAATTGAAAACAAGACCGGAAGTCTAACAGCAGCATCACACATGATTAGCTTTTTAAACAGTTGTTAATGCTGTTTATGACATTAAAAAATAAATATGGAGGAATTACGACATCAGTGAGTTAAGTTTTACTTAAAGAACTGAGCGAAGATCTACTGTAATCTATATACCCCACAGGGTTGGGTAAATAACATGGCCCTTCCTGTCGCTAATGTGGCGTTTTTTGTAGCGGCCTTTTCAAACCCACCAATTAAGGTTTTGTTTTGAAAACCACCAGTGAAACCCACTTTTCCTGCTGTTTAACATGAAACTTAAAGGGAGGAAGCCTGGGTTGTGCTCATTTAACGGACAGACAGGGGTGTAACATAACCTCCATCCACCTTTGATGGCGGAGGTAAAGATGGAGAAGTGCTGTGCAAAACTGCCAATACTCTGCCAGGCATAGCCTGTGGTATAGATCATTAACTTGTGGCAAAAGTATGAGTCAAACTGAAAAAATTGAAAACAAGACCGGAAGTCTAACAGCGGCATAGCCGGGCTTGTAAAATACTATAAACCACAAACACACATGATTAGCTTTTTAAACAGTTGTTAATGCTGTTTATGACGTTAAAAAATAAATATGGAGGAATTACGACATCAGTGAGTTATTAAGTTTTACTTAAAGAACTGAGCGAAGATCTACTGTAATCTATATACCCCACAAGGGTTGGGTAAATGGCATGACCCTTCCTGCCGCTAAAGTGGCGTTTTTTGTAGCGGCCTTTTCAAACACACCAATTAAGGTTTTGTTTTGAAAACCACCAGTGAAACCCACTTTTCCTGCTGTTTAACATGAAACTGAAAGGGAGGAAGCCTGGGTTGTGCTCATTTACGAAGCTGCTAGCTTGCATTTGCCAAGCCAGCCATTCCTTAACGGTTTTGAATGGGGTGCTTGCTCGAATGCTTAAACCACTTAGCGATCTCTCCACAAGAAACTTGGTAAATGAACACACACCCAATGTTCTTGAGACCCGACCATAAATCGACTGTAATCTATATACCCCAAAGAGGAATAACACTTCCTGCCGCTCCCGTAGTGAGCAGGTGTAGGCCTACTAGTAAATTAAAATATCGGGCGGTGAAATCGGCCTTCGTAATGACATCATAGACGTAATGACGTAGTGTGATGACCGGACCCAAAACTGCCCCTAATTTAATATATAGAAGATTATATATTTTAACCTCCAGTAGCTTTGCAGTCACTACGCATGGGATTAGTGTTACGATTAGATTTACTCTAATATTAACGTTACATCATCATTATTATGAAAATGATATTACTTTAAAAAACCGAGGCTAATTCCTTACTTCCACGGTTATTAGTACCGTACACCGCTTATCATTGATTCATGGACCATACACTGCTTCAATGTGGAAACTTTGCAATAACGACAAAGCGATTGCAGTGTTAAGATTATATTTACTATATTATTAGTATTAATGCTATTATTATTATTATTATTATTATTTTTATGAAAACAACACTACTGTATTAAGAAACCTGGGCTAAAAAAAAGTGGCCTAAAGGTGAGGCATGAAGGCATGAAGCCTAAGGCCAATACATACTGTGTTGTTGGAAGACCCGTAATGCCGATGCTTTTGATATTTGATCGTCATTTTAACAATCGGTTTGTTTGTGTTTCACACTGAATGGAAAACATAAAGGTAGAGCATGGCGATTGTGATATATGACAGGTTTGATGATATGTTCGGCCTGAACGACATTGGAATCAAAATGTTGGAGTGTGGAGTCAGCCGTTGTACGCCGGAATTACATCACCCTATCATGTGACCAGATACTCAGCTCTGATTGGTATACGTTTGAAGGGACATACATACATACATACATATATACGGACGGACAAACACTGTTCTAGCCTGCTTTGCCCTATGGGCTACGCCGTAAAAAATTTAAACTCTGACCAGTTAGGACGTTGAAAAACGTATCTAAACAATATGCAATAAAGGTTAAAAAAAAAAAGAAGAAGCATTTTGCAGAACTGGGCTTGACAGAATGCCAGACAAATTGTGACAAGAGGTTGAAGACATTGTAAAAGAGGAGGCGCAAAAGAACATCCCAAGAGCAAGCAGAAAGAAGGAGGTTTAATAGCTGTCAGAAGAGGTAATAAACATTTCAGACAGGAGAAGAGAGATGAAAACCAAAGGCACATCAAGAGAAGACATGAAGCGACTAAATGCCGACTTCTAAGCTAGGAAAGATAAAGATATATATTTCTGAGGTGTGCGGCGAGATAGAAAGTGACAATAGATTGGGGGAAAAGAGATCTTTTGAAAAAGATCAGAGAGATCATAGGAAAGTTTTGGTCTTGGATTGAGGTCTCTTAAGAGGAGAACAGGAAAGGATCTGATGGAAGGAACACAGGCGAAAGAAAGATGGAAGGGCTATACCAGAACTATACAAAGTGCACAGCAGTATAATGGCAACCTTGGAAGAAAGAGAACATGAACAAGAACCAATAGCGATAGGACGTGAGTTACGTAGAGCCTTGAAAAAGGTGGCAAACGGAAAAACACCAGGCGCTGATGAAATTCCAATATAACCCCTTAAGGTGGTTGGGGAGGAGGTAATCAAATTTTAACAGCTATCGGTATACAAATCTGCAGCAGGATTGTACGGCCTAACAGGTGGAAGGTGTCAGTCTATATACCATTGCCAAGGAAAGGGGATGCAAGAGAATTGGGCAAATAACTGAACCTTTGCCTTGATTTCACCTGTTCGCAAGATATTAGTAAAGGTCATTAAACACAGAATTCGTGGAGGGAGAAATGCCTTTTGAGAAAGCGGGTTTAAGGAGAGGAAGAGGTAAGATCGATCAAAACCGTTTGTTGAAAACAACAACATCAGCAAAGTGAAAAAGTTTGTCCTTATGTAAACATAAAAAATACCAAAATCTTGTCAAATGAGAACATCGATGTGTTGAGATTGGGAGACAATCACGTGCAAATGGTGGAAAGTTTCATCTTCCTGGGTTCTAAGACTGAAGTTAGTGGAGAATGTAGAGGAGAAATCAATAGTAGGTTAGCGTTGGGGAGAACAGCAATGTCAGGATTGATGGAGATCTGGAAATACAAAGATGTGACGATACAAGGCAGGAGGAGGCTGGTGGATGCTCTGGTTTTTCCAGTTGCAATGTACGGATGTGAATCATGGACAGTGAAATGTGAGTCATGGACAGTGAAGAAAGGAAGATGATTGACAGTTTTGAAATGTGGTGTTGGAGACTAATGTTAAAAAATTCCACGAACTTCAAGAAGAACAAACAAATCAGTGATTGAAGGAATTCGACCGCCATGTACATTAGGAGCTGTCATATACTTTGGACACATCATGTGTGCAGAAAATGAACGTATGGAGAAGTCAACCTTTGTGGGTATGGTTGAGGGAAGAAGAGGAAGAGGTAGATCTTAGAGGTAGCCATGAATAGGTAGCCATGTATAGGTAGCCATGTATAGGTAGCCATGAATGTCACCAGAAGTCGGGGATGACACGACAGAACTGGATAATGATAATAATCTTACTATCATTCACCGAATGTCCGTCCGTCTGTTCCCAGGTACCGCAAAAACGGCTGAACCGATCGCAACGAAATTTTGAGTGGGTAATCCTGGGACCCCCTGGAGTAAAATAGGCTATATTGTTTTTCCAATTTTTTTTCTCCAATTTTCCAGTTTTTCCAAACACGACAGAATAATATTTACCGATATGAACAGTGATGTGGCTTTTGTTGAAATTCTACAAATACTGTTTAGATTTTGATGATTTGCGTGTGATATGATTTAACGGATGTTTATATAAATCGTTTAAAATAAAATAAAAACCTTCAATTTCTGATATTTTGCCTTTTCATTTGGGCCTCCCACTTGAAGCCCCGCCCATAGGGCGGGTACCGTTGCTGGTAATAATAATAATTAGATTAATCATCAACAGACATAAACAGGACATAAACAAAATGTACGTCCTTTCAGTCATGGCATCATTTGTTTGATCAATCTTCGGAGAGAACTCTAATCTTCTATTTAAATAAAGGACAGTATCTGTCCCTTTATCTGCTCGTGTCTGATTCAGTTTGTTATCTCATTTGTCTCTCAACACTTCGTACGTCGTCACCAAACCTTGTGGGCATAATTACCATTGTCTTCCAGTCCCACCTCCAGCATCTTCTTCCTTTTATTTCCTTTCGGCCTAGTGGAAAGTGGGCTTTTCTGAAACCATTCGCCATGCCGGATGACTTCATATAAACTTCCATTTGATTGTTGTTATAGTTGTAGTTGTCACCATATATACTGTTGCTCACAGGATTGTTGTTGTTCTCTTCCCCTTGTTACGTGGTCCTCCCGGTAACTACCTGGTCTTGGTGACCCCCGGACCGTGGGAGGGACCCCGCCAGAAAGATATATGGTTTATACGCTTTCGTAACGCAATCAATATGAATTCCGGTCAAGAAGAAACCCCACACCAAGGATCCGGAATAATCAATAATATATTCCCTGAGCAATCAACAACCATCAACAATGCACAATCAATATTACAAAGATGTAAACTCATCTACACTAACTCTAAGATGGCCATCTTATATATTCCTCACGTGAGCCCCACTCCTGACTCCCTCCGTGGTCAATGTCTCTCACAATGTCTCTCGTCTCCGCACACGGGCGGTTGAACGAACCCCGGGCGGACGTGCTCCAAACGTGCCGTCTCGTACCGGGGACAGCTGCTGCAGCGCACCTCCTTGCCAAGCAACGGGGCAAAACCCAGCGCGGCTTCCAACGCGCGCGAGGCCCCGAAGTGCGACCCGTACGCGTCCTTGTAGACGGGGCAAAACCAAGCGTGGTTTGCAACGCGTGCGAGGCTCAACGTGCGACCCGTACGCGTCCTTGTAGACGGGGCAAAACCAAGCGCGGTTTGCAACGCGTGCGAGGCTCAACGTGCGACCCGTACGCGTCCTTGTAGACGGGGCAAAACCAAGCGCGGTTTGCAACGCGTGCGAGGCTCAACGTGCGACCCGTACGCGTCCTTGTAGACGGGGCAAAACCAAGCGCGGTTTGCAACGCGCGCGCGGCCCAACGTGCGACCGCTTGGTTCCGTGCACGAACTCACGGGGACTTGACGTGTCAAAAGGTAGTTACGCGTCCAGGTAACTCCTCTCGCCAAACGGGTTTCGGAACGCCGCTTTGTCCACGCCGCGCAAGGTCGCTTCCACCTTTTTTCGGAGCGGGCAGCGGGGCGAGGAAGACGAAACCTCCTTCTTTTACCTCGTGTCTTTTTTCTCTTCCGTTGCCGGTCACTTCCGTTTCCGGCCACTTCCGTTTCCGGCCACTCCCTTCGAAGGGCTCCTGACCCTCCAACCACAACAACTTAATATACTCCACACGGATAAGCAAAGACCTGAATGGTAATTCCCATACATTCACATAAATATGTAACACTCCCCCCCTTCAAGAAAGAAAGTTTGAACCCAGCGAAAACTTTCTTCGCCGGCCAATTTGGAGAAACAAACAAGATAACTCAACCCCCCCCCCACATTATCCGTTCCCCCCGGGCACAGTTATCACTTAAAAATAAAGCAACCAAAATTTCCCCACAACCCCTCCAGATTACTCCCTCTGGACTAAGTACCAACAACGACATTGTCCCTGCCAAATCAAACTCCATCTCATGACCCTCTGACTTTGACCGTCAGTTTCTTGGGAATGAAGGTAAAGGGGTTGATCAAAGATCCAAAGTTAAGCAACTCGATAACACTTTTTCCGGGAGGCCAAGCCGAGTATTCACTACATGGATGCCTTTAGGAACGCGGAGTTCACGGTTAGTCCATGCAGGAAAGTTCTCTACATGGGCGCCTTGAGGAACGTGGAGTTCACGGTTAGTCCGTGCATGAAAGTTCACTACATGGACGCCTTTAGGAACGGCGTTCACGGTTAATTCGTGTAGGAATCTTGGCTCGGCGGCTCCGCCGCCTTCAGTGCTTCAACTTCTCAGAACTTCCCTAATAATTAGGGTGGGACCACTGGTCCCTGTAGTCCCATGAATAGCGGTCTCCTTCTCGGCCCCTACTTTGCCAATCCTTCCTTCGGGAGCGGCCGTAACTCAGGGAGCCTCCATAATAATTTTGATTGCGGCCCCCACCAAAACTACCGCCCAGTTGTCCTCTCCTGTAGACCTCTCGACGCCTACGAAATGCCTTCCCTACTGTTATGGTCCGACCCTCCAAATCCTTGCCATTCCAATTCTTCTCTGCCTCTCTGGCGTCTTTTGTGCTGGCAAACGTGACAAAGCCGAACCCTCTTGACTGTTGCGTTTCCCAGTCTCTTACCACCCGCACTTCCACCAGCGGCCCATATCTGTTGAAGACAGAGGTCAGAACTTCTTCCTCTGTTTTGAAGTTCAGTCCCCCTACAAACAACTTGGCACTTTTGTCGCCATCCCGAGCTGGTGTGGTGTTATTCTCCCTGCTGGGCTCTTTACCAACCCTCAGGTTACCATAAACTTGACCCCCGGCCAAATCATTCCCGATAACCACAGATACACCCTCTACAGGAAGCGTGGCTTGTAAACCGACGGTGACCGGTCCTGACACCAAATCGGACTCCAACTGGATGACCTGAAGGGGAGCACTAACACCACCCCCGATCCCCTGTAAACGAACACTATCCCCCGTTGCCGTCTCCTCGGACCATGGCAAAATGCCTTCAAGCATTAAAGATTGATGGGCCCCTGTGTCCCTCAATATCCTAACCGGTCTCCGGTTAGTCGAGGCTCCATCCAGTGACACAAACCCCTCTGAAATAAATGGTTGGTAACCCTTTTGATGGCGATTTCTTACGCTAGCCATCGCATTCGGAGTTGTAATAGTCGGACTCCGCTCTGGGTTGTCCCTTTTCATGAGGTAACAACTGGACATCAAGTGTCCAGGTTTCTTGCAAAACGCGCAAGTAGGTCCGGAGGAAAAACTCGGGGTCTGCCTCGGGCCCCCCGAACTATAAGTTTGTCTTGGGCCCGCATCCCTCTGATTTCGAACCGGTGGGGTATCATAGTTGTCCCCATAATCATCTCGAGGCCGCCGCCATGTATGGTCGTTCTCCGCACCTGCTGTTCCCCACCTTCCCTGCGGAGATCTAGGCGAGGAGTTAGGTTCGTGGACCCCTATTCGGTGGGTTAAGGCATAATCATCTGCCATGGTGGCTGCGTCCCACAACTTTGGTACCTTCTTTTCCTGCAGGTACACTTTGATGTCCTCGTGGACACACTGCTGGAATTCCTCCACCAGGATCAAGTCCCGCAATGCCTCGAAGTCTTTCCCGACTCCTTTTGACTCACACCACCGATCAAACATGTTTTCTTTCACTCTGGCAAACTCCACATGGGTCTCACTCTCCCTCTTCCTGGCATTCCTGAATTTTTGCCTGTAAGCTTCCGGAACCAACTCATAGGCCTTGAGGATGTGCTTCTTCAGTACCTCATAATCTGAACATTGGTCCATTGGTAGCGCCGAATAAATTTCCTGAGCTTTCCCCACCAGCACACTTTGCACGAGTATGGTCCAGGCCTCCTCCGGCCAGTTTAATTGTCGAGCCACTTTCTCAAAGTGTGGGAAAAATTTCGCGACTTCTTTTTCACTGAACGGTGGAACCAGCCTCACATGTCTGCCCACATCCCAGGTTTTCTGGTTAGGTGTCGACCCCGTCAGCAAGGGTGGTGCCTCTCCCCGTTCTCTCATTAACTCCAGCTCCTTGAATTTGATTTCTTGCTGAAGCTCCATGTCACGTTCCTTTAATTCCCTTTCCGCTTTTCTCTCCTCTGCTTCGAGGTCCCTTGCAGCTCTCCTCTCCTCTGCTTTTCTCCCTTCTAACCTTTCCTGGAGTTCTCGTTCCACTCTCCTTTCCTCTGCTTGTTTCTCTTCTCTCCTCGCTTCTGCTTTCCTTTCTTCTTCTGCTAACCTTTCCTGGAGTTCTCGTTCCACTCTCCTTTCCTCTGCTTGTTTCTCTTCTCTCCTCGCTTCTGCTTTCCTTTCTTCTTCTGCTCTTTCCTTTTCTGCTTTCCTTTCTTCTTCTGCTCTTTCCTTTTCTGCTTTCCTTTCTTCTTCTTTTAACCTTTCCTGGAGTTCTCGTTCCACTCTCCTTTCCTCTGCTTGTTTCTCTTCTCTCCTCTCTTCTGCTTTCCTTTCTTCTTCTGCTCTTTCCTTTTCTGCTTTCCTTTCTTCTTCTTTTAACCTTTCCTGGAGTTCTCGTTCCACTCTCCTTTCCTCTGCTTGTTTCTCTTCTCTCCTCTCTTCTGCTTTCCTTTCTTCTTCTTTAATCCGTTCCTGGCTCCGTAATTGCAACTCCAGTTTCCGGAGCTCAACGTCTTCTGGTTCTTCGGGTAGCCACTCCCAGGCTAACTCGTCCCATGTTCCTAATCCCACCATAGATTGTATCACCGTGGCCTGCAACTCTGCCTTCCTCAAATTAGTTCGGACCTCCAAGTTAAAATGTTTGGCCAATTTCAAGAGGTCCGACTTTAGCAATGCTCGGAACTGTGCCTCACTCGGGGTTACCCCAAAGTTCTGTGCCACAAACGCCATGGTGCCTATCGTTAACACCTGTTAACCTTCACCCAAGACTTTACCCCAATTTCTCAAAAAAAAAAATTTACCAATTAATAATTAATTAATAAATTTTAATTAATAAAAAATATTATTATTTTATTATTTTATACAATTTTAAATCCCGGACGTAGACCCAATTGCGAAACCGCAAATCGTAATTTGGACGAGCCCCCAATTCTGTTACGTGGTCCTCCCGGTAACTACCTGGTCTTGGTGACCCCCGGACCGTGGGAGGGACCCCGCCAGAAAGATATATGGTTTATACGCTTTCGTAACGCAATCAATATGAATTCCGGTCAAGAAGAAACCCCACACCAAGGATCCGGAATAATCAATAATATATTCCCTGAGCAATCAACAACCATCAACAATGCACAATCAATATTACAAAGATGTAAACTCATCTACACTAACTCTAAGATGGCCATCTTATATATTCCTCACGTGAGCCCCACTCCTGACTCCCTCCGTGGTCAATGTCTCTCACAATGTCTCTCGTCTCCGCACACGGGCGGTTGAACGAACCCCGGGCGGACGTGCTCCAAATGTGCCGTCTCGTACCGGGGACAGCTGCTGCAGCGCACCTCCTTTCCAAGCAACGGGGCAAAACCCAGCGCGGCTTCCAACGCGCGCGAGGCCCCGAAGTGCGACCCGTACGCGTCCTTGTAGACGGGGCAAAACCAAGCGCGGTTTGCAACGCGTGCGAGGCTCAACGTGCGACCCGTACGCGTCCTTGTAGACGGGGCAAAACCAAGCGCGGTTTGCAACGCGTGCAAGGCTCAACGTGCGACCCGTACGCGTCCTTGTAGACGGGGCAAAACCAAGCGCGGTTTGCAACGCGTGCGAGGCTCAACGTGCGACCCGTACGCGTCCTTGTAGACGGGGCAAAACCAAGCGCGGTTTGCAACGCCGCGCGCGGCCCAACGTGCGACCGCTTGGTTCCGTGCACGAACTCACGGGGACTTGACGTGTCAAAAGGTAGTTACGCGTCCAGGTAACTCCTCTCGCCAAACGGGTTTCGGAACGCCGCTTTGTCCACGCCGCGCAAGGTCGCTTCCACCTTTTTTCGGAGCGGGCAGCGGGGCGAGGAAGACGAAACCTCCTTCTTTTACCTCGTGTCTTTTTTCTCTTCCGTTGCCGGTCACTTCCGTTTCCGGCCACTTCCGTTTCCGGCCACTCCCTTCGAAGGGCTCCTGACCCTCCAACCACAACAACTTAATATACTCCACACGGATAAGCAAAGACCTGAATGGTAATTCCCATACATTCACATAAATATGTAACACCCTCTTTAACCTATCCCTTATGCACTGCTTTACCATAGCTTGAGCCTTCCTTATGTTTATCCATTTTTTCTCTTTTGCTTGTACTTTGTACCTCTTACTTTTTGTCTCTCTCGTTTTCCTTTGCGAAGAG
This sequence comes from Myxine glutinosa, assembly GCF_964187855.1. NCBI lineage: Eukaryota > Metazoa > Chordata > Myxini > Myxiniformes > Myxinidae > Myxine > Myxine glutinosa. Next base: position 57,862,830 of record NC_136262.1, on the reverse strand, counting down.
TAGGCGAGCTATCTCCGGCACCCTGGCCAAATGCCAAATCCTGTACACACATCCAATTATCCTGCATCGCAGTGGTGACCCGTCACCCCGAGCCAATGAAACAGCTTCTTCCACCATTTTAAGACGCCATTGAACTGCCACCTTACTGTTAGGACACTCATTGTCATCGCTCAACCTAATGACATCGGTATTTTTACATCGTTCGAGAAATGGCACTTTATTACTGTTCTCCACTTTCGATGAAAAAGGAAAGGTCTGGTAATGCATTATAAAATGTATCGAGGTTGGGGTCATGGGGTCACACCGTATACCCGGGATAAAAGGAAAATTAGCTTTTGCATAGCTTCCCCTGCATCCCCTCCTAAGGGTGTGTGTTGTTTACTTTGTGAGTATTGAGGTTGTTCAGAGCAAACACATTTGCTTTTGAGTTGTCATCGTGGTTCAATCCCTGATCAAATCGGATGATATTAGAACGGGAGAGCTCAAGCTCCACCACTCAGGCCTCCACCACTCAAGCCTCCACCACACAGGCCTCCACCACTCAGGCCTCCACCACTCAGGCCTCCACCACTCAGGCCTCCACCACTCAGGCCTCCACCACACAGGCCTCCACCACTCAGGCCTCCACCACTCAAGCCTCCACCACACAGGCCTCCACCACTCAGGCCTCCACCATTCAGGCCTCCACCACTCAAGCCTCCACCACTCAGGCCTCCACCACTCAGGCCTGCACCACTCAGGCCTCCACCACTCAGGCCTCCACCACTCAGGCCTCCACCACTCAGGCCTCCACCATTCAGGCCTCCACCCCTCAGGCCTCCACCACTCAGGCCTCCACCACTCAGGCCTGCACCACTCAGGCCTCCACCATGCTTCCCCTGCATAGTGTTCCATCATAAAGTGAACCGTCCTTTTAAACTTGATGTGAAGTTTGCTCTCTCATCTGCTATCATTCACCTGTGTAAGTCAAAGGATCCTGGGGCTGCTTTTGGAAAGAGTCGGCCATTCATTGTGTTGACTCCCTGGCAAAATTCTCAATCCCTTTTTAATCTCTTTTTAAAATTCTCAATCTCGTTTTACCTCTCGCCCCCCCCCCCTACCCCCTTCCCATGCCTCCTCCCCCCCAAGCCCTCTCCCTCCCACAGATCTCCCGATGTCCCTGCTCTCCATCTTGTCTCCCGCTCCCTTTATCATATGTTTTATGTGTCAGTTTGTCTTTTTGTGATCAATGTTAGCTCTTACACGAGCCTCGACCTTGTATACAAAAAAAAAAAAAAAAAAAATCCCTTCCTTGAGCTTGAGCTGGGAGGGCAAAGGCAAAGCCACCCACCCTCTCCTGCTTGCTGTGGCATCTCCTCGCCAATTTTGGACAATCTGCTTCGATAAGATCTTGTCATGTAATGTGTTTTTTTAAGTCAATAGGTAACCCTTCATCAGTTACCCAAACATTTCTTCTTGTTCTTTTTTACACACGAGCAGATACAAATGAGGTAACTGAGTGGGGTGAAGCCAAACTTTGAAATATGATGTTGAAATATGTTGAAAAAGCCAAACTTTAAATGGGGTGTACTTACTTTTTCACGTGACTGTATATATATATATATATATATATATATATATATATATATATATATATATATATATATATATATATATATATATATATATATATATATATATATATACTAGCTGAGGTACCCGGCTTCGCCCGGGTTGAATAAGAATAAGACAAATATATGATGAAAAGAACATGTATATTTTAGAGCAATATCATAGTACATTTCCTACATGACGTTTTGTTCATTGTCAATTTCTCAAAACCTCTTGGTATACAACATTTCTGGTTTTCTTACTTGGTGCCAAGACATAAAGATTGCTTGGTTTTCCAACCCTCGAGCAGCCCACGTACAGCTGGCCATGGGAAGTACCCGGCATTGCCGAGCGGGGCAAGGGAGGGGAGGAGGAAGGGGAGGGGAGGGGAACGGGGGGGGAGGGGAGGAGAGGGGGGAGGGGAGAAGAGGGGGGAAGGGGAGAAGAGGAGGGAGGGGAGGAGGAGAGGGGAGAAGAGGAGGGAGGGGGAGGAGGAGAGGGGAGGGGTGGAGGGGAGGGGGGAGTGGAGGGGGAGGGGGGAGTGGAGGGGGAGGGGGGAGTGGAGGGGGAGGGGGGAGTGGAGGGGGAGGGGAGGGGGAGGGGGAGGGGAGGGGGAGGGGGTGAAGGGAGGTGAGGGGGGAGAGGGGAGGGGGAGGGGGGAGAGGGAGGGGGAGGGGAGGGGGAGGGGGAGGTGAGGGGGGAGGGGGAGGGGAGGGGGAGGGGAGGTGAGGGGGGAGGGGTGAGGGGAGGGGGAGGGGTGAGGGAGGTGGGAGTGGAGGGAGGGGGAGGGGGAGTGGAGGGGAAGGGGGAGGGGGGAGGGGGGAGGGGAAGGGGGGAGGGGGAGGGGGTGAGGGGGAGGGCGTGGGGAGGGGGAAGGGGGAGGGGGAGGGGGGAGGGGGGAGGGGAGGGGGAGGGGAGTGGAGGGGGGAGGGGAGGGGGAGGGGTGTGGGAGGGGGGAGGGGAGGGGAGTGGGAGGGGGGAGGGGAGGAAGAGTGGGGAGGTGAGGGGGGAGGGGGGGCTTCGCCCGGGTTGAATAAGAATAATACAAATATATGATGAAAAGAACACGTATATTTTAGAGCAATATCACAGTATATTTCCTACATGGCGTTTTGTCAATTTTCAATTTCTCAAAACCTCTTGGTGTACAACATTTCTGGTTTTCTTACTTGGTGCCAAGACATAAAGATTGCTTGGTTTTCCAACCCAAGGGGGGAGGGGAGGGGAACGGGGGGGGGAGGGGAGGGGAACGGGGGGGGGAGGGGGGAGGGGAGGGGAGGGGAGGGGAATGGGGGGGGAGGGGAGGGGAATGGGGGGGAGGGGAGGGGAATGGGGGGGAGGGGAGGGGAACGGGGGGGAGGGGAGGGGAACGGGGGGAGGGAACGGGGGAGGGGAATGGGGGGGAGGGAGGGGAACGGGGGGGGAGAGGAGGGGAACGGGGGGGGAGGGAGGGGAATGGGGGGGAGGGGAATGGGGGGGAGGGGAGGGGAACAGGGGGGGAGGAGAGGGGAACAGGGGGGGAGGGGAGGAGAGGGTGGGGAGGGGGAGGGAGAAGAGGGGGGGAGAGAAGAAGAGGGGGGGAGGGGAGAAGAGCAGGGAGGGGAGGAGGAGAGGGGAGAAGAGGGGGGAGGGGGAGGAGGGAGGGGGGATGAGGAGAGGGGAGGGGGGAGGGGAGGGTAGGGGGAGGGGGGGGAACGGCTAGCTTGGCAAGCGATAGCAGGATTTTTACTTTTATTTTTACCTCAATGAGGGCTATATATATAGTCCGTGCTTGGAGCCTTCAAGTTCAACATCAAGTTTTTTAAAGAAAAATAATGCAGATGGATAACAATCCACCAATGCAAGTTCAGAAATGAATGCAGATCCTTTACTTTGCGATACAAACGCAATTCCCGCCATTTCCACTCACGATCGAGGCCCTCCACAGTCGGCTTCTATCAGTTCGGCCGCGCCTCTTCTTCCTCCTACAACTTCGTCTCACTTCTTTCACTCAAAATGTACGAAATTCTGCTGCATGAAATTATGTAGAGGCCTCGTCGGGGGGATATAAGGTACATAAGGAAGGCGTTGTAACAGAAGAATCAAAATAAAAGTGTAAGAACATGAGGAAATGGGAGCTATTCTGGACCCACAGCCAAACCCGACAAACCATTGCAATACACCCCGAACGTCTAGCGCCGCCACAAACCACCATGGAATTGCAGGTGGCGCGGTTTTTTTAAACCATTGATATTAAAATAAAACGTAGCCTATAACCACCAGGATTTTATGCTGATTCCGAATCTGTGTCTAAAACTTTTCTCCGATGTGTAGTTCTTGAGTTATAAGCGGACATCCAGACAGACACACATATACACACACACACACACACACACACACACACACACACACACACACACTCCTCCTTTATATATAGAGATGATTGATTACATGGTTAGAACATGTGCAAATGATTAGAACATTGTTAGAGAGGATCTTGGAGGAACCTGTCTTATTTAAACCTCAAACATTTAGTTTGGGTTGCTCTTTGTTGTTGAAGTGTGCGGCGTCACCATGCCTAGATCAGAAGAGCTCTCTGAGGCCTTCAGAAAGAAGGTTATAGATGCCTACGAGTCTGGGAAGGGATTTAAAAAGATCTCAAAACAATTTGAATTCAATCATTCGACTGTCCGGAAGATCATCTACAAGTGGAGAAGATTCCAAACAACTGCCAACTTGTTCAGGCCAGGCCGCTCCAGCAAGTTCAGCCCGAGAGCAGACCGCAATATGCAGAAAGAAGTCTCCAAGAACACCAGAATGTCATCACGGGACCTACAGGTAGCTCTTGCCACTGTTGATGTCAAAGTGCACGAGTCCACCATTATAAAGAGGCTGCACAAATTTCATCAACATGGGAGGTGTGCCAGGAGGAAACCTTTCCTGTCCAGAAAGAACATCAGGGCAAGACTAAAGTTTGCCAATGAACACCGAGGCAAAGGCCAGCACTTCTGGAACAATGTGCTCTGGACAGATGAGTCAAAGGTAGAGCTATTTGGCCACAGTACCAGAAGACATGTTTGACGAAAACCAAAGACAGCATTTGACCACAAGAACCTGATACCAACTGTAAAGCATGGTGGTGAAAATATTATGGTTTGGGGCAGCTTTGCTGCATCAGGGCCTGGGCAGCTCACCATCATAGAAGCCACTATGAATTCTTCATTGTACCAGAGGGTGCTTGAGGACAATGTGAGGCCATCTGTCGGAAAGTTGAAACTCAACCGAAGGTGGACCTTGCAACATGACAATGACCCTAAACATACCAGTAAATCCACCAAGGAATGGCTGAAAAGAAAGAAATGGGGTGTTCTGGAATGGCCAAGTCAAAGCCCGGATCTAAATCCCATCGAGATGTTGTGGGGGGATTTGAAACGAGCTGTGTAGGCAAGAAACCACTCAAACATCGCACAGCTGAAAAAATTCTGCATGGAGGAGTGGGCAAAAATTTCTCCCAGTCGATGTCAGAGACTGGTAGATAGTTATAAGAAACGCCTACTTGAGGTTGTTTCTACCAAAGGGGGCAGTACCACCTATTAGAGCCAAGGGTGTACTTACTTTTTCCACATGCGAAATTTGCATTAATGTTTATTTAAATTTGCATTAATGTTTATTTAAATTATACAATGGACTACAAGATGTAAATGTTTCATGATATTTGTTATATTATATCACCTTTATCTATCAATATTGTTGAAATAAAGATCAAATAGCTGTATGTCAAAATATGTTGAAAAAGTCAAAACTTTACAGGGGGTGTACTTACTTTTTCACGTGACTGTATATATATATATATATTGTTGCGGTTTTGAGAACCCCTCACTTTGTAAATACTTGTAAATAATATTCCATCATAAAAAAGGTTAAAGGTCGCACCCATAGTTAGTCCATATGCAACACGTAGGACACCATAGGAACTTTAGTTATTTCCTTATTATATGTTTCAGGTAAGGCCATGTTCCCAATAGTTGAATCTGCATTGCATCAATGAAATAAGAATAGGCCCCAATCCATTCTGGCCATTTTCCCAACCTCTCTCCCAATTCTATTACGCGCCTTCGCTTGCCAGCAGCGTTCGCTGCGTTGAGCTGAAGTTTGCTCAAACAAACGCCATTAACCACGTGGTCAAGCTCCAGGAAGAAGGGGGCGGAGTGCCGGGAATGAAGTGTGGCCCTGTCAACGAGCCATCAAGGGCGGAGCCGGTGAGCCCTTGCTAACCAACCAGGGCTGAGGTGAGCTCGCTGGCGGGCGTGGTTTCAAAATGCGCGCATTGATCTCAAAGCGCATTATATAAGCGCAAGCACCAAGCCCTTTTACGGACTCGCTGGGAAACGCGCACTGCGCCGGGGATTGCATTGTATGAACTGCTTGTAAAGAACTGCGCAGGGGACGATCGATTGTAAAGGACTTGTGAGGAAAGGCGCTGATTGCACGAACTGCCTGTGAAGAGAGAGAGAGAGAGAGAGAGAGAGAGAGAGAGAGGAGAGAGAGGAGAGAGAGGAGAGAGAGGAGAGAGAGGAGAGAGAGGAGAGAGAGGGGAGAGAGAGGAGAGAGAGAGGAGAGAGAGGAGAGAGAGGAGAGAGAGGAGAGAGAGAGGAGAGAGAGGAGAGAGAGGAGAGAGAGAGGAGAGAGAGGAGAGAGAGGAGAGAGAGGAGAGAGAGGAGAGAGAGAGAGAGAGCTGGCACGAGCTACGTATTACGTACGCCACATCCCAGTCCCCCCGATATATGTAACCCTGAGATACGTAAGGTCCGCTCGCGTCCGACGATACGCACGAAGCTGCCTGCCGGGTTTTGCCCGCGGAACTGGAGCCTGGACTGGAGTGGACCGGAGCTGGATCCCATCGCCTGGACCATCTGCTTGGACCTTCCTCCCCTACCACTACAATCCTGTGTGAGTGTGACTGTTCGTCTGGGGTCGTTATAAGTTAAGACTGTATAGGTAAGCCTGCTGTGTGTCCTTTTGCTTCTTCTTCTTCTTGTGCATGCTTTCGTTTCCTCTTCTTTTTGCTTGTAAATAAATTCACCTTGTTATTTCTTGGTTTTTCCCTAGTCCGATCGCCTCCATCCTTTCTTTCAATTGAGTACCTGTGGCACGATTTGGGAACCGCTCAGGATCGGGTTAGTCTTTGTTCATGGCTCGGGCCGCGGATTGCTAACTGCACGGCGATTTCCATCTTATCCGTGGTTCGAGCGGGAGTTATTTCCCTGCTTTACGGTCGGGTTAGTAAGTAGGTATTTGGGACTTCATTGACCAATCACCATAGCTAATTCCGACCGGAAGGAGCGTCATAGCTTCCAGGATTGGGGGATGGCCAGCTTAAAAGACAAGGGGATTAACCCCCCTTTATAAGGGGAGCACCGACCCCCGAACCCGCAACAATATATATATATATATATATATATATATATATATATATATATATATATATATATATATACATATATATATATATATATATATATATACACACACACACACACATATATATGCAAACTAGCTTGGCTCGGCTCACTGTGCTCGCCTCACCACACATCGTTACAGAGGAACGGACATATTTTAGCTGAGGATAATGAATGTACATCAGTTTCTGTTTTGTCCTGATTTACACCAATCATAATACAAACAATTACTTTGCACAAATTTATTTGTGGTGTTTGTGATATTACATTTTTAGAAGCAATTTCGGTTGAAAAAAAAAACCCCTCAGCACATACATACAGGAGGGGTAGGTGCAGACTGGAAGTTTGGGACGATTACACCTCACCACCATGTAATTATTCAAAACACCTCACCACCACGTAATTACAAGCACCTCACCACCACGTAATTCAAAACACCTCACCACCACGTAATTACAAACACCTCACCACCACGTAATTCAAAACACCTCACCACCATGTAATTCAAAACACCTCACCACCATGTAATTCAAAACACCTCAGCACCACGTGATTCAAAACACTTCACAACCATGGAAACAAAAGTTTCTGGGAGCAGTTCAGTGACAACACAGACACTGCCCAGATATGTAGATATATAGATAAATGACTGTACCTGAGTTGCTGTTTTGTCACGATTTACACCAATCATAATTCACACGCAGCCGTGAGAACGGGGACTGAACCCCGCACAAGTCACACTTACTTCTGACGCCCAAGCGGTATGCGTCGCGTGACCGTGCCGTTACACTATTGGACCCGATCGAGCGGTTTTAATTCGGGCGATGCTAGGTCAATGGATGGAAAATGACAACAACGGCCAGGTTGGAAATACCAAACACAGTATTTATGTACAGGTATGTATAGAAAACAGACAAAGCAAAGAATCTTAACAGCCTTACCTACGTACCCAGACAAGGGCCCTCATTCGTTTGGGGAAGAGGGTAATAATTCCCCGGAGGGAAGCACGGCCGCTTCTTCCAGCTTGTCCGAATGGGCTGGGTCGTGCAGCTCGTGCGAATGGGCTTGGTCGTGCCGCTCGCCCAGATGGGCTTGGTCGTGCAGCTCGCCCGGATTGGCTTGGTGGACGAAAGCCCCAGGAATCGCACCAACAGACGCAGACGATCGCGGCAGGGACGACGTGGTTAAGACGAACCAGGAGTAGGAACCAGAGAGCGCAGGACCAGAGGACCGATCAAGATATGGGCTATTTTCACAAAAAGGGACAAATAACGGGAAAGACAAGGTATCAATTTTTTTTTTTTATTGCAATTGTAGTACATTTATTCTAAAGTATCATGGTTAATAACACATTTGACCAAGCAGCCACGCTAGATGACTGATGGTTTCAAAAATAAATGATTTTATAAAAATGTAATTTGTCTTTACCTGTAACCATGTAACGGTAAAGACACTATCATTTGTCTTTGCCGTTAACCATGAAACGGTAAAGACACTAGCATAATGGAAAAGAAAACATTACATAGTAAGGATGAAACGGTAAAGAATTTTAATCAAATCACAAAACAAACATGAATAATCAGAATTGAATGAATCAAACATGAATCAGAATCAAACATGAATAATCAGAGAACATGAATAATCAGAAAGTCACAAAATAAAATTGGGCATAATTGCCTCTTTCAACTTTACTGGCTTGTGCAATATAATTTTCCTTCAGGAAAGTCACAAAATAAGTGTTTACAGAGCTTAATGCTATCTGGAATCAATAGATTAGAATTATTATTCATGTTCTCATTCAAACAGTAATTAGCACTGATGGTTACAGTAATGCATAATGAATGGTTTTTATTAAACAGTAAAGATAAAAGCTTTTTAAGGTTTAATGTACAAGTATTCTAGGATACTCTTGTCTTTAACTCATCACCATACTTTAACCCATCACCACTCTATAACCCATCACCACACTATAACCCCTCAGAATTAATGAAAGCCATCTACAGAACCTCAAAATTCTGAACAATTTCTTGTATTATTTTGTATTGACCCTTGTCCAAAATAAAAGGTGGTGGGCCACAAAATGCAACTTTTTGTAGAATGTAGCTGTTTTTAACCGTGCACACATCATCTCTGCGGGGCCAATCATATTCATGTTTATCACTCCCACACTTTTTCTCCAAAAATTTCAACTCTGCCCTCATTCCATCCGTTTGTATCAAGCGCCCTACATAAAATGTTCTTTTCTTCTGTCTGCGAAGAAGTCTGCGAAGTAAAAAAGACAACTTGTTTGACTTCAATTTACAATTGCTATGAATCCTGCACTTCACAGTATCTCTTTCATGGATTGATGGAGCAACAACATAAAAAGGCCTAAGTCTTGTAAATGTTGTGTAGGAAACCCTCACATCATGTTCTGCCTGGAATTTATCATGAAGTGTTAGAAGGCTGTCACATAAGTATCTCTTTTGCTTCTTATCTTTGTTCCGTGTGATAGTTTCTCGCTTGCCAGATGCCGGGGCACTGTTAATATCTTGCAGGTAGAATGACTTCACGCGTTCAGCAACTTCTTTATTTTCCTTTGTTTTTCGTTTGAAATCCAGAAAGGAACCAAAAGCTGTTTCATTCACCTTTCTTATACTTTTCCCTGATAAATTCATTTCTTTTTTGGCCTTTTCAATCAGCCTATATTTCTTCATGATTTTGCCATATGTTATTCTATGCACTACCTGTTTGGGTTTATGTCTCTTTTTGCTTGCTTTCAACTTTTCCCTTACCTCAGCTGACAAGGCAAACCCATAGGTTAACTGTTTCCTTACATTCCTTACATTACCAGACTCAAGAAGGGTATTTGCTTTTGTGGCTGGAGAAGACTCAGCAAACATATGGGTGTCCATCGGTTCTTTTGGGACTATTTCTTCTTTCTTCTGAGCCCACGTTAGTTTCTTCTCGAGACTGCGAACCTGTTTTTCAAGCCGATCAATTGTCGCCTTATTTTTCGCAATTGTCCTGTAAGCTTGTCTGTTTTTTCGTTTTACTTTCTTTCGACCTGCCCGTTTCTGATGAGAGGAACGGGGTTCAAAAAGAGGCAGCGATTCATCTCTCGCTTCAGGTAAAGGACTTGGAGGAGGCATGATGTCATTTAGCTCCTGTTCAGCAGAATCATTCCCCTTCTTTCGTTGCGCCCGCTTTTCAAGTTTCCACTTTTTTCTCATAGCTCGCTGCACTCTTGGGCTCTTATCCCTAATGGTAGGATATGTTTTTGCGTCCTTTCTTCTCTGGTAACGCTCTCGCTCCCGTTGTTTGTATGCTTCGTGAGCAATGGGATCAGCCTTGATGCGTGCCCGAATGCGCTTCATGGCTTCAGCATTTGACTTTTTCTTTGGCGGCATATTGTTTTCTTACAGTTCACAGGTTACTGAAAAAGAAAATAAATAATAGTTTTAGAAAAAGTGAATAGAAGATTCAATCAAACTGTTACAATTTTACTGTGAACAGCACAATTAAACCATCTATATATGAGCTGAACCAACAATCCAACATATTGATTGAATTGTATTTTATGTTAACACAGGTGCGTGAGGTGCCTAGTGGTGATAGTGTATACCATATATATTATGGGCTGATCACGCAAATGAAGAAAAAAGTCTGAAATTCTGCATCTATCTATAATTCCAGTAATCTCTGTACGTCTGTACGTTTATACGTCTGTACGTTTGTTTGTCTGTGACCGCTGTTTCTCGACAACCACGGGTCCGATATACTTTTAACTTGCCAGGTATATTGCTGGGGACCCGAGGATGTGCCTTTTCAAGGTTTCATATTAATCGGACAATTACTTACCGAGCTATGTCCAAAAAACGATTCAACCAATCAGAGAGCAGCGAACGATCGCGTGTGCCGAACGTGGCGGGCACACTCTGCCTCGGATGGCACATTTGAGAGCGTATTCATTTATTTCACGTTTGCAAACTATGTTGGCGTTAAACTATGTTTTAAAACTAATAAAAACGAATTTGCGATTCATTCGCTTTCCTGCGCGTTTGTGCACGCGATGGCGATTTCTTTACCAAACTCCGGAAGCCGTTCGCTTTGGACCAAACCATTGCATGTAAATAGAGGGGGGGGATTGTCACCGTACTCGCAAGCCGTTCGCTTTGGACCAAACCATTTCATGTAAATAGAGGGGGGGGATATAATTTTAGATATAGATATAGTACGGGCAATGCCCTAGTCTATCTATAATTCCAGTAATCTCTGTACGTTTGTACGTTTGTACGTCTGTACGTTTGTTTGTCTGTGACCGCTGTTTCTCGACAACCACGGGTCCGATATACTTTTAACTTGCCAGGTATATTGCTGGGGACCCGAGGATGTGCCTTTTCAAGGTTTCATATTAATCGGACAATTACTTACCGAGCTATGTCCAAAAAACGATTCAACCAATCAGAGAGCAGCGAACGATCGCGTGTGCCGAACGTGGAGGACACACTCTGCCTCGGATGGCACATTTGAGAGCGTATTCATTTATTTCACGTTTGCAAACTATGTTGGCGCTATGTTGGCGTTAAACTATGTTTTAAAACTAATAACAACGAATTTGCGATTCATTCGCTTTCCTGCGCGTTTGTGCACGCGATGGCGATTTCTTTACCAAACTCCGGAAGCCGTTCGCTTTGGACCAAACCATTGCATGTAAATAGAGGGGGGGGATTGTCACCGTACTCGCAAGCCGTTCGCTTTGGACCAAACCATTTCATGTAAATAGAGGGGGGGGGATATAATTTTAGATATAGATATAGTACGGGCAATGCCCTAGTATGAAAAGATTAAAACATGCAGTTTCCTAGATTGGAAGTACGAGTCTACTGTAGTAAAACAAAATTTTTCCTTTGGCAAAATATTTCATTTTAGGCAAAACCACATAAAGTTAGGTCTCATGAGTGAAATTAAGACATGCAGCCATTGTTAGCTAGATGCCATCAGGCCAGACCAGCTTTCAACAACAGTTAAACAAATTATTTTATGTAAAATCATTGGAAAAATGTGTCTGATGTCTTTACCGTTACATTTTTGTCTTTACCGTTATAACAGTTCTATAACGGCAAAGACATATTCTGATAACGGTAAAGACATACTCAATCCTCTACAAGATCCTGTATAGCTGAAATGCATAATATAATTTGTTCATAATCTTCATATAAGGTTGTTTAATTGTTTAAATTCTTCTTTTTAATATTTACTTACCCCTATTTAGAGTTTCATTAACAACGGTAAAGACAAGCAATTTGTGTGACATCAACAGACTTTGCCTATTTCTGTGACCATCTGCTGATCTTCCTGTCTGCTACTTTTTCTAAATGGATGCTTTACATCCTGGGACTTTTTAAAACAATAGTAACTCCCTCTATCCCATATTAAATTAACTATACTTTTAATTCAAAGGTAGTTGATAACGGTAAAGACAATGTCCAATTTCTAATGTTAGACATCGCATTAGACATCGAAAATTTGTCATTTAGAATTTAACTATGTAAACGGATATTAGTTTTTAATTGATTTATAGTTTGTTAAAATAAATACATGGTTGTTACTTCTATATATTCTTTCAGTCATACAATAAAATTGATGTGAAGATTAGCCATCTCTACTTTTCCATGATAACGGTAAAGACAAATGATGTAAATTTAATCGATAACTCTGACATAAAGGAGGCCTATTATCTAAGTTGTGGTTTATTTTATAGTGAAGCCCCAAAACAACCAATATCACACACTTATAAAATCATCTTACCTTGATTTCTTACTTTTAAAATATAAACAGAAGTAGATTGTGTCTTTACCGTTATTTGTCCCTTTTTGTGAAAATAGCCCATATTGGTCTCAATTGTCCGCCATGGGTCATGTGACAGCCCCTCATTGGCCACCCTCGGCCACTCCCCCATGCCTTCCCTTTAGCTCCCATTGGTTGCTCGCTGCTCCTCCTCCCAGGAATATCTCGTTCCTCCTCCGGGGAAGGTTTTATTCCTCCTTCAGGCCTGCAGGGCCTTGTCTAGTCCCATGACAAGGCAATTTAGACTTTAATGAGGCCTACAGTCATCCTGCCTGAGTCAACGCATTATTTGTTTTCTTTCTAAACACTGGAAAGGGCCTATGCTTTACATTTTATAAGAAATAACTAACTGTAGGAGGCTACAGGTTGTGGTGTAACTAACTATAGGGGGGTTGCCTTTTATTCGCAAAACCGCAACACTACCCCCCTCTCCGACCAGACCAGACCGAGTCGACCTTAGGTGGAGCGACCGGTAGAGTCGGCATTCAATTTTTACATTTACCATTCGTGTGACACATAGATGTAATTCCCCTAACATTTAACTCTAACCCCATGTGTGCGACATCATTTACACTAGATATGTCCCTCCTAATGCGTTGAGCAGCTAACTAACAGACTCACACCCACAACTGTTCGCGTATTTCCGGAATTTTTAAACTAAACACATAACCGGTGGGCAACATTCTTACATTTACATTTAAAAACTTTAACCTTTATTTACAAAAATTATAACCCAGGACCTGGACTCGAGGTAAGAAGGAATGGAGAAAGGAAATGGAGGCACTTGCTGCTTGAGTCATCTTGCGGCTTCTTGCCCTGAGAGGTTTCCTAACAAAAACCGGCTGCCCTAGACCGGCATACAGGCCATTTGAAGCAAAGGGTCATCTAAATTTTCACCTCCTCAAAATTGAGCAGTTTATTTGGTGAACAGGGCCACTGACACATGGTCCAAAGGTGGGCTTCAATGCCACCCAAAAGGTGATCTGAAGGTTGGCCAGAATGCCACCCAACAGGTGGTCCATGGTTGGCCAGAATGCCACCCAACAGGTGGTCCGAAGGTTGGCCAGAATGCCACCCAACAGGTGGTCCGAAGGTTGGCCAGAATGCCACCCAACAGGTGGTCCATGGTGGAAGATGATGGGGCAGCCAAGAGCTACCACTGCAGAGGTGCGGGGCCACAAGGCTCGTGGTCCATAAGGTGATGGATGGATTGACGTTTGGCAGCAAGATGCTGCGACAGGTGAGTCTCCACAATGGTCCTGGGCGGGGAGGAAGACAAAGCGCAATGAGCACAAGGAAGGCAACAGTGGCACACAAAAAACAAGGCAACCAGGTATCACCATACCTGGTGCGGTGAGAGGAACGTGGCAGAGTGAACAGAGTAAGCTCGGCCCTAACCGTTTGCACCCCCACCGTTTACTACACTACCCTAACCCCCCTTGTATTTACAATTTGTCTCTACGTCTCATCTCCCATGTCCCCTCTAATGCCAAATTCGTCCCCAAATCCCTCCCAGGTTCTCCCAGGAAGGAAGGGACGGAATAAAACAATGTTCCACTCACATCATGATGCATCTCACTTACCAAACAGCTCACAGAGCCTCTCGGTGCAAAATTCATCCTCTGTGGATGGTGCGAAGGGGTCTCACATCCCAACTACATGAACAACATTACTCATTTAAACTCCCCGGGGTTGTACCCTGCCAGTAGGCCTCTTTAAACTATGCGGTTCTAAGAACCCGAATACCCATTGCCCACACTGTGATGCACCTCTGAATTTGGGTCTAACCCCACAAATTTTCTACCTGTGCCCTCGCACAATTTCGGGGCTGGGTCATGTGGCTCTACCAGCAGGTCTAGCTACCTGCACCCCTCCGTTCACTGGAGCCGCCCCCCGAGCTTGCCTGCTCCTTACACTACCTTATCTGGGGAAGGCCCTCCCTGGCACTTACCCACTGATGCCCACCTTGGCATTGGGCAACCCGGGTCCTTCCTCTGGATCCTCGGGCCCCACTCACATGCTAACCTAACTGGCTCTCTGAGCCTACCTGCGGCCTTACCTGGCCGACGAGCTACCAGTGACGGAGTGCCCCAATAACTATTACTACCAATTAAGCCACACCCCCAGCCATTTCACTGCCTCCTGCACCTCACAAAACACTACCTTTCTGCAATCAGCACCACAGGTGTCAATATCCATTATAATTTACCTACACCCTCTATCTACCTTTAAACTACCCCGCCGGGCCTCCGTGAATGGGTTCCACTCCCCCCATTCAATCCTTCGCACCATGCATCCCACACCATGCATTCCACACCATGCATTCCACACCATTTATTCTCACACCAAATATTTTCACACCACAACACAATTCAATTCACACTGCATCATTTATATAACTAATTTTCCCTAAAACTCGTGCTTTCCTCGTCGTCCCTTTACACTATGCACACCCTTTTGTTAGCAACCACTAAACTCTCTACGTCCCCACTACAGTTCATGGTCACTACTTAAATCTCAGTCCCTATTGTCTCTCTAAATCCATAACAATTATCCTAGCCCTCCCTCGGCTAGTTTCGGTGCCCCATGGAGGCAACCATTGCTGGCCCCTCCATGGGCCTAACACTGGCATACCCCTAAACTAGTGCTCATGGGCCCCCCCTATAGTTTGAGGAATGGTCACACCACCATACCCCCACGTGGGGGGTACAATACTCCCCCAGTCCTCTAAGCTACGTGCCCGCCCCATGGGGGTAATTTCCTGGGCCCTGATGGGGGGGGGGGGGGTGTGGGAGGTCGGCTAATCCGATCCGTACAGGGCGGAGTTGGTGGTCCCGGCTGCCGGGGTCCATCCCTGCGCGGGGCTCTGCAGTCCCGTGCACGATGACCCATCCGGCTACGGTTATAGCACCTCAGCTGTTAAGGGGTGTGCCTCTGAAATTCCAAATTACCCCCCCTGTAGTCTCGAGTTGGGGTATTTGATTGTGGCCCACTGCGCGCCATCGCTGGGACCGCCTGCCATGGCCCAGACCCCGCTAACCGCTGGTCCACCAACCTGCGGACCATGTCCTCCAGGTATGGACCCCTTTCAGGGGCAGATCCCCCCCCCCCCCAGCAGGATCCACCACTGGGTGTGAACCCCACCTGCCTCACCGCTATCGCGTGGCGCTCACCCCCCCCCCCCCCCCCCCCCCGGGCCAGGGGTCTCGCCGCTTCTCAATGGGTCGCGGCGTCGGCTGCCTGGCTCAGGGTCTGCGGGCGCCACATGGCGAGCTGTTGTCGAGGCTCAGGGTCCGGAAAAGCCTGTATAAAGTGGTCCAGTGACAATCTTTCCTGGATGATGCTGCCATGTCCGCATGCGCTATCCCCACTGCGCGGCGAATATCATAAAGCAACTCCCCGATGGTCTCTTGGGGCTTCCGTTTGCAAACAGCAAGTTGAGCTTTTATTGGCTCGCTCTGCTGTTCGACACCGAAACGACTTATCAGGGCCGAACGGAGGTCTGACAAGGTGATAGCACCTGGGGATAGCGCGGTCAAGACCTCCGCCGCCGCGCCATGCAGTGCTGCCACCAGGTGAATCCCACCTTCGTCCGGCCCCCAACCGTTCCCTCTACACATGTGATCGAACTGCACCAGGTACGCCCTCAAGTCGCTCTTGCCGTCATACGGCGCGAGTGGCACTTTATGGGTACCAGAAGTTCGTACCCCACACGCCGCTCCCTGCGGGATCGATGCGGGGCCGAACCGTTCGGGTCCCCACGGTGCAACACCCATCAGGGGCTCGCGTACTCTACTCGTCTCACTAAGCACTACCCCGGTCGGTGTCAATGCCTGAGCCTGATTACCCCTCGCACTCCATTTCGTACTCGCACACACCGGTGCGCACACGCCTTTCACACACTCTGTACCCACACACACCGGTGCGCACACGCCTTTAACACACTCCGTAGCCGCACACATGCCTTTCACACACTCCGTCTCAGTCGCACCCCTCACAATGGGCCCCCCACGAACGCCCGGGTCTATCCCGACCCCCAAGCTTGTCGAGCCTCCGATCGCACCAAACACATTTCCGAAATCATCGCCACTCACCTCGGGGCTCCCCCTTCCCCCGCTTCTCTTCCAGCACCTGCAAACTTTTTATTTGGTCAGCAAGCATTTCATCACGATGCGAACACCAACCTTGCACATATTCCATCACTTCCCCCCGTAATTCATTCCCTGTCTCACTTCGTCTCTTTTCAATATTACTAACATCATTTTCCACCCTCTCCATTTTTTCTTTAACTCCCATTATCTCCCGATGCGCCTCCAAAATCTCCTCTTCTAATGTTACCTTCGTCATCTCTATTTGCATCCTAATTTCTCGTTCCTTCGTCCCCAAAGTTTCTATCACGTCATCCACCCTCTTCGTCAGTCCTCCGTGCAGCATTTTACATTCCCTCTTGGTCGCTACCACTTCCCGCTTTAATTCTTTTTGCGCCGCCTTCAACCCCCCGATTACATCACCATTTCTCTCTACCTGTTCCCTTAACTCCTGTTGTCCCACCGTCAGTTTCTCTACTTCCCGGGCCAGTCCTTCCATACCCCCTTTTGTTTAGCAGTAGTCCGTTTTAACTCCCTCTCCACGCGTTCCTTGCACCGCCTCACCTCGTCACGTACCACTGCCACCTATTCGCTCAGCTTACGCCCAATCTCCTCTCCCATCTTTTTCATATCACACCTTGCTTCTGTCCGTGGTTCAAGCGGTACTTGTCTCCCTGTTTT
Source organism: Myxine glutinosa (assembly GCF_964187855.1). Classification (NCBI taxonomy): domain Eukaryota; kingdom Metazoa; phylum Chordata; class Myxini; order Myxiniformes; family Myxinidae; genus Myxine; species Myxine glutinosa. The sequence goes on along the minus strand of NC_136262.1, from coordinate 57,845,204 downwards.
GCGGAGGGATTGGTGAAGGTATTCGGGATAACACCTTGACCAATAACCCTGATCAATCCACCCCGCAAAAGAGCGTTACAAGTACCAGGACCAGAGACGGCCGGCTTAACAGGCCAAGGGGATTAACCCCCCTTGCTAAGGGGAGTGCCGTCTCTGAGATCCGTAACAATATATATATATATATATATATATATACTGTATATATAAACATACTAGCAAAGGTACCCGTCAATGTCTCACCTGAAATTAGCAATTTCCTTTGGAGTGTGTATTGATAGAAATGGGAATTCAGTGTAAATATTCAGTAAGCAAATGTTGCAATGGGTGCAGCTGGTAACCTCGACAACCTCGTTCCATTCTATCAGCTAAGATTTCCAATCCATGCTTGTTGTACCTCTGAAGTACTGCTCAGGAGTGAGGGTGATATTATGAAAGCTCAGCTGGGAAATGGGTTTCGGCATGTTTTGGGCCTACAGCCTGTTGCAAGATCACCAAAGTGCAAATCACTAAAATGATGTTCTAAGGGGTGTAAAGGGTCAAAGGGGTGTGAAGGGTCAATGGTCTCTGAAGGAGTGTAAAGGGTCAAAGGGGTCTAAGGGGTGTAAAGGTCAAAGGGGTACAAGGGGTGTAAAGGGTCTAGAGGGGTCTAAGGGGTGGAAAGGGTCTGAAGTGTGTAAAGGAGTGAAGGTTTAGTAAAGAAATTAACACGGGAGTGCAACATGACAATAACGGGCCAAATGACCTCCTCATCACCATCACGGTATAAAACCCATTTTCAGGTATATCGTGGTTAAAACTCTGACGGTAGAAAGTTTCGTTGTGATTAACCTTGGGAGCTCAAAGCAGTATGATCCCAAACAAAGAGAAAAACAACAACTCACCTTGTTGTGAAGACGAGGTAATCATTGGAGGTCCACCCGTTGGCAAGTGGCGGTTTGTAGTTGGCTTCACGTGGGTCCTTTTTTGTACAAACTATTTTTTCACACTTAAGGCTGATACTGTTAGATGAGCAGTAAAATTAGCTTTAAAACGATGTATAGGCTGCGTTTGTACTATTTTCGGTTTTTGAATAATTAGCGCATTTGAGAGGTCACATGAATCCTTCTTTGCCGAACTTACCGATCATGGTGTTGTCTTAATTAAGTTGTTTCTCACATATAACATATTTGATGATCGGAGTTCACCATCAAACAAATTATATCGATATCCGTGTTGAAATCTGATTAAAATTGGGCTTTTTATAAAGATTTGTATATGTCGATCAATCCTCGCAGATCATGGCTGTTGTGATTGGTACTACGTACTGCGTAGTGACGTCTGGGGGCGTGGCTTCAGTGGTTAATGGCGGCTCGTCATGATGGCCGTGTGCTCTGTGAGAGCTTGGTATCGTCTTTAATAAACCACTTGATTAAAGGAGATTCCTGAACTTACTACATGGTGGCAGCGCGGGATCGTGAAGATCAACAAGCAGTTTGACGTTTGGTCTTGTTTTCTTTGCGGATTACCACGGCGGCACGTTCCGTGTTTTTTTCAACATGGCGAAGTTCCCGACAATGGACTGGTCCAGCTCGGACCTGGCGGAGACCTTCAAGTTATTCAAGCAACGAATGAACGTGGTGCTGTCGGACGAGGGCATCGATACTAAAGCCAGACAGGCCATCAAGATTCAGATTGCTGTGGGAGACGAAGGACTGAGGCGGATCAATGCATCGACTCTGAGTGAGGATGATAAAAAGGATCCGGATAAATTATATAAATTTTATTCGAGGATCAGTTGGACATTCATGTAAACTTTCGGATTCACCGGCTGGAAATGATGAGATTTCGGCAGCAAGAAGGAGAGTCCATTGATGATTTCGTCAACCGATGCCGACGGCAGGGAAGGTTGTGCAATTTCTCCGAAGCAGAACTCTCGGAACGGATTATCGAGTTGATTGTTGCGAGCACCCCACATGATGATTTTCAAAAGCATCTGCTCGACCAGGAGGTCGGGTACGACATGGACCTGGTTTTAAGTGAGGGACGCAAGTACGAAGCAATGGTAATCGGAAAGCAGGCCATCCAGAAGATGGAAGGGCCTTCATCGTCTGTGAATGCCATGACACATCGACAAAAGTGCAAAAAGTGTGGACTATCACATCAACCACGGAACTGCCCAGCATACAATGATTATTGTAAGTATTGTGGTGAATTGGGACACTGGGCCCATTGTTGTGAAAATCCCAAACGAAGCACGAGATATGCTGATGGATACGAGTGGAGCCGCCGTCCTGCAATGGGTGGAAGAGGCCGTCGAGTCATCAGAAGCAAGTTGAGAGGTATGCTTCGGGGAAGTAACAATAATGGGACCTCGGTGAATGAAGTGTCGGGGTATTGTACTGAAGGTGATGAAGACAGTTACGAAAGTGACACTGACGCATATGAACACACCAAGCCGTTTCACCTGATCAGGGTATCCGCACTGTGTATGAAGGAGACGAGGGATGAAGTGTACACATTGTTGAACATTGTATGCCCTGACATGAAAGGTGTATACAAACTGCAGTTGAAAGTGGATACAGGTGCGTCAGGGAATACTTTGCCAACGCGTATTGTGAAGGACATGTATGGAAACAAATGGATGTCAAAACTGACTCCGCTTGGTGGGACCAAGCTCACTGCTTACAATGGCAGTGAGATAAAGTGTCATGGAATCCCCAAGCTTTTGTGTCGATATAAAGACTCAGATTGGTTCAAGTACAGGTTCTATGTGGTTGAAGTACCTGGACCTGCAGTACTTGGACTACCAGCATGTGAACGGCTCAACATCGTCACCATAAACTGCATTGCTGGGCAACGGAGGACATTGCTGAAGGCTGCACCTCCAGCATCAAGGATTCCAAAACCAATGCGCCATGAGGAACAGGCCGACAAGGTGAATTCCGTGGATGATTTGAAAAGGCTGTTCCCGGACAGGTTTGACTGCATTGGGAATTTTAAAGGAAAAGTGAGGCTTCTTCTAAAGCCTGATGCAAAGGCATCGATTGACGCACCAAGGAAGTGTAGTGTTCACATCAAAGGGAAGTTGAAGGAGGAACTAATGAAAATGGAAAAACAGGGTATCATCAGGAAAGTGGACTATCATACGGATTGGTGCTCTTCCATCTGTAATAGTGTAAAGAAAGATGGGAGCTTAAGAGTATGTCTCGATCCGAAATGCCTGAACTCTTGGCTGAAGAGGTGTCCACATAAAATACTGACATTGGACGAGCTGAACCCAGAATTTGCTGACGCCACAATATTCTCAAAATTAGGTGCTCGGGCTGGTTATTGGGCTGTGCATCTGGATGAGGAATGCCAGGATTTGACCACATTCCGCACACCTTTTTGGCGCTGGTGCTTCAAGAGATTGCCTTTTGGGTTATGTGTCAGCCAGGATCTGTTCCAGCAAGCCATGGACCGCATACTCGAGCAAGCACCAGGCTGTATTGGTATCTCCGATGATGTGGCAGTATCAGGACGAACTGAAGAGGAGCATGATCGTAATCTTCTGAACCTGATGAAAGTAGCACGAAGAGAGGGTCTGGTTTTCAACTCTTTGAAATGTATCATCAAGACCGACCGTATCAACTTCTTCGGCTCGATCTACAGCAAACAAGGAATCTCACCTGATCCTGGGAAGATCTGCGACATCCGGAAGATGCCGTCACCGCAGGATAAGGAAGACTTGAGCCGATTCATTGGACTGATGAACTATCTGTCACCACATATTCCCCACTTTGCGGATAAAGTGGCACCCCTCCGAGATTTACTGAAGAATGGAGTGCCATTCATGTGGCAGGAAGACCATCAGTTTGCATTTGAGCAACTGAAACAGAGTGTTGATGCAGACGCCTGTCTAACATACTATCATCATGACAAGGAGACAGTTTTGGAAGGAGATGCGTCACAGAAGGGACTGGGTGCATGCCTTTTGCAGGATGACAAGCCTGTTGCTTTTGCATCACGTACTCTGACACGCACTCAGTCTGCATATTCAAACATTGAACGAGAAACCCTGGCCCTTGTTGCTGGCATACAGAAATTCCATACTTATGTGTTTGGGAAACGCTTCAAGGTATACACAGACCACAAACCATTGGTCATGATCATCAGCAAACCGCTTACAAGCGCCCCTCCACGGCTTCAGCGACTTCTTGTGAAAATCCAAGGCTACGATTTTGATCTGGAGTATAAGGCCGGCTGTGAGATGATGCTATCAGACACGCTGTCGAGGCTACCGAACCCAGAGAACAATCAGGAACTGCAGTTGGACACACGTGTAGATGGTATTGAGCTTGATGATGTGGATGATCATCATCGCTTTGACCTCATTGATTTCAGCTCAAGGAAACAGGACCAACTCGGAGAGTGTGGAAAGGCTGATAGAACCTTTCGAGCATTGCAGCAGGTTGTTCATCGAGGGTGGCCTGCTAGGATTACAGAGCTGCCTGTGGACCTACGTCCGTACTGGCCATACCGTGATGAAATTGGTATTTGTGACGGTGTTCTATTCAAAGGTCGACAGGTACTAATTCCAGAGCAGCTATGGAAGGATATCCTCGACCAGCTCCATGGGGCGCACATGGGGATCGAAAAGACAAAACGTCTAGCACGCGAATGTGTTTACTGGCCAAGTATATATCTGGACATTGAGAGAGCTGTCAGAACATGTAAGGCATGTCAAGAGAACCAACCAGAACAAAGGCGTGAGGTTATGATAGCTCATGAGATACCAGCATTACCATGGACAAAGGTAGCCAGTGATATGTGTGAGCTACACGGGCAGACCTACCTCTTGGTGACGGATTATTACACCAAGTACCCAGTTGTGAAGAGAATGGAATACACGACGAGCAGTGCAGTAGCCAAGGCCACATCTGAATGTTTCAGTAGGTTTGGCCCACCTCTGGAGATCATATCGGACAATGGACCTCAATATGTGGGTAAGCCGTACCGTGATATGTGTGTACCAAATGGAATGTAAAACACACGACAACATCGCCGAGGTATCCACGCAGTAATGGATTAGTTGAGAGACAAGTTCAAATGGTGAAGAACATGATCAAAAAGTGTATTAGATCAGGGAGTGACATAGATATTGCACTACAACACCTGAGGTGCACACCTGTAGATTCCCACCTCCCAAGTCCAAGCGAAATTCTGTTCAACCGGCCCATCCGCACCATCCTACCAAGTCGTCTGTTGGTTCCTGCACATCAAAGGCATCAGGAAATTCAGGAACGATTGAAGGAACGTGGAGACCGGATGGCGAAGCAATACAACAGAACGGCTGGGCCGCAATTACCTGAATTGGCTATTGGACATCGGGTTGGGATTCTGAACAAGGACACGCACCAATGGTACCCCGGGAAAGTTGTGGCTCGCTGTAATGAACCCCGCTCGTATATAGTACAGATGCCTAACGGGACGCATCTTCGAAGAACCAGGGCACACTTGTGTGAACTTCATCCACCTGATTGTGGCGCCAGGTGGAAGGACGAACCGACCCAACCAACACACCAAAGTCTACCAACTGCTCGACATGTACATTTCAACAATGATGCTTCAGCAATGGAAACTAATGGCTGCTCCAGCTCCAAGGATGACGAGAGTGCTGAGACAGCAAGGCCGGACAACTCTCCGTACTCGACCAGATCAGGCCGTGTGATCCGAAAACCATTGAGATATCGTGATAGTGAATAACGACCACCAGAAACCAGCCCTTGTAATGTTGGTGCAGAGACAATGCGTTGATTGGAATGATTCTGTGTTTTCTCTGTTTTAGCTAATCATACTGAGCAGTAATTACATTTTGGTTAAGCGTTATAACAGTAACCCCATATCCCATTTATGTGTGGGTCAAGTTGTGTCTGATTGTGTTAATTTTTTTGATTTAGTTTAGTAGTGTTTTGTTGCATACAAACATAATAATTTCAATGAAAGGGAGATGTTGTGATTGGTACTACGTACTGCGTAGTGACGTCTGGGGGCGTGGCTTCAGTGGTTAATGGCGGCTCGTCATGATGGCCGTGTGCTCTGTGGGAGCTTGGTATCGTCTTTAATAAACACGACTTGATTAAAGGAGATTCCTGAACTTACTACAATGGCGACAGGTGGCGGCCCGGATGGTTTTAAGTTATGAATTGTGAGAAAATAACTGTTTTAAAACTCCTATTTAGGTGAGGGTGTTAAAAGATGTTATCCTATAAACTATAAAGTTTCGTGCTGTTTAACCTTGGATGCTCAGAGGAGTAGGTTCACAAATGAACAAACAAATGGACATTTCGCTTTTATATATACTAGCGTGACTCGGCGAGCTCCGCGCGCCTCACCACACGTCGTTTCAGAGGGATAGACATCTTTGACCATTTCGGTGAATTTTGGGTCTGCAGGGTTTTTGGGGTCTTCGGTGTCTTCAGAGGCTTTTGGTTCCTCTGGGTCTTTGGGGTCTTCAGGGTGTTTTGAGTCTTCAGGGTGTTTTGGGTCTTTGGGGTATTTTGGGTCGTCTGGGCCTTTAAGGGTATTTGGGATGTTTTGGGTCTTCGGTGTCTTCAGGGCCTTTTGGTTCTTCTGGGTCTTTAAGGGTATTCGGGGTATTTTGAGTCTTCGGGGTGTTTTGGGTTATTGGGGTATTTTGGGTATTTAGGGTCTTTTGGATCCTCTGAGCCTTTAAGGGTATTTTGGGTCTTTGGGGTCTTTAAGGCTCTTTGTCGTCTTCAGGGTGTTTTGGGTCTTCAGGGTCTTCGGGATGTTTTGGGTCTTCGGGGTGTTTTGGGTCTTCAGGGTGTTTTAGGTATTCGGGGTCTTTTAGGTCTTCGGGGCTATTTGGGTCTTTTTGAGCCTCAGGGCCTTCAAGGGTATTTGGGGTGTTTTGGGTCTTTAAGGGTATTTTGGGTCTTCAGGGGGTCTTGGTGGTCTTAATGGTCTTGGGGTACACACACTGATCTCCAAGCTATCTAGCCTGGGTTTGAATCCGGACCAGGCTAAAGACCGTCATCCTGGTGTTTCACAAGTGGGGTGATTCATCAATGTGTTTCGTCCCTCAGATGGACATTAAACGGGCGTCCTCTCTGCCGGCATTCGTTGGTGAATGTTAAAGATCCCACGGCGTCCTTTGTGAAGAGTAGGCAAGCTATCGCCGGTACCATTGCCAAATTTCAAATTCCTGCCCCAACACCATTTAGCATCATTGCATTAGCACACAGCTGCATCCTCAGCCACACAGCCAATGATGCAACCCCACATTTTTGTGCTGCATCTGAAAGAAGAAGTAGCTGGCTGCAACATTTATGGGAGCACTGCTGTACCCCTAATATGGGAAGGAACTTCGTCAGGGTGCCAGACACAGTTGACTACCTTTAAAAAAAGATAACATTGGATCTTCAATTTTTCCAACAGCCAATACTGACAGACGTGGGACATTCACCTTAACTTCCCATTCCACCTGAGGGATGGCACACTCATTGATGCAACGCCCTGTCTGGGAGACACAATGGTGATGGTTCATTGCTGGGCTGAAAATGTAACCCAGACAATGTGGCTCAAAAGAAGTGCTCTGCCTCTGAGCTGTCTTGCCAACGACAACAGTCGATTACTAATATCTGAATGACGGATGATTAACTGAGACGGAAATGACAAAATGTACACCAAATCAAACCGATGTTGGTGTATTAAGAACCACCAAACCTATGTGAAATAAACAGTTTCCATCCATTGATCTATCCCACTGACGTCACCTGTATAAATCCCAAAACTTCAAAGAAAAAAAAAACAAAGAAAAAAGGGTAATGTTGATTCTCTCCTGTCTCCAAAGTATTGTCTTTATATATCACGATGGATATATAAAGTGCATTAAAGACAGACATTGGGACACAAGGGACAAATTGACATTAGAAAGAAAATTTGAATCTCATCTAGTCATGTGTGATGTGTTTCTCTAGTCCTGTGGCTGAGGGGGTTCTGTGTGCAAACAAGTACAAAAAGTTTTAATTAAAACAAAAGCCGCGTCGATGTTACACAATGCCTAGATGCAGCTGTGCCTATAACGTCGATGTTATAGGCACAGGACATTCCTATTGATTCGATTACTTGATGTTATTTTTGTGCAAAGTGAAAATATTGTTACGGACCGCGGATAAGATATTGATTTGCCGAGCGGATGGCGCCGCGGCCCTAACAGTTACCCCGACTAACCCGATTCCTGAACGTTGGCCAAAATCGCGCCACAGATATTCAATATGGAAAAGACAAAAGCGACACGGATGTGAAGGAGAAGAAGACAGAAGTAGGGAATACGAATATAATTTATTTACTATTTACAACCAAAAGTAACCAAGGAAGAAGGAAGGATAATAAAATAATTTACAGAAGAACTCAGAGACACAGTGAAAATCGCTAGCTTATCTATACAGGCTTAACTTAACCCAGGGACAAGACAAACAGAACAAACTCACGTACACGAATGGGGAAATTGCAGGCAGGAATGACAGGAGGTGGGTGGCTGGAGGGGGAGGAAGGCACGGAGCTGGCTGCAGCTTGATCCCGCACGGGACGTCGGGCTGGACCTCGACAGCCGCCGATGCCACCGATCCTGTCGTGTGCGCGGGGTAACGGGTCGGAGCTGCTTGGTGGAGCCAACGCTGCTGGTGGGGGGTCTGGCGTGACGGGTCCTCTCTCTTTCTTAGTCCAACCCAGTCCAACAACTTCCTCTCTTGCTTAGTCCAACTCTTAGTCCCACTCAGTCCAACTCTTCCTCTCTTGCTTAGTCCAACAACTTCCTCTCTTGCTTAGTCCAACTCTTAGTCCCACTCAGTCCAACTCTTCCTCTCTTGCTTAGTCCAACAACAACTTCCTTTGCTTTTCGCGCGCGCTCTATATAGCGCCTCAGGCGATCAAGCCGCTGGTGTCCAGGACACGCCCATCGGTCAGCTCGCCTCGGCCCTGATTGGTCGGCACGGCCCTCTGGCTCCGCCCTTGATGACGATGGGCGGGCACGCCCAGGAGTCGGCAGCTCCTCCCCCTTCTTCTCCAAGCCGACCTCGTGGCGAATGGAGTCGCGGAGGGAAGTTGGCAATTGTTGGAAGGGGAATGTGAATGAAAGGGGATCTACTCTTATTTAATGCAGTGCAATGGAGTATTTAAATTAATGGAAGACACAGCCTTACACTAATCTATCTATAATTCCAGTAATCTCTGTGTGTGGTCTGTGACCGCTGTTTCTCGACAACCACGGGTCCGATATACTTGAAACTTGCCAGGTATATTGCTGGGGACCTGAGGATGTGCCTTTTCAAGGTTTCATATTAATCGGAGAAGTAGTTACCGAGCTATGTCCAAAAAACGATTCAACCAATCAGAGAGCAGCGAGCTATCACGTGTACCGAACGTGGCGAACAGACTCTGCCTCGGACGGCACATTTGAGAGCGTATTCATTTATTTCCCGTTGGCAAACTATGTTGGCGTTAAACTATGTTTTAAAACTAATTAAAACTAATTTGCGATTCTTTCGCTTTCCTGCGCGTTTGTGCACGCTATGGCGATTTCTTTACCAAACTCCGCAAGCCGTTCGCTTTGGACCAAACCATTTCATGTAAATAGAGGGGGGGGGGGGGATTGTCACCGTACTCGCAAGCCGTTCGCTTTGGACCAAACCATTTCATGTAAATAGAGGGGGGGGGGATTGTCACCGTACTCGCAAGCCGTTCGCTTTGGACCAAACCATTTCATGTAAATAGAGGGGGGGGATTGTCACCGTACTCGCAAGCCGTTCACTTTGGCTTTGCGAATGGACCAAACCATTTTATGTAAATAGAGGGGGGGGATATAATTTTAGATATATATATAGTACAGGCATGCCCTAGTACACATAATAAGGATATAACTGTCAACAAGGGGGGAAATCTATGATTGGCTAACGTGTGGTGTTTATGAACTAATTACGGGACGCACTTTGACCTTTATACATAACTGGAGCAAGGAGGGCGATATTTTTACAATGTACTATACAATAAAAAAACACAATAAAAAAAACACAATCCTCATATCCACAACAATATATCTCGGCGATTTCCCGTGTGTGGCAACGAATTTTTAATATATCTCGGCATTTTCCCGTCTGTTATTTCAGGCGGTGTATGACTGACCATGCCGCGATTTAAAAAAAAAATATCTCGGCAATTTCCCGTGTGTGGCGACACGTGAACGAAGCTATGCTCCTCTCTCCACATTATTGTGACGACGTATAAATTAAATATTTCATCGTGACGATTGTCATCAAATGGACGAATTTTTAATATATCTCGGCATTTTCCCGTCTGTTATTTCGGGCGGTGTATGACTGACCATGCCGCGATTTAAACAAAATATATATATCTCGGCATTTTCCCGTCTGTTATTTCGGGCGGTGTATGACTGACCATGCCGCGATTTTAAAAAAAATTATCTCAATGGACTTGAAGTTACAGGCCTTTGAGAATTCATTTCGTTCTATAAAGGGCGTTTTCGTTCCAATAATTCATTTCGTTCCAAAATGGCCTCTAAAGGTGGTTATATAAAGGGCAACTTTCATCGGATTTTCTTCACGTTTTTTTTCAACCGAGTCTAAAACTATGTTAGCGACTGTGAAAAATGAAATGATATATCGAATTTGATTTGAAAGAAAACTGTGTGAGAGAGCAAGACACCACGGGCCTACAAAACAGGCCTCAAAGCTATGCGAGTTAATAAAATGGTGGATATTTGTTTATATGAAGCCTCTCCCACAATGGGTGGAGCTATGGTTCCCAGAATGGGTGGAGCTTTGAGGTTTTGTCTTCTCTGCAAGAACAACAACAAGAACAAGAAGAAGAACAACAACAACAGCAGAGGGCACTCTATGAGCAGCGTCTGGGACGCGGCTAAAAAGGGGCCCGAGGTTACTCACCTAATTTGGCGAGAGGACCATGTGGGACGTCATATTAGCGAGGGTAGACTGTCTGAAACTCGGCAATAAGTGAGAAATTCATGGTTTTGTGTAAAATCCGAAAAGTCAAAAAGGTCCTGAAAATTTGGGGTAGGGCAAATTAATTATGACCTGGAGCCACAGATAATCAGCAAAACATAGCAAGTCGTACCTCAAATTGAAGCTTGTAATGTCAGCTACAAGATGCAATATGAATGAATCTGATTGGTCGATTATTGAGGTCACCAGAGGTCAAACTATGACGTCAGGAGGGGGGTGCCCAAAATTCACGACATTGAGAACTAATGACCCAGTTTGGAAAAGTTATAATTCAGATAAAAACGTTTTATTAATCATTTTGAGAAGGGCACATATCAGCAAAGTGTTTTTTTAAAGAATTTCAGTAAAATCTTACAAATTGACCCTTTGGTGGCTGTTTGAAATATGGACCAAAATGTCAATATGCAAAAAATGGCATCGATGACACGGAAAACAGTTCATGTCCAGTTTTTAAAAAGTGGTTTAAAATAATATGTAATGTTTTAGACTAGAGAAAAAAGAATTTTAAAGGGTTTAAGCCATATATAAGACCTGGCTGACGCATTATAAGGTCAATTATATTACTTGCAGCTAGAAATTTGAAGTGTTATTCTTGTTGAAATATAAAGTTTTGAGTCAAAAATAGCAATTTCCTAAACTTCTTTTCAGGCAAACCAAGTTTTTTTTAGTACAACAACAGGATTTATTTTTTATTGGAATGGAAATGTATCAGGCACCGGTAATCCCCATTGGGGAACACCTAGTGTCGAATTGCAAACACCTAGTACCGAATTGGTGGTCAACCACGAGTTTACTCAGTCTGCCACAAACACATCAGAGGCTAACGACGTCAGGGACATCATCACCTACATAATGACAAAAGAGAACCCAGCCCATGGTCCACTTGGTACAGAAAAGAAGCTCCACAATATCTTGACTCAAGAGACTGCAACAGACAATATCCGAAAAAACCTTCTAGGCATTGAAGAACATTCTGTCAGGCAGTATGTAACCTTCCGCGAGGAACGGTTTGTCAGTAAGGAGAAGTCCCTTTTTGATACAATCCATCGGACTAACTTGCAGACATTCAAAAACCTGAAATCTGGGAAAAAGTCCATTGAAACAAAAGCCAAAGATCAGAAAAAGGAGCTTGCAGAAGCACAGAAAATATTTGACATAGCTCGAGTGCGCAACTATGATATACACCATCTCCTGCAGTATGCCCTGGTAGATTCTTCTTACCTGTTTGATGACGCTGATCTGATGAAAAAGCCCACCAAGAGTGACCTCTGCCATGAACTTGAGAAAAGCTTGAATGATGGGGAAAACGAGTCATTTGCCTCAATTAGTGGGAGGGAGGGAGGCAAGACAGCCTCCTTGGTTGATGTAATGGCATGGTTGTGACGGATGAAGCTACCTTCTGCAGGAACATTTGCTGACCTGTGCAGCAAATTTGTTGAGATGGTACAACGTATGTGTCCAAATGCTGAGCGGATCCACTACATATTTGATACTTACGTGCAAGGATCTGTTAAAGACAGTGAAAGAGTCAGGACATGCTGTTGTGCTCCAATTGATATAAGTCATCTGAGTGAAGAGACAAAGTTACCTGTTTGTATGGATGATTTCTGGGCGTCATCGGATAATAAAGTAGAGGTACAGAAGCTTCTAAAACAATTCATCCTGAAGAACATCGAGGCTGGTAGAGATATTATAGTCAGTGGAACAGGTATCGAAGGCGAGACAGTTATTGAGCCCTGCATGGGTAGTTTCAACAGCAATGCTCCAGTTCCATTGTCTGATTTGGACATTGACATAGAGGAGGCTGATGTTAGACTTCTTACACATGCTGTAGGTTCTGGAGCAACCAGACTGGTTGTCCTTTCAAATGACACTGACATGCTTGTGCTTGTATTACACTTCTGGAGAATTCTAAAATCACATGGATTACAGGAAATTTGGATGAGAGCTGGAGTAGGTGACACTACTAAGTACATCCCAGTCCATACACTTGGAAACAGACTAGGAGCAAATCTGGGTAAAATTCTCCCAGCAGTTCATCAACTGACTGGTTGTGATAGCACGAGCAAGTTCAGAACCAAACTAGCTGGCCTGAAAGTAAATCCAGAAAAATACCTGAAGGATTTTGGGAATGACCCAGACAACATTGACTTTGGCATGGTGGAAGAGTATCTGGTTCAGGTCTATAAACCAGGAGCGTCATTCAAAACCATGGACGATCTACGATATTATCTCTACCACCACAGCAAAAAGACCATCATCAATTTACCTCCAACAAGCCGAGCAACAAGGGTACACATTCTCAGGGCTTTCTATGGAACCTTCCTTCAACTTCATTGTCTGAATGGTCGTCAACTTGATGCAAGGAACTTTGGTTTCTATTATGAAGACCTTCTTATGAAACCATGCAAGAATCAAAAGATCCTTCCTGACGATTTCCCCACTACCTGCAAATGTGCATCCTGTGCAACAAAACGCTGTCCTTGCTGACAAATCGGTGACCCATGTTGTTGTCCCCCGTCGCACCGCGGAGCGAAAGGGGGACTAGGGTTTTCCCCTCCGTCCGTGTGTCCGTCCGTCCATGCGTGCGGGCGGGCGTGCATGCGTAAGCGAAGGACCGAATTATCATTTGGTGTGAGGGTGCAACCCACGTCAAAATCCAAGATGGCCGCCGCCATGTATGTCTGATGCCATGTATGTCTGAACCTTGTGAGCGGAATATCTTGAAAAATAAGCTAAGTACCAACTTCTAATCTGGTGTGTGGGTGTATCTAGGCACAAGGAAGAACCCTATTGAAAATTGGGTCGCCACGTCAAAATCCAAAATGGCCGCCTTGCGTCTTCCACTTTGTCAACTCAGATCACTTCACCGACGGGGGACCTAGGCGTAATGCTTGTTCATACTGCAGTTGCCAGATTTATCAAAAGTGCAAAAATCCTTTTCTATGAGATGGACTAACAATTGTAAGACGTACCCTACATAATGCTTCTATGTCTGGACTGAGAATGGAATTGGAAGGCCTTGTCAGTAGTTTATAACACAAATTCTAATTAAAAACTGAACTGATAAGGTGAAAACGAGATTTTTACCAACTACCCAGTTCCGGAGTCTTCAACACTTTTGAAATGCAAAGAAAACATGATTGCATTCAGCTGACCTATAACTGAGCGCTACGAGTGACTGCAAAGTCACATATCACAACAAATCTGCAAACCTCTTCACATGTTGATGTTTTAATATGCCTTAAATAGTGTATTGGTTTGGTTTAGGCCATATTTGCAACCCCGCTTTACATGTTTTAAGATGTTTAAGTCTTTATGTGTAAGTGTCGTCATTTTTGCATATTTGAGTTTTTTGTCCAAATTTCAAACAGCCACCAAAGGGTCAATTTGTAAGATTTTACTGAAATTTTTTTTTTTAAACTTTGCTGATATGTGCCCTTCTCAAAATGATTAATAAAACGTTTTTATCTGAATTATAACTTTTCCAAACCGGGTCATTAGTTCTCAAGGTCGTGAATTTTGGGCACCCCCTCCTGACGTCATAGTTTGACCTCTGGTGACGTCAATAATCGACCAATCAGATTCATTCATATTGCCTAGGCTAACCCCCGCTCTAGCAGGGAAAATGGCCTTTAAAATGCATGTTGTTGTTGTTGTGTTGCCTCTTGTAGCTGACGTTACAAGCTTCATTTTGAGGTACAACTTGCTATGTTATGCTGATTATCTGTGGCTCCAGGTCATAATTAATTTGCCCTACCCCTAATTTTAAGGACCTTTTTGACTTTTCGGATTTTACACAAAACCATGAATTTCTCACTTATTGCCGGGTTTCAGACTCTACCCTCGCCAATATGATGTCCTACATGGTCCTCTCACCAAATTAGGTGGGTAACCTCGGGTCCCCTTTTTTGCACACAGCCCCTGAATTGATTGTTTTGCACACAGCCCCCCTCAGCCCCTGAATCACTCCCAGTTGTACCCCTTTCATCCTCTGTCTTATGTGTGATGTGTTTGTCTCACAGTTATTCCAATTTGATCCTCTGTCTTATGTGTGATGTGTTTGTCTCACAGTTATTCCAATTTGATATTCTGTCTTATGTGTGATGTCTTTGTCTCCAAGTTATTCCAATTTGATCCTCTGTCTTATGTGTGATGTCTTTCTCTCCAGTTATTCCAATTTGATCCTCTGTCTTATGTGTGATGTCTTTGTCTCCAAGTTATTCCAATTTGATCCTCTGTCTTATGTGTGATGTCTTTCTCTCCAGTTATTCCAATTTGATCCTCTGTCTTATGTGTGATGTCTTTCTCTCCAGTTATTCCAATTTGATCCTCTGTCTTATGTGTGATGTCTTTGTCTCCAAGTTATTCCAATTTGATCCTCTGTCTTATGTGTGATGCCTTTGTCTCCAGTTATTCCAATTTGATCCTCTGACTTATGTGTGATGTCTTTGTCTCCAGTTATTCCAATTTGATCCTCTGCCTTATGTGTGATGCCTTTGTCTCCAGTTATTCCAATTTGATCCTCTGTCTTATGTGTGATGTCTTTGTCTCCAGTTATTCCAATTTGATCCTCTGTCTTATGTGTGATGTCTTTGTCTCCAGTTATTCCAATTTGATCCTCTGTCTTATGTGTGATGCCTTTGTCTCGTTATTCCAATTTGATCCTCTGTCTTATGTGTGATGCCTTTGTCTCCAGTTATTCCAATTTGATCCTCTGTCTTATGTGTGATGTCTTTGTCTCCAGTTATTCCAAATTGATCCTCTGTCTTATCTGTGATGTCTTTGTCTCCAGTTATTCCAATTTGATCCTCTGTCTTATGTGTGATGTCTTTGTCTCCAGTTATTCCAAATTGATCCTCTGTCTTATGTGTGATGTCTTTGTCTCCAAGTTATTCCAATTTGATCCTCTGTCTTATGTGTGATGTCTTTGTCTCCAAGTTATTCCAATTTGATCCTCTGTCTTATGTGTGATGCCTTTGTCTCCAGTTATTCCAATTTGATCCTCTGTCTTATTTGTGATGTCTTTGTCTCCAGTTATTCCAATTTGATCCTCTGTCTTATGTGTGATGTCTTTGTCTCCAGTTATTCCAATTTGATCCTCTGTCTTATGTGTGATGTCTTTGTCTCCAGTTATTCCAAATTGATCCTCTTGTGGCGGACACAAAAGCCCACTGGCGTGGTGACATCATTCCACGCACCAAGTGGGCGGTGGCCACGCCCGAGGGGTAGGCGTGGCCTCATGATATACACCGGGCGACCAGCCCGGAAGAGTTCAGTGTTACAGTGTAGTCTTACAATAAAGACGTTTATATGTTACCGCTTGTCCGCTTCCTCCTTGCTCATAAGCAGCGCGCGTAACGCCGCGCTTTACTGGTGACCCTCGACGTTGGATCTGCCGCAGCGATCCTTCCACACGCGACGCCATCGCCATGGCCGCCTTCGTCAAACTTCCGGAATTTTGGGAGGCTCAGGCCGAAGTCTGGTTCGTCCAGGCCGAAGCCCAATTTCAGCTTCGGCACCTCACCGGCGATGACACGCGCTACTGCCACGTCGTCGCCTCCCTCGGGCCCGGCACGGCCGCTCGAGTTGTGTCCGTCCTTCGCCACCCACCGGACGGCCACAAGTACGAGGCACTCAAGCGGCTACTCCTAGCCACGTTCAGCCTCACGGACGACGCACGGGCCGACCGCCTCCTGGATCTCCCCGAGCTCGGTGAGACGCGCCCGTCGGTCCGAATGGACCATATGCTGTCACTGTTGGGCGACGAAGCCCCCGGTTCGCTATTCCGGGCGCTTTTCCATCGCCAACTTCCAGCGCAGGTTCGCCTCGCGTTGGCCGGGACCGGGCTAACGGAACCCCGAGCATTGGCGGCCGAGGCGGACAAGTACTTCGCCGCTTCGGACACGCGGGCGAGCGTTGGCGTGGCCGTCACGGCTTTCGACGCTGATGTTCCACAGCATCATCTTCTACAGCACGCGGAGGTTCAGCAGCATGCTGATACGCACCTCGTGAACGCCGCCACGCCCCGCCCACCGCCGCGGTGAAAACCGCCACCGCGGGGAAACCCGTCGACTCCACCGGCCTGGCGGAGCCAGCCGCGCTCCTCCAGCTCCACCACCTGGTGCTGGTTCCACGCCAAGTTCGGCCACGAAGCTCGGCGGTGTCATCCGCCGTGCTCCTTCAACGGGTCGGGAAATGCCCGGGCCGGCGCTCAATTGTGGCGATGAGCGCCGGCCGTTCGAGCAGCCTGCTGTTCATAACGGACACCTTCTCCGGGCGCCGTTACCTGTGCGACACGGGAGCGCAGGTGAGTGTCATTCCCGCCGGCACGTCAGACAAGCACGCCGCGGGTGGGGGCCCCGCGCTGCTTGCCGCGAACGGGACGCCCATCCGTACGTACGGAAAACGCTGCCTCTCTCTGCGGTTTGGAGGGCAGGTTTTCCGATGGACGTTCGTCACCGCCGACGTGCCCATGGCACTGCTTGGCGCGGACTTCCTGTGCGCTAATGGGCTCCTGGTCGACGTCAAGCGCAGACGGCTTGTCCAGGCCGAGACGTTCAGCTCGCTCGCTTGTGCGTTGCCTAGCTCAACGAGCGGCTTGCCAAGCGGCTTGCCGAACGATTCGGTTCCGGCCACGTTGGTCTGTACGCTTCCGGCAGCGGACGCATTCACCCGCCTCCTCGCCGGCTTCCCGGCCCTCACGCGGCCCACCTTCTCGGCGGGGGCCGTCAAGCACGGGGTGGCCCATCACATCCCCACCGTCGGGCCACCGGTCTACGCCCGGGCACGCCGCCTCGAGCCGACGAAGCTGGCGGTGGCAAAAGCGGAGTTCGCTACCCTGGAGCGACTCGGCATCGTTCGGCGCTCAGAGAGCGCTTGGGCGTCGCCGCTGCACATCGTGCCGAAGCCCGGCGGGGGATGGCGACCGTGCGGGGACTATCGCCGTCTCAATGACGCCACGACTCCCGACCGCTACCCCGTCCCCCACATTCAGGACTTTTCCGCCCGTTTGGCGGGCAGGTCCTTCTTCTCGAAGGTGGACCTCATACGCGGCTACCATCAGGTCCCCGTCAGGCCGGAGGACGTCCCGAAGACGGCGGTCATCACGCCATTCGGACTCTTCGAGTTCCTGCGCATGCCCTTCGGTCTGAAGAATGCGGCTCAGGCGTTCCAGCGACTGATGGACAGCGTCCTGCGCGACTTGGATTTTGTCTACGTCTACCTGGACGATATCCTCGTCGCCAGCGCGTCCCGCGAAGAGCACCTACGCCACCTCCGCACGCTCTTCGAACGCCTGGGCCAGCATGGCCTGATTGTGAACCCCGCAAAGTGCCGGTTCGGCGCCGCCACAATCGATTTTCTGGGGCACCGTGTCACCAGGCACGGCGCCGTCCCCCTGCCGGCCAAGGTGGAGGCGGTGAAGGGGTTTCCGCGCCCCCGCACGATCAGAGGGCTGCAGGAGTTCCTGGGCATGGTGAACTTTTACCATCGGTTCCTGCCCCGTATCGCCCAGCTCCTGCGCCCCCTGCACGAAGCTCTCCGAGGTAAGCCGGGCAAAGGCGACGTTACCTGGACCGAGCAGATGGACACGGCGTTCACGGGCGCGAAGCTCGCCTTGGCTAACACCACCATGCTCGCGCACCCGGCGCCCGATGCACCGATCGCCCTCACCACCGATGCCTCGGACTACGCGGTGGGCGTGGTGCACGAGCAATGGGTGCGTGGAGCTTGGCAACCGCTGGCGTTCTTTAGCCGGCAGCTTCGCCCGCCCGAACGCCGTTACAGTACCTTCGACCGCGAGTTGCTCGGACTTCACTTGGCGGTCAGGCACTTCCGCCATCTGCTCGAGGGCCGGGCGTTCACTGCCTTCGTCGACCACAAGCCGCTGATCTTCGCGATGGGCAAGGTCACCGAGCCGTGGTCGGCCCGGCAGCAGCGTCACCTCTCGGCCGTGTCCGAGTACACGACGGACATCCAGCACGTCGCGGGGAAGGACAACCCGGTGGCGGATTGCCTTTCCCGGGCCGTCGCCCACGCAGTCCACCTCGGCATCGACTATGCCCGGATGGCAGCGGACCAGGCCGCTGACCCCGACGCCAGGCCTTGCGGACCGCCGTCACGGGCCTCCGCGTCACCGAGCTGCCGTTCGACGGCGCGGGCGCGGCCCTCTTGTGCGACGTCTCCCTCGGGCGTCCTCGCCCCATTGTGCCCGCGGGCTGGCAGCGCCAGGTGTTTGACGCCATCCACGGCCTGTCCCACCCGGGCGCGAGGGCCTCCCAAAGGCTGATCGCCGACAAGTTCGTCTGGCATGGCCTCCGGAAGGCCGTCCGCGGCTGGGCCAGGACGTGCCTCGCGTGCCAGCGCGCCAAGGTGCACCGGCACACCCAGGCCCCGTTGGCCCCGTTCACGGTGCCGGAACGCCGGTTTGACCACGTCCACGTGGACCTGGTGGGACCTCTGCCCCCCTCGCGGGGTTTCACCTACGTCCTCACCATGGTGGACCGCACCACCCGGTGGCCGGAGGCCGTGCCCTTGGCGTCGACAACGGCGGCCGATGTCGCGCAGGCTTTCATCGCCACCTGGGTCGCCCGGTTCGGCGCCCCCTCAGACATCTCATCCGACCGCGGCCCCCAGTTCACCTCGGAGCTCTGGGGGGCGGTTGCGCAGGGGCTCGGGGTCCGGCTGCACCGAACCACGGCCTACCACCCCCAGGCTAACGGCCTGTGTGAGCGATTTCACCGCTCATTGAAGGCCGCGCTCCGGGCCACCCTCCGCGACGGCGGCTGGGTCGACAGGCTCCCCTGGGTCCTGCTGGGCCTCCGGACGGCGCCCAAGGAGGACCTGCGCGCATCCGCGGCGGAGTTGGTCTTCGGGCAACCGCTGCGGGTGCCGGGCGAGTTCCTCCCCGACTCCACGGCACCATGGTCCGCGGCACAGCAGCGCTCCGCTCTGCAAGAGACCGCCCAGAGGTTCGCCCCGGTGCCAACGGCATGCCACGGGCACCCACCGACGCACGTCGCCCCGGAGCTTCGCACGGCGGAGTACGTCTTCGTCCGCCACGATGCCCATCGGACACCACTGCGGCCCCCGTACGACGGGCCTTTCCGCGTGCTGGAGACCGGGGCGAAGCACTTCACCCTGGACATCGGCGGTACTCCTGACCGCGTTTCGGTAGACCGCCTCAAGCCGGCCCACCTCGATGTGGACCATCCACCGCCAGTGGCCCGACCCCCACGTCGGGGCCGCCCTCCTGCGGGCGGACCCCCGGCACCGCCCAGCCCCGCCGCCACGGCGCCCCCCGGTCCTGCACCCATCCCAGGGGCAGCCAGGGGCATCCCACCTGGTATCCCTGCACCCCGGACGCCGCCGATCGCCAGGGGGCGCTTCGGCCGGGTCATTCGTCTGCCCCGCAAACTGGCCCTCCAGGTGCGCGGGAATTCTGGGGGGGCGCGTGTGGCGGACACAAAAGCCCACTGGCGTGGTGACATCATTCCACGCACCAAGTGGGCGGTGGCCACGCCCGAGGGGTAGGCGTGGCCTCATGATATACACCGGGCGACCAGCCCGGAAGAGTTCAGTGTTACAGTGTAGTCTTACAATAAAGACGTTTATATGTTACCGCTTGTCCGCTTCCTCCTTGCTCACAAGCAGCGCGCGTAACGCCACGCTTTACTCTGTCTTATGTGTGATGTCTTTGTCTCCAAGTTATTCCAATTTGATCCTCTGTCTTATGTGTGATGTCTTTGTCTCCAGTTATTCCAATTTGATCCTCTGTCTTGTGTGTGATGTCTTTGTCTCCAGTTATTCCAATTTGATCCTCTGTCTTATGTGTGATGTCTTTGTCTCCAAGTTATTCCAATTTGATCCTCTGTCTTATGTGTGATGTCTTTGTCTCCAAGTTATTCCAATTTGATCCTCTGTCTTATGTGTGATGTCTTTGTCTCCAGTTATTCCAATTTGATCCTCTGTCTTATGTGTGATGTCTTTGTCTCCAGTTATTCCAATTTGATCCTCTGTCTTATGTGTGATGTCTTTGTCTCCAAGTTATTCCAATTTGATCCTCTGTCTTATGTGTGATGTCTTTGTCTCCAAGTTATTCCAATTTGATCCTCTGTCTTATGTGTGATATCTTTGTCTCCAGTTATTCCAATTTGATCCTCTGTCTTATGTGTGATGTCTTTGTCTACAAGTTGTTCCAATTTGATCCTCTGTCTTATGTGTGATGTCTTTGTCTCCAGTTATTCCAATTTGATCCTCTGTCTTATGTGTGATGTCTTTGTCTCCAGTTATTCCAATTTGATCCTCTGTCTTATGTGTGATGTCTTTGTCTCCAAGTTATTCCAATTTGATCCTCTGTCTTATGTGTGATGTCTTTGTCTCCAGTTATTCCAATTTGATCCTCTGTCTTATGTGTGATGTCTTTGTCTACAAGTTGTTCCAATTTGATCCTCTGTCTTATGTGTGATGTCTTTGTCTCCAGTTATTCCAATTTGATCCTCTGTCTTATGTGTGATGTCTTTGTCTCCAGTTATTCCAATTTGATCCTCTGTCTTGTGTGTGATGTCTTTGTCTCCAGTTATTCCAATTTGATCCTCTGTCTTATGTGTGATGTCTTTGTCTCCAGTTATTCCAATTTGATCCTCTGTCTTATGTGTGATGTCTTTGTCTCCAAGTTATTCCGATTTGATCCTCTGTCTTATGTGTGATGTCTTTGTCTCCAAGTTTTCCCCTTTGATGCTCCATCAGTCTGTGAACCTGCTGCCTTCTGTCGTTTTAGTTTCTCTATTAGAAAAAAAACCTCTTCATGAAAAGTCTACATAACATAACTGCTCATTCATGGGGTCCTCTATTTACCAACAATGCAAATATGACAAAATGTGATGACAAGTGACACACAGACGAGGGCGCAGAACAGCAGCTTCGAACAATTCGGTTATTGACTGCTGTGCATTCTGCTTAGATAAGATACTGCTGATTAGACAAAGTTGAAGACAGATTGGAATTGAAAACTCCCATCCACATTGTCAATCTATTTCATGCATATACATGGTGTTGTGTTGGGAGGATTTGGATGGATTGTGTGAACCACGTCTCTATACTGGCCTCCACAGTTGGTGAAGGCCCCGGTATTCTCCATCATTTTGAGCCACTCATAGCTCATTACAGTGTCGAAGGCCCTCATCTGAAGTATTGTAATTCATGGAGTATATGTTACCTCCCCACTTCTGGGCTGAATGCTCACCTCCATTTCTTCGGTCCCCTATTCTCTTATCCTATATGTAACCTCGTCCCCGTTTCTGTCGTCTTGTGTCCCTTTCTCCAGTATTCCTCGAGTGCTGCCCATCATCACGTTGTGGCGGACACAATGGCTCGCTGGCGCGGTGACATCATTCCACGCACCAAGAGGGTGTCGGCCACGCCCGAGGGGTAGGCGTGGCCTCGGGATATACACGGGGCGCGCAGCCCCGAGCACCTCAGTGCTATAGTTGAGCTTTGCAATAAAGACTCTTTTTTGGTTACCTGCGTTGTTGCTTCTCTTCTTGGCAAACAAGTCGTGCGCATAGCACCGCACTTCACTGGTGACCTCGACGCTGGTTCAGCTGCCGCTGACCAACAGAACGCGCCATGGCCAACAACGCGGTAGTGGTGAAGCTCCCTGAGTTTTGGGAAGCTCAGGCCGAAGTATGGTTCGTGCAGGCCGAGGCACAGTTCCGACTTCGAGGCGTAACGGCAGATGAGACGCGGTATTACCACGTCATCGCCGCCCTCGGGCCCGGCACAGCCGCCCGGATCGTGTCCGTCCTGCGGAACCCACCGGCCGACCACAGATACGAGGCGCTCAAGCGTCTCCTCATCGCCACGTTCGGCCTCACGGAGTGCGAGCGGGCCGACCGCCTCCTGGACCTTCCCGAACTCGGCGACACACGACCATCAATCCGGATGGACTCCATGCTTTCGCTACTGGGTGACAAAGCCCCGGATTTTTTATTTCGGGCGCTCTTTCTATGCCAGCTGCCGGCACAGGTACGCCTCGCATTGGCCGGTTCCAAAATAAAGGAACCCCGCACGCTGGCCGTCGAGGCCGACAAGTTTTTCGCGGTTTGTGACACGCGGGCGAGCTTCGGTGCGGCCGTCACGGATCTCGAGGCTGATGCGCATGCACACCTTGTGGTTCCCGAGGCTGATGCTGATGCACACCACGTGGCCGCCGCCACGCCGCGCCCACCAGCACCGCGAAAACCGCGGCCTCTGCCTCCGCCGCAAACCTGGTGCCGTTTCCACGCCAGGTTTGGCCACAAGGCTAGGAATTGTTGCCCGCGGTGCTCGTTTGGCAAGTCGGGAAACTACCAAGCCGGCGCTCGGTAGCGGCCCTGAGCGTCGGCCATTCCGGCAGCCTCCTTTTTGTCACGGACACCTTGTCTGGGCGTCGCTTCCTCTGCGACACAGGCGCACAGGTGAGCGTTATCCCCGCCTCCACGTCCGACAAGCGGGCCGGGGCCCCGCGTTGCTTGCAGCCAACGGCACACCCATACGCACATTCGGGAAGCGCTGCCTCTCCCTGCGGTTCAGAGGGCAACACTTTCAATGGACGTTCGTCACCGCCAGCGTGCCCATGGCATTGCTCGGTGCGGATTTCCTATGTGCAAAGGGGCTGTTGGTGGACATGAAGAACAGACGCCTCGTCCAGGCCGAAACGTTCAACTCGCTTGCTTGCACGCTGAGCAGTTCGTTGGGCAGCTCACCGAGTGGCTCGCCAAGCGGCTTGCTGAGCGGTTCGATCCCGGCGAGGATGGTCTGTACGCTTCCGGCAGCGGACGAGTTCACCCGCCTCCTCGCCAGCTTCCCGGCCCTCACGCGGCCCACCTTCTCGGCGGTGGCCGTCAAGCACGGGGTGGAACATCACATCCCCACCATCGGGCCACTGGTCTACGCCCGGGCATGCCGCCTCGAGCCGACGAAGCTCGCGGTGGCAAAGGTGGAGTTCGCTACGCTGGACCGACTGGGCATCATACGGCGCTCCAAGAGCGCTTGGGCGTCGCCACTGTACATCGTGCCGAAGCCCGGCGGGGGATGGCGGCCGTGCGGGGACTACCGCCGCCTCAACGATGCCACCACCCCGGACCGTTACCCGGTCCCTCACATTCAGGACTTTTCCGCCCGGTTGGCGAAAATGTCCTTCTTTTCTAAGGTGGACCTCATCCACGGGTACCACCAGGTCCCCGTCAGGCCGGAGGACATACCGAAGACGGCCGTCATTACACTATTCGGCCTCTTCGAGTTTCTTCTGATGCCCTTCTGTTTGAAGAATGCGGCTCAGGCGTTCCAACGATTGATGGACAGCGTCTTGCGTGACTTGGATTGCGTGTACGTCTACCTGGACGACATCCTCGTCGCAAGTGCGTCCCACGAAGAGCACCTCCGCCACCTCCGCACGCTCTTCGAATGCCTGGGCCAGCATGGCCTGATCATAAACCCCGCCAAGTGCCGGTTCGGCGTCGCCGAAATCGACTTTTTGGGGCACCGCATCACCAGGCACGGGGCCACCCCCTTGCCGGCAAAGGTGGAGGCGGTCAAGGGGTTTCCGCACCCCCGCACGATCAGGGGGCTCCAGGAGTTCCTGGGCATGGTAAACTTTTACCACCGTTTCCTGCCCCGCGTCGCCCAGCTCCTGCGCCCCCTGCACGAGGCCCTCCGGGGGAAGCCGGGCAAAGGTGACATTGTTTGGACAGAGCAGATGGACGCGGCGTTCGCGGGCACGA
Source organism: Myxine glutinosa (assembly GCF_964187855.1). Taxonomy (NCBI): domain Eukaryota; kingdom Metazoa; phylum Chordata; class Myxini; order Myxiniformes; family Myxinidae; genus Myxine; species Myxine glutinosa. The sequence continues at coordinate 57,820,420 of NC_136262.1, read as the reverse complement.
AGCTCGCCTTGGCTAACGCCACCATGCTCGCGCACCCGGCGCTCGATGCACCGATCGCCCTCACCACCGACGCGTCGGACTACGCGGTGGGTGCGGTGCACGAGCAATGGGTGCGTGGTGCTTGGCAACCGCTGGCGTTTTTCAGCCGACAGCTTCGCCCGCACGAACGCCGGTTCAGCACCTTTGACCGCGAGTTGCTCGGGCTCCACCTGGCGGTCCGGCACTTCCGCCATCTGCTCGAGGGCCGTTCGTTCACGGCCTTCGTCGACCACGAGCCCCTGGTCTTCGCGATGGCCAAGGTCGCCGAGCCATGGTCGGCCCGGCAGCAGCGTCACCTCTCGGCCGTGTCCGAGTACACGACGGACATCCGGCACGTCGCGGGAAAGGACAACCCGGTGGCGGATTGCCTTTCCCGGTCCGTCGCCCATGCGGTCCACCTCGGAATCGACTATGCCCGGATGGCGGCGGACCAGACCGCCGACCCTGACGTCCAGGCCTTGCGGACCGCCGTCACGGGCCTTTGCGTCACCAAGGTGCCGTTCGACAGCGCGGGCACGGCCCTCTTGTGCGACGTCTCCCTCGGGCGGCCTCGCCCCATCGTGCCCGCGGGCTGGCAGCGCCGGGTTTTTGACGCCATCCACGGCCTGTCCCACCCGGGCACGAAGGCCTCCCAGAGGTTGGTCGCCGACAAGTTCGTCTGGCATGGCCTCCGGAAGGCCGTCCGCGATTGGACCAGGACGTGCCTCGCGTGCCAGCGCGCGAAGGTGCACCGCCACACCCAGGCCCCGTTGGCCCCGTTCACGGTGCCCGAACATCGGTTCGACCACGTTCACGTGGACTTGGTGGGACCTCTGCCCCCCTCGCGGGGTTTCACCCACGTCCTCACCATGGTGGACCGCACCACCCGGTGGCCGGAGGTCGTGCCTTTGGCTGCGACGACGGTGGCGGACGTCGCGCAGGCGTTCATCGCCACCTGCGTTGCCCGGTTCGGCGCCCCCTCGGACATCTCGTCCGACCGCGGCCCCCAGTTCACCTCGGAGCTCTGGGGGGCGGTCGCGCGGGGGCTCGGCGTCCAGCTGCACCACACCACGGCCTACCACCCCCAGGCCAACGGCCTGTGCGAGCGCTTCCACCGCTCCTTGAAGGCCGCGCTCCGGGCCACCCTCCGCGACGGCGGCTGGGTCGACAGGCTCCCCTGGGTCCTGCTGGGCCTCCGGACGGCGCCCAAGGACGACCTGCACGCATCCGCGGCGGAGTTGGTCTTCAGACAACCGCTGCGGGTGCCGGGCGAGTTCCTCCCCGACTCCACGGCACCATGGTCCGCGGCGCAGCAGCGCTCCGCACTGCAGGAGACCGCCCGGAGGTTCGCCCCGGTGCCGACGGCGCACCATGGGTGCCCGCCAACGCACGTCACCCCGGAGCTTCGCACGGCAGAGTACGTGTTCGTCCGCCACGACGCCCACCGGACACCGCTGCGGCCCCCGTACGACGGGCCCTTCCGCGTGCTGGAGACCGGGGCGAAACACCTCACCCTCGACATCGGCGGTACTCCTGACCGCGTTTCCGTGGACCGCCTCAAGCCGGCCCACCTCGACGTGGACCACCCCCCGCCAGTGGCTCGGCCCCCGCGGCGGGGCCGCCCACCGGCGGGCGGACCTCCGGCACCGCCCGGCCCCGCCCCCCCCCCCGGTCCTTCACCCATCCCAGGTGCCGCCGGAGGCATCCCAGATGACATCCCGGCATCCCAGACGCCGCCAGCCGGCAGAGGGCGCTTTGGCGGGTCATCCGTTTGCCCCGCAAACTGACCCTTCAGGTGCGCGGGAATTCTGGGGGGGGGCGTGTGGAGGACACGATGGCTCGCTGGCGCAGTGACATCATTCCGCGCACCAAGAGGGTGTCGGCCACGCCCGAGAGGTAGGCGTGGCCTCGGGATATACACGGGGCGCGCAGCCCCGAGCACCTCAGTGCTATAGTTGAGCTTTGTAATCAAGACTCTTTTTTGGTTACCTGCGTTGTTGCTTCTCTTCTTGGCAAACATGTCGTGCGCATAGCACCGCACTTCAACGTCATCCTTCTCCAATACGCACCCCATGTTCTCTAATCGTTCCGGCCTTTCGATTCTGCTATTCACCCAGTCACGTGCAAAGTCTTTGCCTCCCTGTTGTTTCCCATTGATCCTCTGCCATTCTGTGAACCTTCCGCCCTCTGTCGTTGAATTCCTCCATCATCCTAGATTTCTGCAATAAAAATAACAAAAGCGTGTCGATTGTACAAACAGTGATGGGTGGGGGCTTAGCGGGTATGGGGAGAGGTGAAAATGCCCGCCTTATATTTTTTATTTTTTTTTTTTTTTTTTTTTTATATGTAGAAGGCTCCAGGCACAGACTATGTCGTCCTCATCGAGGCCAGGCCTAAATAAAAGAGCTGCATTGATAGAAAAGTAAAGAAGGAGAGATTCGTCTAAGAGTTTTTGAGAAAACAGAAAATCTGCTTTTTGAAAAGGGGAAGATCATAAGTGTTTCGAAAGATATGTGAAGGTAAAGAGTTCCAGAGTTTGGCAGTGGAGGGGAAGAAACAAACATCATAACGGCCCACCCATGAGTTGCCAATGGCCACACAATAATCATGAGATGTAGTGGCTTGTCGAGTATTCCGTGGTCTCGCTAATGGCGGAGGTCCACAAGCAGCAAGTTATTGGGAGCAGAAACTGAAGTAATATCTGTAGAAAAGAGAAAGAGAGCTAACTTTGTGACGTAATTTGAGCGGGTCAAGTTTTGAGGTCAGATTGGGAGAGTTGATAAGTCGAATTACTTTTAATTCAATTGTGTCCAGTAAGTACACTACTCACAATAAGTCAGGGATATTGTGGGAGTGAGTTTATTTTCTTTTATAGGGGTTAGGGTTAGGGTATTGAAATGAAGAATGCTGTGTTTTTCACACTCATTAATAAACATTGAATTAGGACCAACAACGTTTTTCAACATAATTAATACACAAAATCAACCACACCGAAGAACCTGCCAATATCCCTAACTTATTGTGAGTAATGTATGTGGAGCTAGAACCTCCCCAGATGTGAGAGCAGTACTCTATAAAAGGACGAATCAATCCTTTATATAGTTGAAGCAACTGTTGAGAGAAGAAGAATGTTCGACATCTGAACAGGACTCCCAGTTTCTTCGAGGCAGATTCAGCTATTTGTGTAATGTGTGGATTCCAGGATAGATTTGAAGTTAGGGTAATACCTAGTAGGTTTATTGTATCACATTGTGTAATTGTGGAGCTTTCAAATGAGATTGGAGAGTTGAGAGGAGTTTTAGAGAGAGAGAGAGAGAGAGAGATGGGAAGAAATTTAGTTTTAGAAGCATTAAATTTAACCTGATTACATTTGCCCCACTGGGAAATCTTGCCCAAATCCGAATTTAAATAGGTGGTTGTGATCAAACGAGATGCAGATCGATTGAGGGAAGATGGGGCAGATGGGAAAAACATGGAGGAATGCAACGTTGAGTCATCAGCATATGAGTGCATTTGGTTATTTGTAGAAGAAAGAAGGTCATTGATAAAAAGTAGGAAGAGTGTTGGAGACAGAACAGAACCCTGAGGAACACCACTGTTGATAGGGAGGGAGGGAGATGTTGACCCATGGACAATTACAGAGATAGAGCGGTCAGAGAGAAAGCTCGATATGAGAGAGCAGAGTGAAGGAGGAAAGCCGAAAGAGTGAAGCTTGGATATCAGACCCCGATGCCAAACTCTGTCCAAGGCTTTTAAGATACCAAGGCCAATTTGCATAGGTAATCAATAGTTGCTTATGATCACAATAAGAAAATGATTTATTGGTGAAAAACCGACGAGGGCAGTGATTTACCAGGCAGATGGTGACATTTTCAGCCAGCTCGTGTGGAAATGCTCCACTCTCTATATTCCGTGTCCTTTCAGGATGAGAATTAACGCGTTGGTGTCACTTTTTGTCATTGAAAGATTTGATGTTCTGCTGAGAAGTCACATCCTCCAGCAATTTTGGAATTTCAACATTTCACTGCAATTGGCACTCAAAATCAGAACCCACATAAAACTGCTGTGATAGTAAAAGCACCAATGTGAATAATCACGTTTTACAAAAGTTCATAACACCATGAAATCTGTCTTCCTTGCATATCCTTCATGACTTCATGGCTGACTAACCCATTTTGAAACTCCACTGCAGCTCTATCACAAAATCGCAGACGCATTGCAACATCTTGAGAATTCCCACGACTTACCCTCATCGTCTCATTAAAACAATGACGTCAGGGAGCAAAGAGCTGGGCTGCCTTCATTCGACCATTACGGTTACCAGCATCGGCCCGGAACACGCCTGGCATGGGAGTGCCCATCTCAGCCCACCTCAGGCGGGAAATTTTTTTAAGTGGTGATATTTCCACTTTATAGTGGACCACACTGTAAAGGTTTTGCGATGTAAAATGCAGCAAAAATATAATTTTCCACAAAGCTTTCTGGGACACACTGTACACCTGAAAATATTTTTGGAAAAAGAAAGAACCACCTTTAGAGGCCATTTTTCCCCGCAGAGCAGGGGTTGGCCTTTTTCGGGCACCTTGGTCCCCTTTTTTTTTGAAGCAATGTTTTATGGCCGTATGCCCTTCCTGCCGCCAACCCTATTAGTCGCCTCTTGCGACACACAGGGAATTACCAGTGAACTGGTACTCAATTTGCCGACCTCGGAAGGATGACAGGCTGCCTGAAAATATTTTTGGAAGAAGAAAGAACCACCTTTAGAGGCCATTTTTCCCTGCAGAGCAGGGGTTGGCCTTTTTCGGGCACCTTGGTCCCCTTTTTTTTTGAAGCAATGTTTTATGGCCGTATGCCCTTCCTGCCGCCAACCCTATTAGTCGCCTCTTGCGACACACAGGGAATTACCAGTGAACTGGTACTCAATTTGCCGACCTCGGAAGGATGACAGGCTGCCTGAAAATATTTTTGGGATATACTGTAATCATATATTGCCTTCTAGACCACACTAAAGTTTTTGTGATGTAACACATCAAGTAATCAATCTTGAAACTTTCGTCATATTATATACTAGTGGGAATGCTCACATCTTGTAAGCAATAAGTACGTAGGTACATAATAAATAGATTATAGGCAAGCATCACTGACCCCTTGCTAGATATTGAAATTATTTTTTCCTTTTACGGAAGCGTTTACGGTTTTTTACGTAAAAATTCGTTTACGTTTTATTTCACAATTTAGTTATAGAAATTACAATTTTCAAATGCTTGCTATCGATTGAGGATTTTTTAACAGACGCGTTTACGGTTTTTTACGTACATATTTATTTTTATTTACGGACACTTTTTCTTTTTTTTCATATACAAACATTATTGGAACATGTTGATTTCACAGTTGTATAAATTACAATTTTCATTTCCAAACATTATTGCCATGTTTATTTCACAGTTCACAGTTGTAGAAATTACAATTTTCAAATGCTAGATGTTAACTGACTTTTTTACGTATGTTTTTTCGGGTTTTTTTTTTTTAACGTAAATTTTAATTAACGGACGCTTTATGATGGTTCTGTGATTTTCATGATTTTCCCAGTTTACCATCTTCGATGTCTGTCGGCACGCCAAATTTCAGCTTTCTACAACACTCGGAAGATACTGAGCATTAATATCAGCCAGTCAGTGAGTGGTTAGAAACAGCCTTAAATATTACTAGGAAGAGTACCCGTCCTAAGTGATGGAAAAACCTAGCAAAAGTTCCTCCCCCCCCCCCTCCCTCTCTCCTCTTTACATGTCTGTGCTCTATCCTTTTTAAATGGCTTGAAAGTCCTTTTCAGACTTTTTTGCTTTCACTATTCAGTTGATACTTTTATTTGATATCTGATGTGCCATACTCGATACTGAGCGTCTGTGCCACAAAAGCAGCTTCCTGAGCAAGGGTTATACTGGGTGGTTTGCCATTGCCTTCCCAGCAGTAGTTCGGGCAGAAATTTGTAATTTGTTCAGGGTGCCGGCGATGGCTCGCCCACTCTTTGTGATGGTCACCGTAGGGATCTTTAACGTCCACCAACTAATGTCAGAAGGGATGCCCAGTTTAACATCCAGCGGAGAGACGTCACACATTGATGATTCACCCAGTCTGTGAAACACCGAGATGATAGTTTATAGCTGGGCAGGGATTTGAACCCAGGCTAGATAGCTTCGAGGAGAGTGTGCGTACCTCGGAGGTCATCCTGTCTGCCAAGGTCGTATCTTAACGCACTGTTAATAAACAAACTGCAATTCCATGTTGATTCCATGTTCCATGTATGTATTACTACACATTAAAAATGTGTAATAAAAGTAGAATCCAAATTCAAAAAGATCCCGATCGATGTCCCTGGACGGTGTAAAATAAAATCAGTCATACAACTAGAACGGCACTCAGTAGAGGGCACACCTCCGCCTGGTTGGCCATATCACTCAATGGTGAAGATCACTTAAAAAACTCTACGAGCTGCATCCAGATCCGGATCTTCGCCAAAATTGAATCGATTTTTCCTTGCGACACACACAACCTGTCCGACAAATTTCGTCCGAATCCGTCCACAACCTTTTGAAATATCGTGTTCACAAACGGACAGACTGGGGTGAAAACATAACCTCCATCCACCTTTGCCTGTGGAGGTAAAGAAGCAAATCAATGGGAGTGGGATTTTTTTTTTTTAAGAAGAACAAGAAGACTGAGTTTGTTAAAAAGGTATAACACTGAGAGTGGGCTACAGGTGGATACAGCAAGTAAGGGAATGAACGAACAAACAGGAAAAGGGAGTAAGTGAGGAAACTGTAACCTGCAAATACGAGTGTTAGTTTCGGTGTGATTGATTCTTGGAGGTTGAACACGGGTAGGGATCGGTGATGACAGGAGCATTGAGTGCACTGGCTGTTTGAAGCCCTGGAAGCAAGAGAGTGCTAAAACTGCCAAGTATTTCCACAAAGAGGAGGCATTGATGAAAACAGTGGAGATGTACGGACAGGCCCAGGGCAGGTGGCATCTTCCCCCGACCCTCATCATGTAATTTGTCCTCTTCAGCACAGCTTTCTTTGTAGGCCACGTCTCATATGCTTAGCGTTTCCATTTGCCAACTTTCATCTGCAGGATTGTTTACTGACCTGTTCATCTTCTATCCAGTTAACTGACTTGTCCCTGATGGTCACCTTGGATGCTTTTCCGGCCACAAAAGCGTTTTGAGACCCAACTGGGCATCAGGCCTGTCGATCCTTCCATGGTCCGTCCGGAGTTTAAAAAAAAAAAAAAAAAAAAAAAAAAAAAACCACCTTTAGAGGCCATTTTTCCCCGCAAGCGGGGGTTGGCCTTTTTCGGGAACCGTGGTTGTTGTTGTTTTTCGGTCCCCTTTTTGAAGCAATGTTTTATGGCCGGATGCCCTTCCTGACGCCAACCCTTTTTGCCGCCTTTGACGACAAGCAGGGAATTACCAGTGAACTGGTACTCAATTTGCCGACCTCGGAAGGATGGCAGGCTGAGTCAACCCCCCTGGCGTTAATTCAGCGATTGACCGGGATTCGAACCCAGGATCCTAGGATCCTAAGCCGGCACCTTAGCCGCTAGCCCAACACCAGGGAACATGGTCCGTCCGGAGTCTCGACTCCAAACTCAAAAATGACTGTGTCGCATATGCATTCCTTTCATATTTGGCACTTGTATGCATTAACATCTGGGCCTAGGCAAGTTAATTATTTTGGGATCAGAGCCAAAAGTCGTGGGCCACACAATTATATTTCAGAATTCTGGCAATTAAAAAAATCATGGGAGAGAATGGCAGGCACAATTATTTATTTGTCTTCATTCTAATATCACCGCAACCTATATACCACCTCTATTTATTTATGTATGCACACTTTACCATCACTATACAATGTACATTACCACCATGACTTGTGTATTTATTTGTATAACTTTTTACAGACAAACGGACAGACAGACAGGGGTGAAAACACAATCTCCATCCAACTTTGGTAGCAGAGGTAATAATGTTTAAAGGATTGAAAAAATGAATTTTAGAGACATTTTACCTCACGTCTCACGGAGCCTATTATTTAGTTTTAAAAATCGCTTTTTCCTAATATTGTTCTGATCTCATTCTAGCTTTCGAAAAAATTATTTAGGCCATGAGTTCCGATCAATGGTGAAAAATGTGGAATCAGATTTCAAATATCAGCTTTTCATAAGCTTATATGATACATTATTAAATCTGGCCAGTAGCCAATCACATTGCACCTACCCTCACACCAGCCCCGCGAGCAAACTAACAGACAGCCATCTGTTATATATATATATATATATATATATATATATATATATATATATATATATATATATATATATATATATATATATATATATATGTATGTATGTATGTATGTATGTATGTATGTATGTATGTATGTATATATATATATATATATATATATATATATATATATATATATATATATATATGTATATATGTATGTATGTATGTATGTATGTATGTATGTATGTCTGTATGTATGTATGTATATATATATATATATATGTCAAGTAGTAGATTTGTTATTGCCTAAAGTTCAGTTATAGACGTTGGATGCTAATGTGTTATGATTTAAATCTGGTTTAAAAATGCTATTTTCATGAAGTTAATAAAGGGTTTTTGCTTCGTTTTAGTTTTGGATGAGGAGAGGCTCGCTGAGGTCATGCTGAACAAATTGTATACGTGTGCTTTTTTCGAGGCTGGTCGTAAAACCACGCCCACATGCGCTTGTTTTTGCGTAATGCTAGTAGAATGACATGAACCTATCGTTAACTATATATATTTTGTTTTAATCTCAGCAACGCATGACTCTGTATAAACATGCTTTGGATTACTCATGTACACAAACCCATAAAATATATGGGTTTGTTTGGCTAAGCATACACTCTCCTCTTTGTGAGTTATATTTCTGTTTTCTCGGAGCCCAGAGAAACAATTGGTCCAAATGATAAGGAAAGGCTGACTCCCCCGAATGATAACGGTGGGAGGGACTCTCGCCAGTCGCTTCGTTCTCTCGGAGATTTTCTGATAATCGTATTCGTATATAAGTAAATGAGAATCAATGCGTTGTCAGGAAGGCTTGACGTGGCATGAGACTGGCTCTTGCTATAGATGTCTTGGCCTCCTCCGGATCTGTATAAGTTGGTTTTTAATAAAGCTGCGCCATTCCAGGCTATTGTGGACTTCTTTTGCAAACGAAGAGCTGATTCTTCACAGATGGTACCAGGAGTGGGGTGTCAACAGACGCGGAGGACGGGAAACGGAGCCCGAGGGACAGGAGGAAGGCTGACCTGAGGCCGGCGCCGGCACGTTGATTTGATTAAAGGTGGGAGTTGTTTTATATCAGAGGGCTATTATTCCAAATTCGTACCTTCCTCCTTCGAGCGGGTTCAGTCTCCTTGTCTTCCCCGCTGTCTGCACTCGAACAGAAATTGTAAGTAAAGGCTCATTTAGGCCTCAGAATGACGTAGCTTTGTTAAAGCCAGGATAAACAAGTAAGGATAAACCAGTAAGGACTTAACAGTAAGCTTAAAGTTACAGTTAGCACCAGGAGGGGAAAATGAGGTCGGACAGCCATATAGGTTGAAACCAGGTGGCCAAGATTTTTCCAGGAAGGAACAGCCCAGAGACAAGATGGGGTATGCCATTGCATGCCAGGGAACGAAGGGCTGTGGCTAAACTTAGATAGAAAGCCATTAACTTAGACGGCCAAAGGGACATGGCCAGGAAGGGTGAAATGCGTAGGTACCAGGTAGGTTTGACAAGAAGGTAGTGACAACTACGAGGTCAAGCCAGGAAGCTCTAGACTAAGTTCTAGACAAGAGGTCCAGATAAAGCAGGCCAGGATCTGGTGGACAAGAGAAAATAAATAAGCTCACAGGAAATGGGCCAGGTGGCCACAGGGTGAGAAGGACAGGTTAGGTTTTGAAATATTGAAAATTGAAGCAGGAGCTGCATTGTAGGAATTTGAAGCTTCAGAGCCAAAGGAAGCAAGTTCAGGAAGCAAAGTTCAGGACAAAACAATTAAGGAGGTAGTTAAGCAAGCAAATCAGCGGCTAATGCCGCTCGTCCATAATCCGGACCAAGACCCCGCGAAAGGGGAGGTAGCCACCATGCCCCCAACCCCCCCCCCCCCCAAGACCTGAGCTCAGCCCCGGGGCTCTAGGCAACACCCCAACACCCCCCGCCCTGCCTCCCCTTTCCACCTCAACCCACCCCCCCGTCCAACCCGTCCCAAAAATCCTTTTTCCTTGAATGAGAGACGTAATATGAATGAGGATATGAATGAGGAATGAATGTATATTGGGATATTAATTGACGTGTGTGTCTGGCCAATGTGTTTGTCTGTGTGTCATGTGCAAAGCAGAGGGTTTCGGTGTGAAACTTTGTAAGCGATCTGCTCGACTTGGGGGAAATTCAGGCCGGGAATGTCCATTTTAACGTCTATCCGAGAGAACAGGCGAGGTCCTGAACTGAGTCCGGATTTTCATCTGTTTGGGAGTTGTTTGGGAAGCGAATTGATATAAATCGGGTCAGGAAAGCACCCGGAGTGCCCTTGTCGATTTACTGTTGATATGAAGCGGTTTCTTGGAGATGGTTGCAGAATTCGAATCAATATGTGTGTTTTACTTGAATTGAAGAGTTCATTCAATGGCAGATATTGTGTATTGTATGTGTGGGATGTATCGCTGAGGCAGCTCACCTTTGGAATTGGTGTCATATAGTGCATTTTGGGTCAGAGAGGTCAAGCGTCGGAGATCCTGTTAGCTAGGGATGAGTTCTGACAGCTCAATGTTCTGACAGCTCACTACATGTCAGGTCGTAGATTTGTTATGACAGCACTTTGTTATGACAGCCGACTGCATGTCCCAACGCGAGGTAAACCCCGCCGCGAACGCGAATAGAGCGGCGTGCAGGGAGTGTTGGGATTCGTGTGGAGGCACGAGGGTGCGCGCCAAGACGGGGGGCGGCGTGGCGTCGTCGCGTTGAGATGGTTGTGCCAGGTCGATCGGCGATCTCTGAATTTAAATCGGATTTTTGTCATGTGTGTTGTGAAATTAAACGTCTATCCGAGAATCCTGGCAATGGTCGTTTAACTAAAGTGTGGTACAAACCTGTGTTTCCGCCGTGCGGCTCCGTGGAAGTTTGGGTAGAGGGATATTGTGTGTTCAGACAGGAGCCGAGCGAGCCGCGAGTCACGGGTGTGCTGTATGAGATTTGCTCAGAGTGCTGGCGATAACTCGCCCACTCTCAGAGGAGGATGTGTGCCCAAATGCATTGTGGGTCATTTCGACTTTGCTGGATGTCAGACGTTCATGTCAGACGAGCCATGTCGGAATAGTGGCCGGCTGCGACATATATGCCAGGCAATGTCACAGGACGAATACGTTACTTATAAGATGGATTTTTATTTAAGATGGATTTATAAGATGGATAGATGGATGGATTTATTTAAGATGGCTAAAATAAACGATTTCAAGACAGAGTAATTAATTTCCGGAGCCAAGTTCCAACAGGAACTCAGGAAGTCTTGTTCATACAGTAAGGTACAGTGCGGAGTGGCGGCCGGAAGATGCATCGATGCATTTGTGTTGACCAATTCGAAGTTTGACCTTTTAAAGTTTAGTTGACCTTTGTTCGAGATATGCAAGGGAAAGGTCAGAGGTAATTCACTAACCTTGGAAGAACGACAGGCGGAGTCAGTCTACAGGGTGTTGCTTTAACGACAGGATATATAGGACTTAAATCTGGAGAATATCGGGACATTATATTGTGGGTAAAACCAAAATCATGTACATAATTAGTGGACAGAGAGTCAGGTACAGTACGCTTGGAGTTTAATTTATCCGGGCCGAGCACAGTGACGTTCGATCGAGCTGTGGGGATTTGAGATGGATTTGAGTCACGTTAAATGGAGGACATTTGTGAGGATGAAGAGATGCAAGTAACGTGGATTAAATTGTGGTATCACGAGTTGGTGCCAGAGATATTGTGGTTATTATAACTCACTGATTATAGGGGGCGCCGGGCGCACCGAGTACAGATCGGGTTGCATGATGGAGCACGCATGCATGGATTTTGGCTTTGCGAGGCCCCGGATAGAAATTGGCATTTCGATGCTGTGGATTATATTGTACCTGCCCGGAAAGGGGATGTCCTGTGCTGGGGCTGGCGACATGCCTCTGTTATTTGTCTGTCTGTCGGTCTGATTGTAAGTCTTTGGTACTGGGAGGGCTAATTGAGTGCTTAGGCGTCATTGTTCCATGGAGGCAGGTCCGGGGGTTTTGGTCCAGCCTGCAAGGAGTCCAGGGGCTTGTTTTAGGGCTGGGTCGCCAAAAATGGGATGCTGTGCCCATCTGGATGTAAAATTATCCATCAAGGACGGGGAATAATGTGCAGTGTGATTGGGTAAGAGGTAAAGGCCATAAAACACCAACCCCATGAGGAACGAAATAAATGGAGAGATGTTGGGATCACATGATGGTTGGGATTGAAGAACAACCTACTGGGATTTCAAACCTGTGTTTGGGTCTGGGGCAACTGGGTGATGGGCAATAGTGTATGAGTGAGTAATTATGATCTGTTTAAGTGTAAGAGGCGGTGGAGAAGAAAGGGGTGATGAAAAGTTATTTGTTTAGTGTGAAGTAGGTTGGTTGCTTATTTGTCACAGTAAGATGAGAGTTGTGTTTTTAAGCTTGGTCTTTAAATGAATTGTTGCTTGGAATGTGTTGATTGGAAAAGTGATTTCTGATCGCTGATCCGATCTGGTTTTGAATTGTTGATTTAATTTTGAATTGATTGGAGGTAATAAGGATTTGTGTTGATTTCCTGATTTGAGTTCATCTGGAAACAAAGACAGATGGGATTAATGTGTATATCAGGAACATTTTGGAAAAGAAATATGGATATATGACATTACTAAAATATAACCAAGCAATTGAGAGTTCTTGGGTTAATGGGATATAAATAAATGCATCTACAAGTTGATGGTTTATAAAAAAAAATTTAGTTCTGGATGATACTTAAACGATGAACAATGTTGGCAATATACAAAGAATGTGACTTGTTTTTTGGGGGGCAAAGTTATGAGTGGTTGTGGGCAAACGAAGATTAATTTAGATTTATCATAGTTAAGTTCGAGGAAGTTGATTTGAAGCCAGAATTTCATTTGGATGCCAGAAAGGAGAAAGGAGATGCTGAAAGCCAGAAAGGAGATGCTGTTGTCTACTCTGAATGACAGGTGGCGGTATCCAGGGCGCTGAGGAGTTTGTTCACGTTGTAAAGTTTGTTTATTTAGTTTGTTTATTGTAGAGAAGAGTGCTTTTGGGATTCCGGAGCCAGAGTGGATAATTTGAGGGTAGTAGGTGGAGTAGAGGACATCTTTGCAGTGCTGTAGGTGGTCCTTGTGGGGCTTGGGAGTGAACTGATTTGGGTTTAATAGGCACAAGCTGGTCTAAACAGGGTGAGGAGGATGGCGTGATTGATGATGTCAAAGGAGGCGTTGAGGTGAGGAGGATGAAAATGTTGAGGTTGCCGGCATCAGAGGAGAGAAAAGGTCGCTGGTGATTTTGAGGAGAGCAGTTTCAGTACTGTGGCTGGAGCAGAATCCGGATTGGGATGTTTCATACAGGTTATTGGCAGAGTGGTGATGTTTGAGTTGAGTGGCCACAGCACGTTCCAAAACTTTTGACAGAAAGGGTAGATTGGAGATGGGTCCGAAGGTATTTAGGGTGTCAGGGTTTAGTCCAGGGTTTTTCCAAAATGGGGGTGAAGTTTCACGAGTTTTTGGGGAAATCGGTATGTGAAGCTGGATTAAGTTGGAACTGCTTGATGAGCCATGGAGATGGATTGGGTTTTGTTGTTGGTTGTCTGGGTGTTCGGTTGTTGCATTGCCAAAGGTTTCTGTGTGGTGGACACACTCGTTGGCTGTTGTCTTGTGTGACGTGGGTGGAGATGTATGTGGCTGTGTGTGGCTGCCTGGAGGGGAAGACGGCTACAGTGGTTGATATTGGTTGTGGATCGTCCGGGGTGCTTCGATTTGCATAGGGGGTGAAGATTGGGATATTACATTATTTTGAGTAATTAGTGGTATGAGTATTAATTATGAGTAAGTGATTATTTTAGTAAACTTACATGTTTCGCTGTGTTGTGGATCTGGGGACAAGCTAGTTTGATGGGTACCCTGGGGTCTTCAGCGTGTCTATGTGTTTGGCTGTCTGTCACACCGGACTCTTGAATGGGTTTTCATGAGACGAATTTCAGACATAACAGTGAGAATCTATTTTGAGCGAATCACAGTGGGTGAGGAAAACATTGTGTGTGACCAGACACCAGAACTGACCAGAATTGAAATTGGAAGTAGACCAGGTTATTTCTATTATTTGTTTATTCGTGAAAATAAATAAATAATAGGGGGAGGTTAATGGAGGTTAATGGTGGTTTGTTTGTGTTAATGGAGGTTAATGGTGGTTTGTTTGTGTTAATGGAGGTTAATGGTGGTTTGTTTGTGTTAATTCTAGTTGAAACTCTCGCTGAAGTAATTTTCGTTTATTTTTATTTTTTGATTCGATTTGAGAGTTGAGATGATTGATTTTTTATTAATTTTATAATTTTATTTTTATTGATGTTGGAAACAGGTAATGGGATGCTGAAAGAAGGATTGAATTTAATTTGAATTGGACTGGATTAAATGGGATTGAATTTAAAAAAATTGAATATTGGATAAAATTGGATCCACTTGAAAAAAGTGGATTAGGAAATTGGAGACCTGTAGACCAGGCGCTCCCAGGAGACTTGTGGACCAGGTGTTCCACCAGAGGAAAAAGACCAGGTGTTCGTGGAGCACTTCACCTGCAAGAACGCCTTGGAACCAAGGTGGAAGGGACCAGTCCAGGTGTTGCTGACTACACCAACGGCAGTCTTTTGCGAGGGCAAGACCTCGTGGATCCACGCCACGCACTGTAAGTTGGCCATACAAACACCAGACACTACACCACAGCAACCACAGTAAGGATGGGCCTAATCATAGGTACAATACTATTGATAGCGACAGCAGCTAGGGGAAACTCCGATTCCAATAGATGCGAAAACGAAACCCGACACCTCACCGTAACATGGGGACAAAGAGTATCACTACCATGTTTCGAACAGAAAGCCCTGCACACAAATTGGGTAAGCGTAAAATGGCTAGCACTGTCGGCAGGGCCTGGACGCGTTGGCATTGTACTACAAAAGGTACGAGAGTTCCGGGAAAACGGGCGAGCTAGCATTGAGACCTTGGCCCAACCAGGATACAAATGGGGAACCCCTGATTTTAAGCTACAAACACGCACACGCCTAGGGAAAGACATGACCATGCAGGTCCGGTGCAGCGTCTGGACCCCTGGCGCGGCCGGTGGCGAAAAGAACTACATACCATGCATCGAATACATACTCACGCCACAACCCCAGAATAAGGCCCCAAAGAAGGGTGAAAACACATATTGGAAAGTGGCCAGGGAGGTGGCAACAATTCAAAATAGGACACACTGCTGGTCGTGCATGCGCTTTCCCCAAGCAGGCACCACAGGAATACACATGATAGTGCTACCTCTGTCCCTCAATGACCTCTGCTCACAACCTATCGATTCCCCATGTTTAGTCACCACGCTGGAAAGAGAAGGGGTTGACAACGGCAAGAGTTGCAATCGACAATTTAATTATCGCCCGTCAATGATTGCCCATGTGGCCGAGAGGCCTGCCCCCGTCTGGGTCAAACCACAGAAAGGGAAGGTCTGCCTCCAGGGTTCCGGCCACTTGCGTATGGGAGAATCAGAATGCGCCTACACTCTCCCCGGGAAGCTGGGACAAGGGAGCTCGGGGATTATAGTACTGCAAGATAAACACAACCACAACATAACGGCTATAACATTCTCTAGGGGGGTTAGTAGGATTAATGGGGTGGTAAAGGGACTCCAGTGCTTATCCACCCACCTGGTCCCACCCCATGGGACAATGTTTATATGCGGCGACAAGGCTTACCCCTATTTACCAAATAATTGGGGGGGCACATGTTATCTGGGTTCAGTCCTTCCTGACGTTGAGATACTGGATGAGCTAGACCCAAAGTCCTTGGACAGGCGTTATAAGAGGTCAGTCATAAACGAAGATGGAACCACTAAACTACACGGGAGTCTATGGGAAAAGGTGTTTGGTTTCTTCTTCCCAGGAGCGGGCACAGTCATGGATAGTTTCCGGATAGATAAATTGGCTTTGGCCCTAGAAAAGGTGGCAAACGACACCGCTACGGCTCATGACATACTATTGGATCGATCGGATCGCGCGCGAAAATTCTTATACATTTAGCTGGCTCACTGACTGGTTCCAGGGATGGACGGGCACCATAGTGAAGTGGTTATTGACCGCACTGGCTGTGATAATCGGGGTAGTAATTTGGGGGGCACTAATGAAATCTCTAGTCCTCCTCTGTATGAGAAAGTATTTTACAGGATGGAAAGTGAAAAAGCCGCCGACAACGACTATGGTTCTGACCACAGAGGCCGTCGACCTGAACGGGTCCTTCAACAAGGCAGACGTGACCGGCGCTCCAGAAAATTGCATTGAATTTTGTGACGACTGTGATACTTGTGTGGATCCCATGTGGGAACTGGCTGCTGCCTGTAACGGTGTATGTGATGACTGTGATACTTGTGCTATAAACCCCTTGCGTGTACTGGCTAACGCTGCTTATGTATTACAAGCTGACAGCTGCACGCCCCCTTTAAACCCAACTATGGATCTGATTGCGACACTGGGTCTGGCGGTCGAGGGACCCGACGTGGATATCCTAGACCCGCAAGCCGACCAGGCGCCCAAGGGAGACTTTGACATAAAGGAAGTTCCTCTCTTTGCTTCATATGTATTAAGTTCAAATGCTTCAAGTGAATCGGATTTTTACGCTCTGTACCCTGACCAGGAAATTGAGACACAAGATACTGACAATATTATGTATTCCCCAGAACAGCAGCACGTGAGGGACCTCATGGGCATGATCGTTGATTAACCTCGAAGATCTGCAAGGACTGGGTCTGCAAAGGGTGGGGGGAGCAAGTTCCGCAGGGGAGGTGATGGGCCCTCTGGCGGAGCAGAACCTCATCTGGACCAGACACCTTCGTTGTGGATCCGAAACGTTAATGGACTTTCATGTTCTGAGCCCTCAGGCTCCGAGCACGCACCACACGACACGTTCGCCAAATGCACGGGCGAGGCGCTTTGGGCGCACGATATGCCCTTGGGAGATACCCGCATTACACAATTATTTTTCAATAAAGCCCGATGTGGCACGTTGTCTCTTAAGATACTTTGTCTCGACGAGACAAGAGGAAGGAATGTCAAGTAGTAGATTTGTTATTGCCTAAAGTTCAGTTATAGACGTTGGATGCTAATGTGTTATGATTTAAATCTGGTTTAAAAATGCTATTTTCATGAAGTTAATAAAGGGTTTTTGCTTCGTTTTAGTTTTGGATGAGGAGAGGCTCGCTGAGGTCATGCTGAACAAATTGTATACGTGTGCTTTTTTCGAGGCTGGTCGTAAAACCACGCCCACATGCGCTTGTTTTTGCGTAATGCTAGTAGAATGACATGAACCTATCGTTAACTATATATATTTTGTTTTAATCTCAGCAACGCATGACTCTGTATAAACATGCTTTGGATTACTCATGTACACAAACCCATAAAATATATGGGTTTGTTTGGCTAAGCATACACTCTCCTCTTTGTGAGTTATATTTCTGTTTTCTCGGAGCCCAGAGAAACAATTGGTCCAAATGATAAGGAAAGGCTGACTCCCCCGAATGATAACGGTGGGAGGGACTCTCGCCAGTCGCTTCGTTCTCTCGGAGATTTTCTGATAATCGTATTCGTATATAAGTAAATGAGAATCAATGCGTTGTCAGGAAGGCTTGACGTGGCATGAGACTGGCTCTTGCTATAGATGTCTTGGCCTCCTCCGGATCTGTATAAGTTGGTTTTTAATAAAGCTGCGCCATTCCAGGCTATTGTGGACTTCTTTTGCAAACGAAGAGCTGATTCTTCACATATATATATATATATATATATATATATATATATATATATATATATATATATATATATATATATATATATATATATATATATATATGCGAGAATATACAATCCATCGCTTCGCTGATGGAAATACCAATCTTTGCTCCGATGGCTGTCTATGGGGGAAGAAAAAAAAAAGGATTCCTTGGAGATCCTGCTCTCCGTGCAGGGATAACCAACGTCACGTGTTGGCATTTGCAGTTTTGTCACGTGTGTCCATGTACCCCCCCCAAAAAAACTTTTTTAAATCTTTTTTTGGGGGATCACAAACATTCCCGGGAGTTACCCAAATCCACCTTAGTTGGATTTATTGAAATCCGTTAATCCGTTCTCAAGTTATAACGTAACAAACAGACAAACAAACAGACAGACAGAGACAGTCACGGCGCATTTTATAATATAGATGTACTAGAACAATCGCCGTCAAAATGATGGGTTGGACCAGTTTATTAGACGGTACAACCTCATGACCGTACCACAGTCCCAAGCCTCGGTCTAGCGTCAAATGTGCTTTTATCTTCTTTATTTATTGGACATCCTATGGATATAAATGAACACTCATTTCACTCTGCACACATTGCTCATCACATGCAGCGAATTTTACCTCCCTGCGCCTTGTATTTATTGCTATTTTAAAAAAGGCTTCTGTACACCACCCTTGAGGCTCGGTTAGCAAGCCACCGTCTGCAATTCCAATCGAAGACATAATTACTCGTAAATTTATTTACTCGAATACATAATATATTTAAATCTAAATTAAGACGGAAGCCTCTCCTCAGTGAAAGACACATGAAAGCCCGCTTGGAGTTTGCAAAAAAAGCACCCAAAGGACTCTCACACTGTGAAAAACAAGATTCTGTGGTTGATGAAAACAAGATTGAACTGTTTGGCTTCCGTCTGGCCACTCTGCCATAAAGCCCAGATCGGTGGGGTGTTCCAGTGATGGTTGTCCTTCTGGAAGTTTCTCCCATCTCCACACAGGATCTCTGGAGCTCAGCCAGAGTGACCATCGGGTTCTTGGCCACCTCTCTTACCAAGGCCCTTCTCCCCTGATTGCTCAGTTTGGCCGGGCGGCCAGCTCGAGGAAGAATCCTGTTTATTCCAAACTTCTTCCATATAAGAATTATGGAGGCTACTGTGCTCTTGGGAACCTTCAATGCAGCAGAGATTTTTTTTTTGTCGGCTTCCCCAGATCTGTGCCTCGACACAATCCTGTCTCTGTGCTCTGTAGGTAGTTCCTTCGACCTCATGGCTTGGTTTTTGCTCTGATATGCATTGTCAGCTGTGAGACCTTATATAGACAGGTGTGTACCTTTCCAAATCATGTCCAATCAATTGAATTTACCACAGGTGGACTCTAATCAATCAAGGTGTAGAAACATCTCAAAGATGATCAAGAGAAATGGAAGGCACCTGAGCTAAATTTCAAGTGTCATAGCAAAGGGTATGAATACTTATGTCAATGTGATATTTCATTTTTTAATTTTTAATAAATTTGCAAAACTTTCTAAAATCCTGTTTTCTCTTTGTCATTTTGGGGTATTGAGTGTGGATTGATGAGGGAAAAAATGAATTTAAACGATTTCAGCATAAGGCTGCAACATAACAAAATGTGAAAAAAGTGAAGGGGTCTGAATACTTTCTGAATGCACTGTATATGCAGTTACGTCAATAAATATATGGCCCCGTACTGCGACCGAGCCCAGGTGGACAGGCTATCCGCGTCAGTGTTTCTGTACACACAGGTGAAGAGCCACAGTTCTTAAGAATTTCTTCATTCGATTCGCTGTTATTGTGCGTGTTATTCACCAACAGATTGCTTGTCATTATTTCACAAACGATGACGTCCGTTCGTGCTCGGAACGATCTCAAAAGATGATGACACGTGCAGGTGGAGACAAAAGTCCGTTGTTTTTGTCCGAGTACAATTGTTAGTTTATAGAATGCCATAACACTGATAATGGCTCATGGAGGAGCGTGAAGATAGAACAGATCAGGACATAACAGAACAAAAGGAAAGACAGTAAAAAGAGAAGGGAAAACACACAAACAGCAGGGATGAGGGACAAAATAGAGGGACACTTGAACACATGAGGGGTATAAGGAAGAATGAGGGCGAGGGGAGGACACAGGGGGTGGACAAGATGAATAAAAACCACCTTTAGAGGCCATTTGTCCCTGCTAGCAGGGGTTGGCCTTTTTCAGGGACCGTGGTTGTTGTTGTTTTTTGGTCCCCTTTTTGAGCAATGTTTTATGGCCGGATGCCCTTCCTGCCGCCAACCCTTTTTGGTCGCCTTTTACTACAAGCAGGGAATTACCAGTGAACTGGTACTCAATTAGCTGACCTCGGAAGGATGACAGGCTGAGTCAACCCCCCTGGCGTTAATTCAGCAATCGACCGGGATTCGAACCCAGGATCCTAGGATCCTAAGCCGGCACCCTAGCCGCTAGCCCAACACCAGACTTATCCATGGACAAGATGAATACAGCCACAAATTCTCAGGAAGGAAAAACTGGAAATTTGGGAAGTTTTTTTTTTCAGTCCTTGCTTGCCAAGCCAGCCATTCCTTATCAACAATTTATTCTCAATCGAAAGCTTGCTTGAGTGCTTAAGCCACTTGGCGAGAACCTTGGTAACTGAACACACCACTGGGCCTCCCAGTACTTGGCCCCACAAGCGGATGGCGCCCTCTTGTGAGGTGTCTCAACACTCATACGTTTAGCAGGTGGAAATAAAATTGCCTTTTATAATGAATCTGAAGCTGCATGTGTCCCACAGAGCCCACATTAGATTACAGAAACGAACTAGAACGGCACTCGGTAGAGAGCATACCTCCACCAGGCAGAATAGTCTACGTTTTGTATCCCACGGATAGGTTAGATCTGGATTCGGACCTGAACCAAAATCGAATCAGCTTGTTATTGTCACCTGCACAACTCATTCACCTAGTTTTGTCATAACTCATCCAAGTTGTTGATATATCATTTCTATATATCATTTTTGACCCCATCACTCAATGGTGACAAATCACTTAAAAAATTAAATAACTCTCGTATCCGGATTCGAATGTTCACGAAAAACTAATCACTTCGTACTTGTCACACACCCAACATGTCCACCAAATCTAGTCTGAATCCGTCCATAACTTTTTGAGATATCCTGTTCAAACAAACAAACAAACAAGAAATATGTTGTGCATCGCATGATGCTTTTGCAAAATCCCGAAATTAAGTTGTTGATCTTTTGGCCTGTGTTGACCTAAAAAAATAATTGGTGGTTGAATTCAGTGATCTGATATGCAAAACCTCTTCAAGCTTCAAGTCAATCGGATGAAAATTGAAGATTTTAGAAACTTCACCAGAGTTGTTGACCTTTGGCCTATGTTGACCTTTTGACCTCAAAATCAATAGGCTTCTTCCTTATGACCAACTCTACCATTTGGTGAAGCTTCGTAAAGATCGGTTTAAAATTGTGCCTTTTAGGCGATTGACAGACAAACAGCCAGACAAACAGACAGACAGAATAACGCACAAGACCAACCAATATACTTGAAAAATCTTCGATTTTCGCCAGTAACAAACAGACAGACAGGAGTGAAAAAATAACCTCCGTCTACCATCGGTGGTGGACGTAATTAGAGGAAGCAATACTCACCAATAGACTATGAAGTTAACAAGTAGGAGTCGGGCTCGACTAGTTCTTGAACGGAAGGACTCCCTGCAAGGATGTTGTGTAAGATAAGATATCTCAGTTGATAGCGTCCTCACCTCTATTCCACCTCGTCCTGTAGTATTATTATGTTACCTTGTGTTGTCCAATCCGACTAAAAACTGCCATCCTCCTTTCAGTGCCCACAGAGGGTGCTGTATCTCGGAGCACCCTTCGCAATTTGGCCGGGGGCATGAATCCGGCCGTTGGTGCTTGAGATTTGTTTGGCGATAGATGTACTTTCTGTTGTCGTCATTTTAATTGAATTAGTTTGTGAACTTTCATTTTGTTGTGCATCATTATCAGCAGGTTATAAACTGTGTATTAATAGGATGAGTCATTCAGTAAATGGCAAATAATGAAGAAACTCATTGTTTGTGCAAATATTGATCCGCACCACAAAAACTGATCTCCCATTGGAGGTGAACCACATATGTCACTATCACGGCGGATATACAGTAGGATTCTATTGGGGTGAACTACTCAGCAGCAAATTCCATTTACTAGTGAGGTAACCCATGCTACGCACGGGTGGGAGACAATGCAGAAACGGTGAATGCTAAAGCATGAAACCAATAAATTCTACATTACTGTAGCACCTTCAGTCGCACGTCAGACATGGACACCAAGGATGTGAAGGACTTCCATGAATAACGTACCCGTTCGCAAACAAACGGGTGCGTTTGTTCCATACCCAGTCAATGGCGAATCTGCATATGGTGATCCGCGAATTCAGGTTTAGAAAGTAGAAACCGTCACTGCATTTCGTCATTCACTTGAACTCGATATCTCTCCAATCACAAATTAAATAACAAATTAAATATAAATAATAAACTTTTAACAACATTTGTGACAAACAAATATTTAAATCCTGATGTGAAGTTCCATACAGTTGGGTGAACACAATTACGAATTCAAAATCGGAATTGTATTCACTCAATTCCAATCATCAATTGATACTTTAACAAAACGATTAACACGATTAATGTTTAACGATTTAATATTACGATTGAATGACGGTTGTATTGGGATATTATCAAACCCGCGCATTGCCGTCATCTGTCCACTTCCGGATTCGCGGCAGGTTCGTAATTCTCATCAAAATCTAAACAGTATTTGTAGAATTTCAATAAAAGCCACATCACTGTTTATATCGGTAAATATTATTCCATCGTGTTTGGAAAAACTGGAAAATTGGAAAATTGAAAACTTGGAAAAATTGGAAACAACAATATAGCCTATTTTACTCCAGGGGGTCCCAGGAATACCCACCCAAAATATCATTGCGATCGCTTGAGCCGTTTTTGCGGTTCCTTTGAACGGACGGATGGACGGACATTTGGTGAATTATAGTAAGATGCAGGATTTCCCCCAAAGGCCTGTAAACTCTTTAAATAAAAAAAACTTTGGGGAAGGTCCCTGGATTTATATTATATTATTTGGAAGGTGCAGATGGAGGGATAAATTTTATTTTATGAATAATAACTTGTGAATTATTATACTTTATTATACTATAAAATTAGAGAGAGCAGTGGAGAAATAAGAGAACATAATGAATGTCACCTGCAATATCACCTGCAGGAGACATGGCCATAATGGGGGTGTGGTTATTATGCAGAGGCATGATTGGTTAAACCTGTTTCTTGGATTCTCTGCTATTCACTAAGCATGCGTTAGGGGGCAGGAGCAAAGGCGTTCCATCCAAGCACCTGTGATTTACAACCACAAGTTACAATCGCTGTTAATAACGCCTTCGCAACGATTTCTCCCATGGTAGTTCATAAACATCAGAGGAAGTATAATCGATAGTGTTCACATATTAGTCTCTGCTCAATCGATGGCAAGAGTAAGGATCCTTGGAAACGAAATTAGCCATTATCAATATAACCGGCGATTACCACGAAGCTTTTGACGTGGAGTATCAGTCATGAGTGCGAGAAGCTGTAAGTTATGGGGTGGTAAACCATTATGAATGAACAACAGTGGAGAAGGACATGGCAGGGTGCTCATCCGACCAAAGCTTGCGTTAACAAAAATGTACCTTGTGATGACGTAGATCAGTCATTTGATAAAATAGAGTCTGGTGTCTCCAATAATATCCGCAGTCATAACAATTAGTTTTGTTTTTTGCAGACACATTAAAATAAATAAATAAATAAAATTATATAGCAATCCCTCCATCCACCCATCCCTCCATCCACACTTCCCTCCAACCACCCACCTAACCCTCCATCTCCCCATCCATCCACCACCTCAGTTGCAAGTACATCATTTTTAAGGAAATCATAATATCCTAATAAACATTTTCAAATCTGCATATTTCTTTCCCCTGATCAACAAAAAAGACAATCTAGGTGAAGAAAGAAAATCAAAATCTTCCTCGTATGCAAATTAAAATGGTAGTGGAAGATGTCATGTTCATTCAACTGACTTATATAATAAGTACACAGCAACAATTGTGGGAAAGCACAATGATCTGAATGACTTCACAATAGTCATACTAGCAGGTGTTTGTGAAAACCAGTATCTTCATTAATTCTGGGATAACAACATTTGTAAAGGGCAGGTGAGGTTGAAGACAATGGTCCACAGCCACACATGCTGGCAATCATTGCTACAGATACAAAGGCTCAAGGTGGTTGTTTTACTAAATGAACTAACACGACACGGAATTTGAACTGTACAAAATTACCGGCTTTATTAAAGAAGATGCCGGTCACAAAATAAAACACGGCCAAATAAAACTATAATTCCTAATCAGAGAGCCCCCACACAGACTCGATCACAGACACATGGGATAAAATAACTGGAAAATAAATCCGTGTTGTTTGTGGCACTTAGCTCAAAGCTGTTCTTGAATCACGTCAGGAATCGTTAAAAATCGTCTGAGGCCTTGGCGGGAAAACCGCAGGCTCCACCCCATGGGCGCGAACTAGGCCTCGCTGCACACTCCGCTCACTCCTGGCCTCGTCGAGAGCACAGCGAGCAGGCAGCGTTACTCCTCCTCACGATCACTATCAATATGTCGGAACAAGACCGTTCATGATGAATCTCCCTTGCGCAAGAAGACAAAATGCGACCCTTCGCTATGGGATCCAGAACGAGAAGAAGCCAGAAGAGAAAATGTCCGCCGTTCCAATTCTTTTGTACGTGAGGCTCTGACGTCATCCCACGACGTCTCCGTCTCTGCTCCTATCAGTGAGTCTCATCTTAGCAGTGCTTGTGCCAATCAAATCCCAGTCCAATCACTGCTCTTCGGGGCATGGCTCATGCCTGTGCCTGTGCGCTCACCAAGTCGATGTTGTTTGTGGTAGTGCTTGATGCCTGGTTTCCGGTTGGTTTTTAATTAGTGTCATTAATTATGGTGTTGATTGCTTGGCTTGGCTATGGTGCATAATGTGGTGTCATAAGGAACACAGGAAAAGGTTACAGAGGCAATTACATACAGGGGATTAATTACCCATAATCCCTCACTAATTAACAAACTCCACCCCTCTCATGGGGCCGAAGATACACTTATACGACATCTGGTCCACACAAGTTTCCTACTTCTGTTCTTCTTCATCGATACATCGATGTTTCTTCTTATTCACGGCAGTCGGAGCACACTACCTATGCATTCTACCTGGCTATAAGGTAATCATTGCCTACCCCCTACAAACGTAACAATACTTTTGCCGACCACTGTACTTAAACACTGAAGGACACAAATTGCCTTCTTTGCTCTTACAAAACCCTTCTGTTTTGCAGTACTTGTACATGGTAAATAAGGGTAGTATATAAGATTGTTTCAATACCGCTAAATTTCTAGAATTTTTAAACGATCTTTAAAATCATTATTTATTTCAATTGAAGTACATACCTGAACACTGTATGGGAATGTATTCTCTGAACTCTCAAGTAGAATTAGATGTTAGTTGTGCATAATGTAATCCCTTTTTCTGTTTTTATACACTTTTTTTTTCAAAGCTCGATTTTTTTTTCTGATTCATTATTTTTATCTTCAATCGTTCTAAAGGATTGCATCACATGTAACTTGCTGCTGTTAATGTGGCCTATTTGCTGCATATCTGTTTTATTAAACAAACATAAAGCTCATCCATGAACTTTGTTGTGTGTAAATAAGCAAAATACATTTCACCCTCAGCTGATACGTGACTTTTAAAATGACGTAATCTGCCCAAAAATCCTAGATGTACGTGCGCAGATACCCCAGGAAACTGCAGAGTTTTGGGAGAAATAAAATATACCTTGTGTCCAGGATAAGGATTGTTACCTAAAATAGCTCACATAGCTTCTGAAGGAAGCAGGAAATACTTGAAAGTCTGTGCCACCGCATAATAAAAGACCTGAAGAACATTCTCAGCTCGCCGAACGGGCACCTGCTCGTACTGCAAACACCTCATCATGTGGGCTGGTACAAGGCCCGAGTGGACGGGCATGTGCTGCACAAAACCCCGATGGATTACTACCATTGGATGGACTGTGTATCTGGGTTAGGTGCTTTTGAACACCAATGGGAATGACATCTGGGGCTTGTGCATGCATACTTTGTACAGGGTAAGTTTAAAATGTTGATATTTACGATTACTCATTTTGGGAGGGATACGGGAGCTGTGGAGACAGTTTTAAATATATTATTTGTTTGGTTCTGGGGCCAAAAGAGAAATTATATTTGAGTTTTGCATCTATTGCTAAAAGTTGAAGCCATGGATATTTTTCATCTATTGCCACGGATATTTTTTGTATTGCATCTATTGCCACAATTGCATTCAGGAACAATTATGGTTAACCATTTTGAAATTGCCACTCTTTCGTCTAATGCTGAAAATTATGTTTAAAAAAGCGATTCCAATCACAGATTTCGCACAAGTTGAAAGAGCCCGTTGAGCAAAACCGAGGCATTGTGAACACACACAGTGCATGAGCAAAAGGCCTCATTTAGCATTCATTTGTCACTTTGAAAGTCACGTATTACTGGATTTGTACATACAGGGCAACAAAGGGAGGAAATCTCAAAGGAGGACAGGGTTTAGAACTTGAGTGGGCATGTCTCTTTCAGATGCAAACTTGCATGCTTCAACATCAAATTCAATATATATTTTTTTTTTCGAAAAGTTTTGTCTGCTACAACTTTTCCTTCTTTATTATGCCTTTTTCAAAGTGACAGTGAGCCAGAATGTCAAGACATTTTGACTCAGGTATATTTTCTTTGTCAGGAAATATTTTCTTTAAAACAGTTCTGAGACCATGATGCACATCTGAGTGAGGAATGATAATTATTCATTGTCTTTTGTTTTCATCCAATACTGAGACTGTCAACCCAATAGTGTAAACTAACTCCAGAACAAATAAACAGCACTCAAATTGCAGAGTGACCATTAAAGCTTAAGCCTTCTACAACAAAGGAAGCAAACAAATGAGAGATTGCACGTGATTGAGATGATTGGGGTTGTTTGTAAGTGGGTGAAGCACATTGTGGGATTCAACCAGAAACGGCTCTATTAAAGATGACATATTTTCAGAGATCCATAAATGGGCAAATAAGGGTGAGGGTAAGCCCCATATATTCAAAATGCATTTTCTGTTCAACAGTCAGAATTATTCTGTGTGTGTGTGTGTGTGTGTGTGTGTGTGTGTGTGTGTGTGTGTGTGTGTCATTGATCATTATCTCCATAATTTGGGTTTTAGAAGGTGGAACGGAGTCCTCCCAGGCCCGAAGTATCAACCCCGGCGAAGTTGTGTTGTTTTCTCAGGCTCTTTTCAGGATCGATCGTCAGGTTCTATTCAGGATCGTCGCTGAGCCTAGTCCAGCCTCCAACTCCAGTTAGTTTGTGGTAATGTTCTCAGGGATGGTTTTTAAGATCTCTAAGATTTTTCTTTTTCATTCACGCTACTACAATGATCACTGGTACAATGTTGGCACTCTTCAGCATCCGGGATCTTTTCACTTCATTCTTGAGGTCTTGGTATTTGATAATTTTCTTGATCTCTCCATTATTTAGACAAAATCGCTTGGTACTGAAACCTCAATTCGCAATGTCTTTCTTTCCTTTGTGTTCCCGCATGCTATGTCTGGTCATGGTGCTTTTTTTTTTCTATATTCACTCTGAATGGGATCATCAGGTCATACGTGAGCATTAGGTCCTTGTTTTCAATGATAGCTTTTGGTTCACGTTTCCATGAATTTTGTGGAAATGGGATATTGAAATTTCTGCAGATGTGACAGTGGATTACTCTACATACCTTGTTGTTTATTTGGGTGTACAGCTGTTCTGACATGAGTTTTTTACATCCTGATAGGAGGTGACTCGTGCTATCTGTTTATACCTTGCAGAACCTACACCTGTCCGATTCACCCAGTCCTGCCATCTTCTTAAAGCCATTCGTGTGGTGTTCTTAGCCTTGGGCATTAATAATGATTCGTTATGCGTCCCGGTTGAGCTGACCTTTTCTAAGCCATTCCAGTGATTCTTCTTTGTCCATCCCCAATATGTCCAACTCTTTTTTATATTTATTTGCTCTTTTGTCTATCTCCCAGTTGTCACTATATATCTGCTGGTATTTCATCTTGTATTTTTCTTTTGTTTTGCAATTGCTGAGGCTGGATTTGTTGCCGTTTCGTGTTGGTGCATGACATCTTCTAATCGTACCTGTTTTTGGAGGTTTATTGCCAGATGATTGCCTTTTCCTTATCGACATACCTTTTCTGAATGCCTTATCGACATAAAGGTATGTTGAAGCAATGTTGATTGCCTCAACATACCTTTTCTGGTTTGTTGTGTTCATGCCTGTACACAAATTGTATTCGGTAGTCTGTTGAGGTTCTCACGTATTCTGCTACTCCTACAGTCGTCACTCTGTGCATTTGATTGAGATCCATGAGGCTGCCACCTTCTTCTTTCCTCGGCAGGTACATTCTTGGGATGCACTGATTTTTGTAGACCATTTTGTGGATAGTGAGGAGTTTCCTTGTTTTGATATCTAGTTTTTTGATATCTGCTTGTGGCCAGTTTACTATTCAGCAGCTGTACTGGAACACTGGTACTGCTAGTTGGTTTATGGCTTTGATTTTGTGTCTTGGGGTGAGATGTGTTTTCAGGATCAGCCTTGTTAGTCCCCTACCGGTGTACACCAGAGGGGACTATAGGTTTGCACGCCGTCCCTCCATCCTTCCGTCTGTCAGTCCGTCAGTCTGTCCGCCCGTCAGTCTGTCATGCAAAGAACAGTTTTCCGGACTTTTTTTCTAAACGCTTAATGCTAATGATTTCAAACTTGGCACATGGTTTCCTCATGATAAATTGCAGATGAAGTTCGAACTTCACGACGTTGCGATCATTCTTAACAAAGTTATGGCACTTTGAACTTTGGGAATTCTGATAATTCTGATGATCCTTAACTCAGTGCTATTTTAAGTTTTAATTTCCTTTAAAAAAGATTTTCTCTGCAATAATAGGACCGATTGAGATCAAATTTTCACCGTAGGGGGGACTCGGTCTGTGGAATATTTTAATGGTAATTATGACGTCACAGGTCACGTGGTTCGGCCGCCATATTGTTTTTCATGAAAACACGAAAACCCCTTTTTCTCTGCAACGGCTAAACAGATCGAGGCCAAACTTTGCAGGCAGAATCGCATACCCATGACGAACAAAAAAGTCAGCGAGCATGACGTCATGCATCACATGGTTTCAGAGTTATGACGTTTTTAAGCATGAACCTTTAAAACCGAGCCGCTCCCTCATTTTTGATCCAATCGGGGGGAAACTTCACAGATCTGTTCAGCATGTCAGTCTTCTAAAATGTCCTTTTGGAATTTGCGATAGGGCACGTGGTTTGGCAGATATCGTTAATTAAACGGAAAAAAATTTTTTAATGGATATCTCTTGTTTATTCTAGAGTTCTCCTCAAGCCGCACCGCGCGCCCTCAGCCTCGTCTGCGAACGTCAAAAGCGCGACACAGCGCGTGCTTTCGGGAGGGGCGGAGCCAAGCCGAGCAACATATATATACACATCGATCATTGATCGTGAACCGGAAAATATAATAAATTACTGATATTTAGCGACTCGAAAGGTTCTTTATCAACAACTTTTTTGTCGTGCTTCTGCTGACCTGTCTGCAAGGTGTATAAATCGAAGTCCCGAGTGCGAATCACAGGTGAGCCCGTCCTGAGGTAATTAGCGATTGGGAACGATTCAGAACCTGTGGATAAATAACCCTTGATAATTTCCCCAACAGTTTTCCGGACGACAGACTGCCGGTAGGGGACATGTATTGCAGCGCAATACTCAGAATACTTGTTCTACATAGCTATTCTTTAGTAATTGTTTTGTGCATTTTATGACAAATTTGGTGGCCCTCTTCTACTGCAAGGTATTTGTAAGATGCTTTGTTGTCTAGCTCCTGTATTGTTGTATCTAGGTCGCTTTTTATGCTGTCCGTTTTTGTAGATCTACCTAAATGCGCCAAATACAAGAATGTGCACTTGGCACATTTATCTAAGCCAAATTTAATTTGGATGTCGTTTCACTAATTGCAGTTGTTCTGACAATCTGTCGTGATTCGGTGCAAAGAGTTTAAAATCATCCATGTACAATAGATGTGTCACCTTTCTTGTTTATTTGAATTTATTTTATTGCATGTTAGAGTGTATCCATGTCCTTTCTCATTAATGAGGTTACTTAGTGGGTCCAGGGCCATGAAAATAGGAGGGGAAAGGCTGTCTCCATGGAAGATCCCACGTCGTATCTTTACTCCTGGTATATAATTTCAATCTTTCCTTCTGAGTGCTGCAGGATTAGTGTGGTATTCCATTATTATTCGTGTGTTATGATTAGTTATGATTAGATATGTTAGATATGTTAGATATGTTATGATATGTTATGTTATGTTGTTATGTTATGATATGTTATGATTAGATATGTTAGATTAGTTAGATATGTTTTTGGTCATGATTTGTGTGGTATTCCATCAGCTTGATTATTTGGGGATTTATCTTGTGCATTTACATGCACTTTATCATCCATGAATATGAGACACTGTCAAAAAGGTTTTTTGTTTTTTTAGTCTATCCATGCTGTGGACAATTTGGTTCTTCTCGTATTGCAATTTTCAAGCACGGCCTTGTTGAGTAGTAGGTTGTCTCGTGTTCCGGAACAACCTCTCTTGCATCCCTTCTGTTCTAGCTCTAGGCCTTCTTGTTGTGCTAGGTGGTGGTACATTGTTTCTGTGATGATTCCTGTTGAAAGTTTGTATGTTGTTGGTAGACCAGTTATTGGCCGGTATTTATGGGGAAGTTGGGTCTCTTCAGATTTTAGGATGAGAAAGGTGTTACCTTCTGTGAGCCATTCATCCATTTCCCGATCTCCTTGGATAAGTTAATTGAATGCTCGAGCGTGGTGAACATGGAGATCATCAAATTGCTTTATCCAGATGTTTGGGATCCCATCTCGGCCAGTGCTTTTGGAGTTTGCCATCTTTGTAAGTTGTTGTCTTATCTTTCGTGCATCAAATATACCTGGGTGAATTTCTTTGAGATGATGCTTCTCCTCTTCCAGTTTTTGGATCCATTTGGCCTCCTTATTTTGTTATTTTCGATCTTCATACATTTTTTTACAGAATCGTTTCAGTTCATCATTTTCAGGAGGGGATGACACAATTCCGCTTCCGTTTCCTTAATTCACGGTAGAATATTTTCAGGGTTTTTTTTCTCCAATCTGGCCTCTTCATAGGTTTTTTTTTTTTTTCCTTGCTGTCATTTTGATTTTGAGTGTTTTCAGCAACCATTAGCTCTAGATCTTTTTCTTGAATTTTATATTTGTATTTTATTTTCTGGATTCTCCTCTTTAGTTTTGGGTTTTGATTTCCTCTTTGGAATTGTTGTATTTGCCCTGTTTCCTTTCTGAGCATCTCCCTCCATCTCTCGAGTTTTTGCTGCATAGTGGAATTTGCTGCATACTGCAAAATTCACTGTTTATTTCTTTCAGGGGGCTGATTTTGGTATTTTAAAATATATATTTGTTTGTTCTGCTGATTAGTGCTTTTGTGCCTGTATTATTAAGTAGTCGAATTAGTCGTGGTCTTTCAGTTGGTGTTATTCTCACCTCCTCTTTCTTATTAGCCAGCTCCTCTTCCAGATCACATTGCTCCTCGTCATGCTCCCCCTCCTCCTCCTCTCTTCTGTGCCTCATTGTCCTTCTGCCCATTAACATTTGTATTTGTTTGTGTTGTAGCCATGAATCTGTCTCCTTCACCTCCCATCCCCCTCACTTCAGATGCAGAGCACCTTCTGCGTGGAAGGACGTCCCCTCTCCCCTCAGCATTCCAGCTTTCATATTTTTTTTCATTGTTGTCCGACTTGGATCTTTCCCTTGAGACAGGCAGCATCGTCATAGCTTTGCACTTTCATGCAAGACTCTGCCTCTTTTTGGGGAAGGTGCAGCTGTCTATCTTAGCAGGAAGCACCCCGGCTGCCTGGTCAGTCTGCACAGGTTTTCCAGAGCCTTCTCTATTAAGGGCCTGTGACCCTTTGGGCGGAGTTGTTTTTATGCCTCCATCGACTAAATCGCCTTGAGAATGGCTGAAGGGATCTTAGTCAAACTTGGTGCAGGTATGTATAATGAGGTGAAGATGAACCGATTATATTTTGGGGTCACGAGATCAAAGGCCAAAGGTCAGAGGTCATGTTAGGTAAAAATACTTGTCAGTGAATAATCACTTAAAAACTTCTAGTTTCCAGATCTGGATCTTCACCAAAATCTAATAAATTTGTCCATGTCACACACCCAACCTGCCCATCAAATGTCGTTAAAGTTTGTCCACAACTTTTTGAGATATCCTGCTCACAGACAGACAAACAGACAGAGGTGAAAACATAAAACCTTTGGTGGTGGAGCTAACAATGCAGAGTCTCACTGGGCTATATAGATTACAGTAGATTTGACAACCCGTGTGGACTCACTCACTGACTGAAACACAGCATCATTACAATAGATTTTCATATTTCATTGTGAACGAGGAGGCTAATGAGTCACCCAGGGGTTGAATGACTGAACTTTCTGAAGAGAATTGGTAAGAAAGTAGATATGAGGGTTTGCCAGATGGTCCTTTCGGAGAGCGATAGTGAGAGTGTGAGCTTTGCGAGGATTGAAAGACATATTCCAAGTGTTTGACCAGGTTGGGATTTTTGTCAAAGTCTGAAGAGAGGAAAGAGGCTGTTGCAGCTTGCCTGTCTGTATGATGAGGGATGTCATGTCAGAGGGTGGAGTCATGAGCAAATGGATAAAGAGGATTTTCCAGAGAGTCAGAGAGATCATTGATGAACGAACACACACACACACACACACACACACACACACACACACACACACACACACACACACACACACCGAAGTGCCCTCTCGTCCATTCAAGAACAGGTGAGGCTAAATATCAAAATTTCGCTAAATAATTTTCACACCATCATTTCGACATTTCAAATTCAATTCATGCAATTTGTCCACAAAATATAATTACCTGCGGTATATGGGGGTATGGTATGATTGATGGGGGTATGGTATGATTGATGGGGGTAGAAAAGATTGTGGGTAAGGATTGTCGATGTGTAGGCCTACCACCTGCTAGAAGACCTGGAGGAACGAGGTTCATTGAACTGTCTCGGGAAAATAGTCCCACAAACGGAGAAAAAGAGGATCAGAGGAGTGGAGGTGGGTGGAAAGTCTGAATTCTGGGAGTTCAAGCAGCTCGATTTCAAGCTGGGGCAACCAAGATGTCATTGCACTTGTGGCGTCACAACACGGCAGTCACAAGATGGCGGATTTGGAGATTTACTTTCGGAAATGCTGTCATTCTTTAAAGAAAGGGACGGTTCTCATGAAAACCAATCAGCAGGCAAAGATTCCATTTTCAGAAATGGGTTTCAGAAACATCAACAACATGGAACGAGCAGATCGTGATGGTTAGGGTGATAACGAATACCATGACGGTGAGAAGCCTGGGCCTGGCCACCACTTGAGTTGAGGGTCACCGAGAGAGCGTACCTGTGCATTAGTTTCGTTGTGTCTGATTTTTCGAACACAAGACGCTCGACCAGCATCGGGTTTCCATTCCGTCAGTCTTCTTCTTCTTCATCGGAATCAGCAGAAGGATGCGGGGTGGCGTCATTGGCTGTGGGCGTGGCTGTGCTGATGACGCAGGGTCCTCTGTAGGTAAGAGAAGGAATTTTCGAATCTTCTGTGCTGACGATGGCGAAGCACGCCGTGGGATCTTTAACGTCCACGAACTAATGTCGACAGACATGACGTCAGTTTAACGTCAATCTGATGGACGGCACACATTGATGAATCGTCCATGATGTTTATAGATGTACATTTTTATTCCGATTATTTGTACTTGAAAAATATACTTTATCGATGACTGTAACTATGTCTTGTCATATTTTTAGTATTCTAAGGTAGGGTGGGCCTCCACTACTGAAGGCTGCCCAGGGGCCTCCACATGTTTAAATCCGGCCCTGCACCTGGATGGCAGTTTATAGCTGGGTTGGGATTCGAACTCAGGCTCGACAGCTCAGAGGTGTGTGTACCACCTGTACAAGTGTAACCTTAACCAGTACTCCATTTGGAAGAGATTTGTGGCTTTGTCAGTCACAATGAGGCATATATAGCTGATGGGACATGGTTACTCATTCATACTGAATGTTTGGCTAACCAGCAACTCATTCATCGTTTCAGGCGTGAAGGAGAGGCGGTGTATTGGCCGGAAGGTGATGAGGGTTTTTAAAGTGACGAATTGTATTTATATGTCTGTGCATCATCTCGTGTAGTTTCAAACATCGATGCTGCTCCAAAGTGGATTGAAGTTTGGCCACAAGTCGACAAAGATGGAGGCCGAGTTTTAACCGCCCCTGACATGGAGAATTAAAAGGAGAACAAGCGGCCAATAAAGCAGTGAAAGCGACAACGTGACTGGACAAGCTGAACGTGGGGAAAGGGAATGAAAGAAACAACTGAAACACAATGTAAAATATATGAACGAAATAAAATGGCGATTTTAAGTGAACTTCTTCAAACAGGTAAAAAATTTAGAATGTGGCGCTATCTATATATTATGGTTCCCGAAGGGAGGCATTCAGTGTATCGTTTTGGTGTCTGTGGTGTGGTGTCTATGGTGTGGTGTCTATGGTGTGATGTCTGTGGTGTGATTTGGTGTCCGTAGTGTAGTGTCCATAGTGTGGTGTTGTAGCGGTTCCCGCTGAATGTACACAATCGCCTTGCACCTGCCAGGACGGGCCCAGACGCGCCTCTCCTGGGCATGCCCGGACTCGCTGTTCCCGGGCATGCCCGAACCTCCCGGGCACGCCCGGTCTCGTCTTTCCCGGGCATGCCCGCTCTCGCCTTTCCAGGGCTCGCCCAGAGCGCCCGGGCACGCCTAGCCTCGACTTGCCAGGCCGCGTCCAGGACGCCCGGGCATGTCCAGACTCGCCTTTCCAGGGCTCGCCCAGAGCGTCCGGGCATGCCCGCTCTCGCCTTTCCAGGGCTCGCCCAGAGCGCTCGAGCACGCCCAGCCTCGACTTGCCAGGCTGCGTCCAGGACGCCCGGGCATGTCCAGACTCGCCTTTCCAGGACTCGCCCTTGACACCCGGGCATGCCCGGTCTCGGTTTTCCCGGGCAAACGCCCCGGCATAAATGTGTATATATATTGCTGCCCGATAAACGGGCTTGTGAGAATACCTGAGCTGTTTTGTTTCAATAAAGCAACTCGGACGAAGTCCGTCTTTGGTCGCGTCAATACTTTCGACTCGCGTTGGAGCGCAGCTCCTTCACTGGTGACCTACCGACATGGACACGGCAGTGACTCTTAAACTGCCTACCTTCTGGGAGGCTCACGCGGCTGTTTGGTTCACCCAGGCGGACTCCCAGTTCGCCCTGCGAGGCATCACCGCAGACGACACCCGCTTCCACCATGTCGTGGCAGCGCTCGGTTCCGCCACCGCGGCCCGCGCCCTGAGCCTCCTCGAGCACCCGCCGGCTGCTGACAAGTATGACGCGCTGAAGACGCTCCTCCTCGACGCTTTCGCCCTCTCACCGGCGGCACGCGCACGGCGCCTGCTCGACCTGCCCGAGCTCGGCGACACGCGCCCGTCCGAGCGCATGGACTATATGCTCTCGTTGCTCGGTGAGCACTCTCCGGATTTTCTGTTCCGCGAGCTGTTCCTTCGCCAGCTGCCTCACCCGGTACGCCTCGCCCTGGCTGGCACGTCGATCACCGATCCCCGCGCCCTCGCCAGGGAAGCCGATAAGATCTCCTCGGCGGGCCAACACATCGGCGCGGCTACCTGGAGCCTGCCGCCGTCCGAGGCGACGCCCGAGCGCCCTGCACGGTTGGAGGCCGAACTGCCGGTGCAACTGGCGGCCGCCACGCCACGCCGACCGCTTCCGACACAACGGCCGGGGCCTCCACCTGACCAGGCGTGGTGTTATTACCACGCCAGGTTCGGACACAAGGCTCGGACGTGCCGACCCCCGTGCACTTTCGGCAAGTCGGGAAACGGCCGGGCCGGCGTTCATTCCCAGCCATGAGCGCCGGCCACTCGGGCAACTTGCTTTTTATTCGGGACAAAGCGTCCGGGCGGCGTTTCCTTTGTGACACCGGCGCCCAACTGAGCGTCATACCCGCCTCCGAGCAGGACAAGCGGGACGCCGTTTGCGGCCCCTCTTTGGTTGCTGCTAATGGCTCGGCCATACGCACTTTCGGCCCGCGTGATGTCACCCTCTGCTTCGACAGCCAGCGCTGTCAGTGGACCTTTGTGACCGCCTGCGTCCCCATGGCTTTGCTGGGCGCCGACTTCCTCTGCGCGCACGGGCTGCTGGTCGACGTCAAGCGACGTCGCCTTGTCAACGCCGAGACCTTCAGCTCCCTGGCGTGCACGATGAGCAGCTCCGCGCCGACGGAACTGGCGTGCGCCCTCCCGACGGCGAACGAGTTTGCTCGCCTGCTTGCGGAATTCCCGGCCCTCACGCGGCTGACGTTTTCGGCCGTCGCAGTGCGGCATGGGATCGAGCACCACATACCCACTACGGGCCTGCCGGTCTACGCCAGGGCCCGCCGCCTCGACCCGGCCAAGCTCGCCATGGCAAAGGCCGAGTTCGACGCGTTGGAGCACCTCGGCATCGTGCGGCGCTCCAATAGCGCGTGGGCCTCACCACTGCACATCGTGCCAAAGCCGGGGGGCGGATGGCGCCCGTGTGGCGACTACCGCCGCCTCAACGATGCTACCACCCCCGACAGGTACCCGATCCCGCACATCCAGGACTTTTCCGCCCGTTTGGCGGGACGGGTCATATTTTCCAAAATTGACCTGATACGGGGATACCACCAGGTACCTGTCCGGGCGGCCAACGTCCCGAAGACGGCCGTCATCACGCCGTTCGGCCTGTTCGAATTTTTGAGGATGCCGTTTGGCCTCAAGAACGCGGCCCAGGCGTTCCAGCGCTTAATGGACGGCGTGCTGCGCGACCTGCCATTTCTTTTCATCTATCTGGACGACATC
This sequence comes from Myxine glutinosa, assembly GCF_964187855.1. Lineage (NCBI taxonomy): Eukaryota > Metazoa > Chordata > Myxini > Myxiniformes > Myxinidae > Myxine > Myxine glutinosa. Next base: position 57,782,970 of record NC_136262.1, on the reverse strand, counting down.
GTCGTCGCCAGCACGTCCCGCGCCGAGCACCTCCTCCACCTCCGAACACTGTTCGGTCGCCTCAGCGAGCACGGCTTAATTGTCAACCTGGCCAAATGCCACTTCGGCACGACGACTGTTGACCTTTTGGGCCACCGCATCACCAAGACCGGGGCCGTGCCGCTGCCGACCAAGGTTGAGGCCATCACCACATTCCCGCGTCCCCGTTCCATCAAGGCCCTACAAGAGTTCCTCGGCATGGTGAATTTTTATCACCGATTCGTGCCCCGCGCTGCTCAGCTCATGCGGCCCCTTTACGAGGCCCTCCGGGGCAAGCCGGCCAAGCATGACATCGTTTGGTCCGCGGCCATGGACGCGGCCTTCGCGAGCGCAAAACGGGCCCTCGCCGACGCAACACTGCTGGCTCACCCGGTGCTCAACGTGCCCATCGCCCTCACTACGGACGCCTCCAACTACGCGGTGGGCGCCGTCCATGAACAATGGGTGGACGGGGTTTGGCAGCCACTCGCTTTTTTCAGCCGGCAACTCCGGCCGAACGAGTTAAAATACAGCACGTTCGACCGCGAGCTGCTCGGTCTATTCCTGGCCGTTCGCCATTTCCGACACCTCCTGGAGGGCCGCCCGTTCACGGCTTTCGTCGACCACAAGCCGTTGGTCTACGCAATGGCCAAAGTCAAGGAGCCGTGGTCGGCCCGCCAGCAGTGCCACCTCTCCGCCGTGTCGGAATTCACCACGGACATCCGGCACGTCGCCGGCAAAGACAACGCCGTGGCCGACTGTCTTTCTCGGGCCAGTGCGAACGCGGTCCACCTCGGCGTGGACTTCGTGCTCATGGCGGCCGACCAGACCACCGACACCTCGGTGCAGGCCCTCCGGGCGGCGGACACGGGCCTCCGCCTGGCCGACATCCCCTTCGCGGGCACCATCCTGCTCTGCAACGTCTCCCAGGGCCAGCCTCGCCCCATCGTGCCCGTTTCCTGGCAGCGCCGCATCTTCACCTCCATCCACGGCCTTTCTCACCCGGGCCGGAAAGCTTCTCAGAAGCTGGTGTCGGCGCGTTTCGTCTGGCACGGCCTTTGACGGAACGTCCGCGACTGGGCCAACGCCTGCACGGCCTGCCAGCGGGCCAAGGTCCACCGCCACACCCAGGCCCCGCTAGCACCTTTCACCGTGCCTGCACGGCGTTTCGACCATGTCCACGTGGACCTGGTGGGTCCCCTGCCCCCATCGCAGGGGTTCACCCACCTGCTCACCATGGTGGACAGGACCACCAGGTGGCCGGAGGCCGTGCCCCTCACCTCCACCACCACCGCCGACGTGGCGCAGGCGTTCATCGCCACCTGGGTCGCGCGCTTCAGCGCACCGGTGGACATCTCGTCCGACCGCGGCCCACAGTTCACGTCCGAACTTTGGGGCGCGGTCGCCCGCTCGTTGGGGGTCACACTGCACCGCACCACGGCCTACCACCCCCAAGCCAATGGGTTGTGCAAGCGGTTTCACCGCTCCATGAAGGCCGCACTCATGGCCGGCCTTCAGGACGACGGTTGGACCGACCGGCTGCCGTGGGTCCTTTTGGGCCTCCGCACAGCCCCCAAGGAGGACCTCCGGGCGTCCGCCGCCGAGCTCGTCTACGGCCAGCCGCTCCGCGTCCCGGGCGAGTTCGTGCCCGACGCTACCAGTCCCTGGTCCGCCGCACACCAGCGCTCGGACCTCCAGGAGGCCACCCGACGATTTGCCCCCGTGCCAACGTCCCGCCACGGTGGCCCCCAGTCCTACGTCCCCCCGGCGCTTCGCACAGCGGAGCACGTCTTTGTGCGTCATGACACGCACCGGTGGCCACTCCGGCCGCCGTACGACGGGCCCTTCTGGGTTCTGCGACGGGGCGACAAGTCCTTCGTCGTCGACGTCGGCGGCCGGTCGGACCGGATCTCTGTGGACCGCCTCAAACCGGCACACGTGGACGTCGACCGACCACCACGGTTCGCCCTTCCTCCGCGGCGAGGCCGCCCCCCGTCCACAGTTCCCCCCGCTCCACCACCCACCACCAGATTGGACCCCCCCCCCCCCCACGACCCTCCAGGGGTCGCTTCGGCCGGGTCATCCAGACCCCCCTTAAATTGACCCTGCCGGTGCAGGTCGATTCTGGAGGGGCGTGTGTAGCGGTTCCCGCTGAATGTACACAATCGCCTTGCACCTGCCAGGACGCGGCCAGGGCGCGATCGCCACGCCGAGCTCGTCCGGACGGGCCCAGACGCGCCTCTCCTGGGCATGCCCGGACTCGCTGTTCCCGGGCACGCCCGAACCTCCCGGGCACGCCCGGTCTCGTCTTTCCCGGGCATGCCCGCTCTCGCCTTTCCAGGGCTCGCCCAGAGCGCCCGGGCACGCCCAGCCTCGACTTGCCAGGCCACGTCCAGGACGCCCGGGCAGGTCCAGACTCGCCTTTCCAGGGCTCGCCCAGAGCATCCGGGCATGCCCGCTCTCGCCTTTCCAGGGCTCGCCCAGAGCGCTCGGGCACGCCCAGCCTCGACTTGCCAGGCCGCGTCCAGGACGCCCGGGCATGTCCAGACTCGCCTTTCCAGGACTCGCCCTTGACACCCGGGCATGCCCGGTCTCGGTTTTCCCGGGCAAACGCCCCGGCATAAATGTGTATATATATTGCTGCCCGATAAACGGGCTTGTGAGAATACCTGAGTTGTTTTGTTTCAATAAAGCAACTCGGACGAATTCCGTCTTTGGTCGCGTCAATTCTTTCGACTCGCGTTGGAGCGCAGCTCCTTCAGTGTCCGTAATATGGTGTGTGTGGTCTCTGTGGTGTGGTGTCTACGGTGTGATGTCTGTAGTGTGGTGTCTGCAGTGTGGTATCTGTAGTGTGGTGTCTGTAATATGGTGTGCGTGGTCTCTGTGGTGTGGTGTCTACGATGTGATGTCTGTAGTGTGGTGTCTGCAGTGTGGTATCTGTAGTGTGATGTCTGTAGTGTGGTGTCTGTAGTGTGGTGTCTGTAGTGTGGTGTCTGTAGTGTGGTGTCTGTAGTGTGGTGTCTGTTGTTTGGTGTCTATGGTGTGTTGTCCATGATGTCCATGGTGTGGTATCCGTGATGTCTGTGGTTTGGTGTCCATGGTGTGGTGTCCATGATGTCCGTGGTTTGGTGTGCGTGATGTCCATGGTGTGGTGTCTGTGGTGTGGTGTCCGTTGTGTGGTGTCCGTTGTGTGGTGTGGTGTCCATGATGTCTGTGGTTAGATGTGCGTGATGTCCATGGTGTGGTGTCCATGATGTCCGTGGTTAGGTGTCCGTGATGTCCATGGTGTGGTGTCTGTGGTGTGCGTGGTGTGGTGTCCGTTGTGTGGTGTGTGTGGTGTGGTGTCTGTGGTTTGGTGTCTGCGGTGTGGTGTCCGTGATGTCCATGGTGTGGTGTCCATGATGCCTGTAGTTTGGTGTGCGTGATGTCCATGGTGTGGTGTCTGTGGTGTGGTGTGCATGGTGTGGTGTCCGTTGTGTGGTGTGCGTGGTGTGGTGTCCACAATGTCCTACTTTTTGAAGAACAAGCCCTAAAGTTTACATTGAACCTGGGATCTTCCACACCCAAAGTGAGAATCAGACACCTGGACCACCAGGTCATATTAGTAAAGCTTCATTTAAACATAAATGCTCACTCTTTTAATCACCCACATTGATAAAATCTACGGCACATTTATCACAATGACCTTTTCCATTCGATTTTGACCTCTTGGAAAGAAGAACAACAAATATAGTTCATTTCCCCCTTACGGATCCTGTTTCTTTGGAAAAGAATACGTTTTATTTTCATAATGAGGCAGGATTGCAAATGTTTCCAATTGGCTAATACAATGTTACCTGCTGGCTAAACCTGGAGCCATCAAGGATGTCCAATCGCAGCCCTCAGGTGACGTATGCAGGTGTGGTGGAAATTTTATACTTGACAATATGGCATATTCTATTCCCGATATTTAGGGCTCCATCGTATGCATTGGCCGTTGGGTGTCACCTGTGCCTATTCCAGTCACGTGTTGCCCTGTCCCTCTCTGCTGATGCACAGCCTCGGATAAAGAGGCATTGTTCGTCGAAATATTCAACCCAAGATCGTTTCATGGTTCTCTCACTTTTGAATATAGACATTCCAAAACGAGGTGATTGGAAATGAAGAAGACATTTCACTACAATTGCTTTTGATTTACCGGCAATTTGCTGTTGTCATCCACAGCATGGGAATAATGGCATCGCACACAATGTGTGACCCATTATCCGCTCGCTCCCATTGCTAGGTTTATATCGAGCTTCGCATTTGATATGAAATCCTTCCTTTCCTCCGACAGCCTCATCTCAGATCACCAATTGGGATTCATACCAGGTCACTCCACCTTGCACAGACTGGTTGTTCTCATCCCACAATGGATGGAGGCCCTCAATGTCAGAAATGTCTCTCTGGACATGTATCTCATGACACTGACTTCCTGTACTCTCATCGCCAATGTGTGGCTCTCAATGGAATCTTTTCATCTCCTCTCCCTTTCAAGGCTGGAGTACCCCCAAGGCAGTGTTCTGGGCCCAGCCCTATTCCTGATCTTCATCAATGATCTCTGACTCTCTGGAAAATCCCTCTTTATCCATTTGCTCATGACCCCACCCTCTGACATGACATCGCTCATCATACAGACAGGCAGGCTGCAACCTCTTCCCTCTCTTCAGACTTTGACAAATCACAAGCTCATCAAGCACTTGGAATATGTCTTTCAATCCTGCCAAATGTCACACTCTCGCTATCTCTCTCCGGAAGGACCGTCTGGAAAACCCTCCCATCGATTTTCTTAACAATCCTCTTCAGGAAGTTCAGTCATTCAAACTCCTGAGTCTCATCATCAGCTATGATCTCTCTTAGGCAAACCACATTTGGCCTCCAAAGTCAGCTGCCATCTGGTTATCCTACGTACAAATTCCGTCCTTGGCAAATCTGAACTCCGATCCACCTACAAGGCCTTATTCCGCAGCTTGATGGAGCACGGCTCTCCCCTCTGGGCTGGCTGGCTCTCCTGCCTCACATCTTTCTCAACTTGATGCTGAGTCTATAGGTCTATCACTTACCTATCGCTGACAGGTCGGATGTGTCTCCATCTTCTACCTTCACCTTTCTGGTCATGCACCTCTACTCTTTCCGTCCTTTGTCCATCCCATTCCCCCACCCTCCTCCTCTCCACCCCCCCACCCCTCCAATCCCCAGGTTTCTGCAGAGCTCACACGGTCCACCATCAACCCCCTTCTGGTGAAAGTACCGAAATCCAGGATCACTGCTCACCTTCACTAATTCATTTTTCCCACCTGTGGAACCAACTTCCACATTCTCTTCAATCTCAGTCCTCCCTCCAGGTCTTCAAGACACCTGTTCACCACCATCTCAGATCATCCCCAATCCAAAACCATTATCTTTTCTACCCTCGTTAACAATCCACCCCAAGCCCTTCTTTCAAATTTCCAGTTTTTCTTTCCTGAAAACTGCCTTCTGTATCCATCCTACCCATCCAACACGTCATGTCCTGTCCTGCCCCCCCCCCCCTCCCCATTCCTTCCCACACTGATTGTCCAGGTCCCCCTCAATGTTGTCCTTCAACTCTGTTGTTCATGCCCCCACCCCCATTTCTGCTGTTCCATTTGTTTTACTAGTGAGGTACCCGTGCTACGCACGGGTGGGAGGCCAGAAGCAAACAGGCAATGCAGATACGGCGAATGCTAAAGCATGAAACCAATAAATTCCACATTCCTGTAGCACCTTCAGTCGCACGTCAGACATGGACAGCAAGTTCGTGAAGGACTTCCATGAAAAACGTACATCTGCTCGCAAACAAACGGGTACGTTCACGTATAGAAACATCGATCGTGGGTCCGTGGCGAATCTGCATATGGCGATCCGCGAAGTTCACGTTCAGAAGGTAGAAACCATCACGGCATGTCGTGATTTACTTGAACTCGATATCTCTTTTTTCATTCCAAGCAACATAACTCCAATCACAAATTAATCACAAAATAAACTTTTAACAACATTGTTAATGTTTCCATCATTGTAAAAACCACAAAATCAACAGTTAAAAGGATTTTGAGCCGATAGGTGTTACGGCCTCGGCAAGATCGATGGAGACAGCGATCCGTTGGCTTATACACCGCCCAAATAGCTATGTGGAATTCTCTCATGTAGAGATTAAACCCACATCGTTTGAACTTTGGCCGAGGTCATTATTTACTTTTAATGATGTTTATATACAAATCAAAAAGAAGATAATTGGTTTTGGGTCGTACTTTCCGCATATCTCGTGGGATTGTGAGTTGGAGAGACGGCCGTGATGGCGGGGAGGGGGTTGGCATTCTCTCAAGCAGGGATTCAACCCATGTCCTTATAAAAGGTCTTTGTCCGAGGTCACCGAGTCCGATCGGTACAGCTGTGCAGCACAGCTGTGCAGCCGTTTGTGCAGCACCCGGGAAAATAACGTTATGTGGGAGTCCAAACCTGAAAATGCTGCAGGCCAAAGCTGGTGTTAGCAATTGTTAGCAATATGTAGAGGGTGTTAGCAATTGGAAAAACAACATAGTGAGGAGCTGCGCTCCAACGCGAGTCGAAAGAATTGACGCGACCAAAGACGGAATTCGTCCGAGTTGCTTTATTGAAACAAAACAGCTCAGGTATTCTGACAAAAGCCCGCTAATCGGGCAGCAATATATTGTTACAGACGCGGCTTTAGATGTTATATTGACCGAGCGGTGGTGTATTTAACCGCGTCCGAACAGTTACTCCCCGATTAGAACCCGATTCCACCCGACGTTGACCAGATCGCCCCACAGATATTCAATCGGGAAATCTCTAAAGCGACCGAAAGAGAATGAAAAAGAAGAAGAAGAAGAATACGGAGGAAGAACAGATTTATTATACACACACAGCAATGGATGGAAGAAGCAGTAACACAGCGAATCGTTAACTTACACTATTCATTTTTACTTAGCCCCAAGACAACGAGCAGGACAGGACGTTCACACTTACACAGGGGATAATGCAGGCAGGTAGGGCATGAGGTGGATTGCTTGAGAGAGAGGCAAAGTCGGGAGGCCGCAGCTCGCAATTCCTCGCGGTTTTGGCGGGAAACCCTCCGTCGTGTATCCGCTGCGGTAGACGTCACGCGCTGGTTCGGCACACCTGCTCCTCTTCTTGAGGTGGAGCCGTCTCCCTCCTTTCAGCGCGTCTCTCCAAAGCTGGTTTCCTTGCCGAGTACCTCTCCTCTTTGGCTTGGAGCGTTTCGCATCTCACCGCCTCTTGGTGCAGTCTCTTTGCTCATCTCCCAAGGCCTCTCCTAAAGCAGTCCCTTACAGTCGCTTTTATCACCTCGGGCGGAATTAAGCCGCCGGCTCCGAGGGCACGCCTACCGGGTCGCTCACCGCGGTGCTGATTGGCTGTTAGGGCCGGTTCACTCCTTCCCTCTTATGACGAGGTGGAGACACGCCTTTCTTCTCCGACTCAAAGCACATGGGCAATGGCGGTTGAAGAAAACCGCCCAAAATGCGGAAGGCAATTGGAAGGGAGGTTTTGGGGAAATTGGAAGGGCCTACGCTTATTTTGTTTGATACAATGCAAAGTCAATCTAGTGGGAAACACATATTTAGCCTACATGGAATAAGGAAATACACTATTTAAAAGATATATCGTGACCTGCGTGTAAGTTTCATGGAATTAACTAGGACGACGGCTGCGACCATTATTTACATTACGAGGATGTTACCATACTTTTGTAACGTTCACATTGTAACGTTTCCACATTCGTTACACTGCACCCTCCTTTCTTCAGGCCCGTCCTCGGGCCTATTAAACTTTAACTTAGTGTGACACGTAGGTGTAATTCCCTCTACAATTAACCTGACCCTGAGTGTGACAATCTTAAAACACAAATAAGTATGTCCCCCTATTGCATTGCACCCTGTCTAACAGACTCAAGCCCACAGCTAACCGAATTACGGAATTATTCTCAAACTATACATTTACGGTGGGGAGCATTATTTACAATGACGTGATTTCTTATTTACAACGCAACCCAGGACCTGTGTTTTTTTTCTTTTTTCTTTTTAGGGAACAAGAGAAAGAAATTCCTGTTGGGAGGGAGGAGACAGCACGCATTGCATCGATGCACCAGTACCAATACCACCAAAGCACCCAAAAGCACCAAGAGCACCAACAGCACCACAAAGCACCAAAAGCACCACCCGGTGCGCAGTCACCATGGTTCATAATAAACACAACAAAACAACTGGTGGTGGTCTTCTCTTTCTCTGCTGGGCCGATGTTCTTCCCGACGTCTTCTGGCTTCATGCGGCCTAGTTGGAAATAATAAAAAGCACAACTTGTGTCCATTTTTATTTAGGGCCTCAGGGGCCAACTAAGGGTGGTCCACCTGTTTGGCATAGGTGCCACCTTACCGAGGTCCGCAAGCAAGATTCCCTGGCCACTATGGCCGGTCTCCAACAGAGGTGCCCTGCCCCAGAACCTGGGGTCCATCAAGTGGTACTTGGCCGCAGAACAGCGGTCCATACAGTGGTACATCAACGCAATGCATGCTGGTTCTGGGAATCTCGGGCGCACAATGGCCACCTCACGCACGCTCCCATCGGCACCCAATGGCGCACAGGTCATGTGGGAGACAAAAGAAAGACAATTGAGCGAGGGGTAAGGTCACAAGGGTACACGTCAATAAGGCAATGCAAGGCGAAATGCGTACGGAGGGCGAAGTGAGAAAGCTCGTCCCTACCGTACGTCACCCCCCGGTCACCTACCCTACCCTTGCCCTTGCCCTTACCCCATATGTACAAAATCTACACATTACCAATTCGTCACTACTGTCACGTCTTCCCCATATTTCCCCTATACCAAATTCGTCACCACAATCCCTCTACTTCAAAATTTGCCATCACCAATTCATCATCAATCCTCATAAGGAGGGAGAGATGGAATTACGCACAATGTCACACCCACGTCATGATGCGTCTCACAATCCAAACATTTGCATCATAAAAAATAATCAAAACATGGCATGGTGTGGAGTACCTGTCACCTCAGGTGAGTGGATGCAGATGGTGCGAGGAGATCCTTCATCCTAACTATCCTCTAAATGACTTTAACACACTTTACACTACCCGGGGTCTCTCCCTGCCAATCCATTGGCCAACTTACACTATGGGATCTAAAAACCAATTCCCATTGCCCAAACTGTGGTGCCTCTCAATTTGGGGTCTCACTCCCCCGATTCATCTCCCGGTGCTCTCGCACAATTTCTGGGCTGCGACGTCTAGCTCTCCCAACAGGTCTACCCACCTGCACACCTCCACCACTGTAGTTGCCACCCGAGCTTACCTAGCTCCTCACCCTAACCTAACTAACTGGGGACAGCCCCTCTCCTGGCTCTGTCACCCTATGGTGCCCTCTGGCACTGGGCTACCCGGGTCCGTCCTCCGGATCCTCGGGCCCCATCCACAACAACTACTACCGGCTCCCAGAGCCCACCTGCGGCCTCACCTGGCCGACATCCTTACAGTGGTGGAGCGCCCAAACAACTACACACACTAACAGGCTACACGCCCAGCCATTTCCACAACACTAATGCACCCATCCACATACCATTCTGCCACCCGCACCACAGATGCCAATATCCAACCACAATTTACCTGTACCCTCTACCTAACACTTACACTACCCGCCCCGGGTATCCGTGATGGGGGTCCACTCTTCCCCCATTCACACCTTCGCACCATCCACTCCACTCCACAATTTCCACCATTCTCACTCCACGACCATCCATTCCAATACTCCAGATATTCCACACTACCATTTATTCCACACAGCCACATACACCTGTTGTTGCACACCTGTGCCCTCACACCTGGTGCCACCTGCACCCTCCTTTCTTCCTGGACCATTTGGTCATCACAATACACAATCACTATCACTCACTCATACACTGCTCCATCCACCTGTTCAGTTGCACACCTGTGCAATCACACCTGTTCCATTCTCACCTGTTCAATCCTCACACACACGGCATCATCTCAGCTAACTACTCCCCTCTGAAACTTGCGCTTCCCAGTCGTCCCTTTAAACTATTGCGCTCCCACGTCATTATAATCCACACTAATCTACCTGCGTCCCCACTACAGGTATCAGTCACTAACTAAACTTAACGTTACCTAATGTCATCTTCGCTAGATCCCTACAATTATCCAAGCCCTCCCTGGCTCGGTTGTCATAGCCACCCCATAAACTATTGCGCATTTGCCCCCACTGTGAGGGATGGTGGATTTGCCATCCCACCACATCGGGGGTCTCTCACTATCAATTTTGTTCGTCCAGATTCCAACCAATTCAAAAATTTTCCATTTACTGCCAATTCTACTCACTTTTCTAAATTTCGTTTTCAATCACTATCACTATCACCATCACCCGTCTACTTATTACATCCTCTCGGTGCGCCAATTCACGTCTACAGCCCGGCTTCGTACAGCCGAGCAATGAACGCGGATTCTTTTGTGCCGGCGGCTGGATGCATCCCGCATTCGGGGCAGGGGCGGGGGCTTACCCGGGCCGAGATCCCACGCACCACCTCGGCGTGGAGCCATCCAATGTCCCGATCTCGACCTGCCGGCACCTCTCAACAAAACGTGGTCGCCATAACGACCCTTTCTATCCAGCTGCCCGCTCCGCCTAGTGGAGCCCGGCCGCGGCCGTTCCAAGCGAGGCACAGCGTGGATCGCGTACGGCGGTTCTTTCGAAACCGCCGTGGTTCGGATCCCCGCTGGTCCTCGCGGCACGCGAAGCTGCCCGACGCGCACCGAGGGCCCGATTCGGCTATAAGTCGTTCTAACCTCTAACCTGGTTACCGTCGACGCTTCACCTGGATTCTTACAAGCATACGCTACCCCTTTCTTGCTCATACATGCAGCTGTTCCCATTCTCCTCGTACCTTTCCTTACACCCCTCGGTACACTCATTCCGCTCGCCGACTTGGTCACACACCTGACCACCGAACACTTTGGCACACATTCGTTGTTCGCACACCTCACCAACACACCTCTTCGCGCCCCCTCCTCGGTCACTTCCTCTGTGACAATCACAGGTGTGCTCTCATTCGCACACCCAACCACGTGCCTCACTACCAACTCAAATGTGCCTTCCCACACACGCTCTACCATTCCAGGTGTGCATCCTTCCATTCCAGGTGTACATCCTCGCTCACCTGTCACAACCAACTCACGCTCTACCATTCCAGGTGTGCATCCTTCCATTCCAGGTGTACATCCTCGCTCACCTGTCACAACCAACTCACGCTCCGTTTCACTCTCACTACTCTCACCTCCACTCTTGACAACGCACTCACCCTTCCTCTCGACAGCGCACTCTTTCCTCATGCACCCGTCCGTTACACACCTCTCTCACGCATCCTCTCGCGCACACTTTTTCGTTATTTCCTCCGTAACACTCACCACACCGCGCTTCCATGTACCCCCTCGCACACGCGCTTCGACCAACTCACTCTTGACGGCACACTCACTCCTTGGCGTGCACTTTTTTCTCACACACCCCATGGTCGGACATTCTCGCACACCTCTTTTTTCGCACACCAGACCTGTCGCACACTTCACCAACGGCCTTTCACGAACACCCGGATCCAAAGCAACCCCCAAGCCGACTGAAGCTTTCCTCACATCATATACATTGCCACTCACCTCCGTACATCGTCTCCGCACCTCCTTTGCCACCTGCAAACTTTTTATTTGGTTAGTGAGCACCACATTATGAGTTGAGCACCGACCTTGCACATATTCCATCACCTCCTCCTGGATTTCTCTTTTAGTTTCTGTTCGTCCCTTCTTAATTTCACTCACCTCTTCTTCCACTTCCTCTAATTTTTGTTTAACCTCTTTTATTTCTCGGTGCGTCTCCTCAAGTTCGTCCTCTAAGGCTACCGTGACCGTCTCTATGTGCTTCCTCACCTCTCGGTCCTTTGTCTCCATTATCTCTGTCACCTCGTCCACCCTCATTGTCAGTTCCTCCCGTACCATCTGACATTGCCTCTGTGTCGCTATCAAGTCATTTTTAATTTCTTTTTGTGTCGCCTTTAACCCTCCGAGTACTGCAGTGTTCCTTTGAACCTGCTCCACTAACTTCGTTTGTCCCTCTGTCAGCTGTTCCACCTCCTCCGTCAGATCTCCTATTCCCCCTTGTAACTTAGCCGTATTATTTCTCACCTCTTTCTCCATACGCTTCTCCCCTCGCTTTACCTCCTCGCGTAGCCCCGAAACCTCCTCACTTACCCCTCGTCGTATTTCCTCCATCTCTTTTGTAGATGCCACCCTCATCTGTCCCAATTCATCCCTCTGAGCATCCAGTTTGGTTTCTACCCCGATTTTCACCTCCTCTATCTGCTCTCCCATTTGTTTGATTTCCCTGGCAGATTGTTCCCCTATTTCCCGCAATTTGTCCTCCATCCTATTTTCTAACCCCATTAACCCATTTTTCACCCCCTCTAACTGATTCTCCTGGGCAGCCATTCTGTTTTCCACCCCCGTTAACCCATTCTTTACCTCTTTTATCCCGTTGTCTAACCCCTCAAATTTCTTGTCTAATCCCTCACCGGTACCCCTCGCTTCGTCCCTCATTACTCCCAATTGCTCACTCTGAGCATCCATCCGGTTCCCCATTACCCCCATTTGGTTTCCCATTACCCCCATTTGGCCCCCTATCCTGTTTTCCATCCCTTTGAAATTATCGTCTGTTTTTACCATAAAGGCCATCATCTGTTTCATAAACAGGTCCAAATTCATTGGCATCTCTGGCTCGGCTGCCGCGACCACGGCCGCGGCTAAATTTGGTGCCGCTACACCCACGTGCGCGAGGACGCCATTTCGTGCGCCTGATACCCCCTCAACCACACCTTCTTTACTCTCCTCCACCCTTTCCTCCACATACATTTCCCCGAGGTCCTGGGTCGATTCCACCCTGTCTATCTCTCCCACCGACATCCGATCGCCTTGATTGTCCATGGCGCGATCTCAAAATTCGGGTTTTGCTTTATAAAACAAAATAAATTTCGGCAGCTTGTAATTTTGAGCGCGTTAAGCGCGTTAAGCGCGCTTCGGGTCCGATTTCGGGTCCGATCTCCCTCCTCGACACCAATTGTTACTCTAATAGTACAATTGGTGTTCCAAAATTTGGGCCTAACAAATTTAGTCCCAGGTCCGAATCCAACTCCTCGACACCAATTGTTACAGACGCGGCTTTAGATGTTATATTGACCGATCGGTGGTGTATTTAACCGCGTCCGAACAGTTACTCCCCGATTAGAACCCGATTCCACCCGACGTTGACCAGATCGCCCCACAGATATTCAATCGGGAAATCTCTAAAGCGACCGAAAGAGAATGAAAAAGAAGAAGAAGAAGAATACGGAGGAAGAACAGATTTATTATACACACACAGCAATGGATGGAAGAAGCAGTAACACAGCGAATCGTTAACTTACACTATTCATTTTTACTTAGCCCCAAGACAACGAGCAGGACAGGACGTTCACACTTACACAGGGGATAATGCAGGCAGGTAGGGCTTGAGGTGGATTGCTTGAGAGAGAGGCAAAGTCGGGAGGCCGCAGCTCGCAATTCCTCGCGGTTTTGGCGGGAAACCCTCCGTCGTGTATCCGCTGCGGTAGACGTCACGCGCTGGTTCGGCACACCTGCTCCTCTTCTTGAGGTGGAGCCGTCTCCCTCCTTTCAGCGCGTCTCTCCAAAGCTGGTTTCCTTGCCGAGTACCTCTCCTCTTTGGCTTGGAGCGTTTCGCATCTCACCGCCTCTTGGTGCAGTCTCTTTGCTCATCTCCCAAGGCCTCTCCTAAAGCAGTCCCTTACAGTCGCTTTTATCACCTCGGGCGGAATTAAGCCGCCGGCTCCGAGGGCACGCCTACCGGGTCGCTCACCGCGGTGCTGATTGGCTGTTAGGGCCGGTTCACTCCTTCCCTCTTATGACGAGGTGGAGACACGCCTTTCTTCTCCGACTCAAAGCACATGGGCAATGGCGGTTGAAGAAAACCGCCCAAAATGCGGAAGGCAATTGGAAGGGAGGTTTTGGGGAAATTGGAAGGGCCTACGCTTATTTTGTTTGATACAATGCAAAGTCAATCTAGTGGGAAACACATATTTAGCCTACATGGAATAAGGAAATACACTATTTAAAAGATATATCATGACCTGCGTGTAAGTTTCATGGAATTAACTAGGACGACGGCTGCGACCATTATTTACATTACGAGGATGTTACCATACTTTTGTAACGTTCACATTGTAACGTTTCCACATTCGTTACAATATATACACATTTATGTCGGGAAGTTTGCCCGGCAAAAGCTATACCGGGCATGCCCGGGTGTCAAGGGCGAGCCTTGGAAAGGCGAGTCTGGACCTGCCCGGGCGTGTTTGGCTGCGGCCTGGCAAGTCGAGGCTGGACGTGCCCGGGCGCTCTGGACGAGCACTGGAAAGGCGATAGCGGGCATGCCCGGACGCTCTGGGCGAGCCCTGGAAAGGGGATAGCGGGCATGCCCGGACGCTCTGGGCGAGCCCTGGAAAGGCGATAGCGGGCATGCCCGGACGCTCTGGGCGAGCCCTGGAAAGGCGATAGCGGGCATGCCCGGACGCTCTGGGCGAGCCCTGGAAAGGCGAGAGCGGGCATGCCCGGGAAAGACGAGACCGGGCGTGCCCGGGAGGTTCGGGCGTGCCCGGGAACAGTGAGTCCGGGCATGCCCGGGAGAGGCGCGTCTGGCCGTGTTCTGGCCGGTGCAAGGCGATTGTGTGTATCCAGCGGTAACCGCTACACACGCCCCTCCAGAATCGACCTGCACCGGCAGGGTCAATTTAAGGGGGGCCCGGATGACCCGGCTGAAGCGACCCCTGGAGGGTCGTGGGGAGGGGTCCGACGTGGTGTTGGGTGGTCGAGCGGGGGGAACTGTGGACGGGGGGCGGCCTCGCCGCGGAGGAAGGGCCAACCGTGGTGGTCGGTCGACGTCCATGTGCGCCGGTTTGAGGCGGTCCACAGAGATCCGGTCCGACCGGCCGCCAACGTCGACGACAAAGGACTTGTCGCCCCGTCGCAGGACCCGGAAGGGCCCGTCGTACGGCGGCCGAAGTGGCCCCCGGTGCGCGTCATGACGCACAAAGACGTACTCCGCTGTGCGAAGCGCCGGGGGGACGTAGGACTGGGGGCCACCGTGGCGGGACGTTGGCATGGGGGCAAATCGGCGGGCGGCCTCCTGGAGGTCTGAGCGCTGGTGTGCGGCGGACCAGGGACTGGTAGCGTCGGGCACGAACTCACCCGGGACGCGGAGCGGCTGGCCGTAGACGAGCTCGGCGGCGGACGCCGGGAGGTCCTCCTTGGGGGCTGTGCGGAGGCCCAAAAGGACCCATGGCAGCCGGTCGGTCCAACCGTCGTCCTGAAGGCCGGCCATGAATGCGGCCTTCATGGAGCGGTGAAACCGCTCGCACAACCCGTTGGCTTGGGGGTGGTAGGCCGTGGTGCGGTGCAGCGTGACCCCCAACGAGCGGGCGACCGCATCCCAAAGTTCGGACGTGAACTGTGGGCCGCGGTCGGACGAGATGTCCGCCGGTGCGCCGAAGCGCGCGACCCAGGTGGCGATGAACGCCTGCGCCACGTCGGCGGTGGTGGTGGAGGTGAGGTGCACGGCCTCCGGCGACCTGGTGGTCCTGTCCACCATGGTGAGCAGGTGGGTGAACCCCCGCGATGGGGGCAGGGGACCCACCAGGTCCACGTGGACGTGGTCGAAACGCCGTGCAGGCACGGTGAAAGGTGCCAGCGGGGCCTGGGTGTGGCGGTGGACCTTGGCCCGCTGGCAGGCCGTGCAGGCGTTGGCCCAGTCGCGGACGTTCCGTCGAAGGCCGTGCCAGACGAAACACGCCGACACCAGCTTCTGAGAAGCTTTCCGGCCCGGGTGAGAAAGGCCGTGGATGGAGGCGAAGATGCGGCGCTGCCAGGAAATGGGCACGATGGGGCGAGGCTGGCCCTGGGAGACGTCGCAGAGCAGGACGGTGCCCACGAAGGGGATGTCGGCCAGGCGGAGGCCCGTGTCCGCCGCCCGAAGGGCCTGCACCGAGGTGTCGGTGGTCTGGTCGGCCGCCATGAGCGCGAAGTCCACGCCGAGGTGGACCGCGTTCGCGCTGGCCCGAGAAAGACAGTCGGCCACAGCGTTGTCTTTGCCGGCGACGTGCCGGATGTCCGTGGTGAATTCCGACACGGCGGAGAGGTGGCGCTGCTGGCGGGCCGACCACGGCTCCGTGACTTTGGCCATTGCGTAGACCAACGGCTTGTGGTCGACGAAAGCCGTGAACGGGCGGCCCTCCAGGAGATGTCGGAAATGGCGAACGGCCAGGAATAGACCGAGCAGCTCGCGGTCGAACGTGCTGTATTTTAACTCGTTCGGCCGGAGCTGCCGGCTGAAAAAAGCGAGTGGCTGCCAAACCCCGTCCACCCATTGTTCATGGACGGCGCCCACCGCGTAGTTGGAGGCGTCCGTAGTGAGGGCGATGGGCGCGTTGAGCACCGGGTGAGCCAGCAGCGTTGCGTCGGCGAGGGCCCGTTTTGCGCTCGCGAAGGCCGAGTCCATGGCCGCGGACCAAACGATGTCATGCTTGGCCGGCTTGCCCCGGAGGGCCTCGTAAAGGGGCCGCATGAGCTGAGCAGCGCGGGGCATGAATCGGTGATAAAAATTCACCATGCCGAGGAACTCTTGTAGGGCCTTGATGGAACGGGGACGCGGGAACGTGGTGATGGCCTCGACCTTGGTCGGCAGCGGCACGGCCCCGGTCTTGGTGATGCGGTGGCCCAAAAAGTCAACGGTCGTCGTGCCGAAGTGGCATTTGGCCGGGTTGACAATTAAGCCGTGCTCGCTGAGGCGACCGAACAGTGTTCGGAGGTGGAGGAGGTGCTCGGCGCGGGACGTGCTGGCGACGAGGATGTCGTCCAGATAGACGAAAAGAAATGGCAGGTCGCGCAGCACGCCGTCCATTAAGCGCTGGAACGCCTGGGCCGCATTCTTGAGGCCAAACTTCCCCATCATCCCTCCCCTCCAAATCTTCCCCATCACCCATCCCTTTCAAATCTCCCCCCTTGCCCCCTCCCTCCTAAACTACCCCCTCACCCCTCCCCGCCAAGACGCCCCCTCGCCCCTCCCCTCCTAGACTCCTGCCTCACCCCTCCCCTCCAAATCTCCCCCATATCCCATCCCTTTCAAATCCCTCCCCTTGTCCCTTCCCTCCCAAACTCCCCCCTCACCCCTCCCCTTCAAATCTCCCCACCCTCATTGCTTCTCAATTTCCCCCCTCTCACTCCCCCTCCTCAAAGCGTCCTCCCCGCTTCTTCCCCCTTCAAACTCTCACCTCCATCTCCCCCAACCTTCTGCCTCGCTCTTCCCCCTCCTCAAATAACACCTCATTGTGGCTCACCCAATCACCATCAAACCTTTTGTCCGCCCCATCCTTCCCTTTCTCCGAGCTATTCTGAAATCTCTGACACACCTTCAACAGCTCTCCCTACCTCTTCCACCTCTTCCACATCTTACCCTACCCCTCCTCCCCCCTGTTCTGTATCTGATGCTCCCCCTTCCTCTTCATTAACGGTATGGACCTCAAACATCCGGGGCCTTCGTTCAAACTTAACTGATCTCTCCATACAGGTTGCTTCTGTCAAACCAGACGTGATCTGCTTAACAGAAACTTTCCTCCTTTATGATGTCTCTGATTCCATAGTATCTCTCCCGGGCTACTCCCTCCTCCGGTATGATAGACCTGAGCCTCGTCCTGGAGGCGGGGTTGCTATCTTTATCAAAAACTCTCTTCCTCACTCGCCCTGCACTGCACTCTCTCCACCTCACCCCCAGGAATACCTCTGGCTACGGCTTCCCCTTCGCTCCCACCTCTTGTTCATATGTGTGTTGTACCGTCCACCAAACAGTGATGACTCCATCTACATCTCGCTGTCTGATGATATGGACCAACTTCTATCTACTCATCCCAACTCTCTCTTCCTCATATGTGGTGATTTCAACTGTCATCATGCCAGTTGGCTGGGTGTGGGTACCTCTCTCACCAGCCATGGCTCCTCAGCAAAGGACTTCTGCGACTCACTGGGACTGACACAATCTGTCAATTTCCCGACCCGGATCTCAGTCAACGGAACATCTTCTCTTCTGGACTTGGTAATGACTAACTTCCCTGAAAATGTATGCTGCTCTTCTTCTGCTCCGATCGGATCATCTGATCATGTCCTTGTTAAAGTGGACATCTCTCTGACCATCCTCAGGGAGCCTGCTCAGCGTCGACGAGTCTGGCATTTCACTCAGGCCAACTGGCACGGTCTTCAAGCAGCCATCAATCATCTGGACTGGTCTCCCATCTCTACCACCTCTGACATCAACTCATCCTGGGAATTCTTCCAAAGTAAATTGCTCTCTCTCATGCACAGATTCATCCCATCTCGTCTTCAGTTGTCATACCCTTCCTCCCGTCCATGGTACACGGAATCTTGTGGTGAGGCTGTTGCCCAGAAACAACTTGCCTTCGTCTCCTGGAAAGCAAATCCAACGGAAGGAAATCTCATTTCCTTTCACAAAGCCCGAAACAAGTGTGTGTCCACCCTCAGGAGAGCCAGGAAACAATATCTCTCCGTTCTCAAGACCGAACTCTCTTATCTGTCTCCCTCTTCCAAATCCTGGTGGCGTCTGGTCAAATCCGTTTCTGGTGTTTGTTCCCCCTCCATCCCCTCCCTTACCTCAAACGGCTACACAGCTGACTCCGCATGTGAAAAAGCTGAATGCCTCAACTCTGTGTTTGCCTCTAAATCTTGTGTCCCAAACCCATCCCTCTCTGTACCCACCATACCCAGTCGTACCCTGCTGCTCCTGGACTCCGTGTCCTTTCCTCCTGACAAGGTGGAAAAGTTTCTGTCAACCCTCGACTCTGATTCTGCAACTGGACCCGACGGCATCAGCCCACGGGTCCTAAAATCCTGCTCTGCTGCTCTATCTCACCCTCTCTCTGTTCTCTTCACCCTCTCTTTTGCTCAAGGTCAACTGCCATCTGCTTGGAAATCAGCCAACATCACCGCTTTGCACAAAAAAGTTGCAAAAACAGATCCTAGCAACTACAGACCAATCAGCCTTCTCCCAATTATCAGCAAAGTCATGGAATCCATCATTGCTTCTGATATGAAATCTTTCCTCTTCTCCAATGGCTTGATCTCTGATCATCAATTTGGTTTCAGACCAGGTCACTCTACTCTGGACATGCTGCTTCTGCTGTCTCAACAATGGATGGAGGTCCTAAATGCCAAACAGGAAATTAGAGCTGTCTCCCTCGACATATCACGTGCCTTCGACACGGTCTGGCACCCCGCTCTGCTCACCAAACTCTCCTCCTTTGGTATCCATGGAAATCTCCACGCATGGCTGGCGGACTTCCTCTCTAGTCGTCGTCAACGTGTGGCCCTGAATGGGTTTCTCTCATCTCCTCTTCCTGTTCAGGCTGGAGTTCCCCAAGGCAGTGTTCTGGGCCCCGTGCTTTTTCTGGTCTTCATCAATGATCTCTCTGACTCTCTCGAAAATCCTCTCTATCTCTTTGCTGATGACTCCACTCTCTGCCGCTCCATTCCTCTTCCCTCAGATCGGCAGTCTGCTGCCTCCTCACTCTCTGAAGACCTGGACAAAATCACAGACTGGTCAAACAAGTGGAACATGTCTTTCAATCCTGACAAATCTCACACTCTTACTATGTCTCTCCGAAAAGATCGACTGGACAACCCTCCCATCTACTTTCTCAACAATCCTCTCCAAGAAGTTCTGTCGCTCAAGATTTTGGGTCTCACTATCTGCCATGATCTTTCTTGGGAAAACCACATTTCCAAGCTGGCCTCCAAAGCCAGTCGCCGACTGGGCATCCTCCGTCGTGCGAAGTCCTTCCTCGGCACACCTGAGCTCCTCACCACATACAAGGCTTTCATCCGCAGCTCAATGGAATACTGTTCTCCCCTATGGGCCGGTGCTCCTGCCTCACACCTAGCTCGGCTTCACGCTGTTGAAACCAAAGCTTTCAGAATTATTGGAATCTCCCGCGATGAAGCTATCTCTGAGGGCCTTTCACTCACTCACCGCAGGCAGGTAGGTGGTCTTTCTGTCTTCTACCGACTCCTCTCCGGCCTTGCACCCCCAGCTCTCTCTGTGCTCTGTCCCCCAAATATTCCTACAGGTCGCACAAGATCTGCCAGCAACCCTCTGATGGTTAAACTGCCGAAATCTCGGCTCTCCGCTCACCTTCACTCTTTCATTCCTCTTTTCTCCCGCCTCTGGAACAAACTCCCTCACTCCCTTCAATCCCACTCCTCCCTCCAGGTCTTTAAAACAGCTGTTCACCACCATCTCTTATCTTCCCCCATCCAAAACCTTGATCTTTTCTACCCCCGCTAATTCACCCCAGATCCACCTTGTTTGAAATTCCAACTTCTTTCCTGGAAGTCCTGGCAGTGTCCATATGTTTTATACCTCTCCCACTGCCCCCTTCCCACGCCCCCCCCCCCCCAAAGCCCTCGCCCTCTCTCAGATCTCTCGATGTCTCCATGTCTCTCGGTCCCTGCTCTCAAATGTTGTGTTTGTGTCCTTCCCCCTCTCTCCCCATCTTGTCTACCGCTCCCTATGTTATATGTTTTATGTGTCGGTTTGTCTTTCTGTGTGATTAATGTTCGCTCTTTCACGAGCCTCGATCTTGTATACAAAAAAAAAAAAAAAAAAAAAAAAAAAAAAAAAAAAAAAAAAAAAAAAAAACGGCATCCTCAAAAATTCGAACAGGCCGAACGGCGTGATGACGGCCATCTTCGGGACATCGGCCGCCCGGACAGGTACCTGGTGGTATCCCCGTATCAGGTCAATTTTGGAAAATATGACCCGTCCCGCCAAACCGGCGGAAAAGTCCTGGATGTGCGGGATCGGGTACCTGTCGGGGGTGGTAGCGTCGTTGAGGCGGCGGTAGTCGCCACACGGGCGCCATCCGCCCCCCGGCTTTGGCACGATGTGCAGTGGTGAGGCCCACGCGCTATTGGAGCGCCGCACGATGCCGAGGTGCTCCAACGCGTCGAACTCGGCCTTTGCCACGGCGAGCTTGGCCGGGTCGAGGCGGCGGGCCCTGGCGTAGACCGGCGGGCCCGTAGTGGGTATGTGGTGCTCGATCCCATGCCGCACTGCGACGGCCGAAAACGTCGGCCGTGTGAGGGCCGGGAATTCCGCGAGCAGGCGAGCGAACTCGTTCGCCGTCGGGAGGGCGCACGCCAGTTCGGTCGGCGCAGAGCTGCTCATCGTGCATGCCAGGGAGCTGAAGGTCTCGGCGTTGACAAGGCGACGACGTTTGACGTCGACCAGCAGCCCGTGCGCGCAGAGGACGTCGGCGCCCAGCAAAGCCATGGGGACGCAGGCGGTCACAAAGGTCCACTGAAAGCGCTGGCTGCCAAAGCAGAGGGTGACGTTGCGCGGGCCGAAAGTGCGTATGGCCGAGCCATTAGCAGCGACCAAAGAGGGGCCGCAAACGGCGTCCCGCCTGTCCTGCTCGGAGGCGGGTATGACACTCAGTTGGGCGCCGGTGTCACAAAGGAAACGCCGCCCGGATGCTTTGTCCCGAATAAAAAGCAAGTTGCCCGAGTGGCCGGCGCTCATGGCTGGGAATGAACACCGGCTCGGCCGTTTCCCGACTTGCCGAAAGTGCACGGGGGTCGGCACGTCCGAGCCTTGTGTCCGAACCTGGCGTGGTAATAACACCACGCCTGGTCAGGTGGAGGCCCCGGCCGTCGTGTCGGAAGCGGTCGGTGCGGCGTGGCGGCCGCCATTTTCACCGGCAGTTCGGCCTCCAACCGCGCAGGGCGCTCGGGCGTCGTGGTCGTCACCTCGGACGGCGGCAGGCTCCAGGTAGCCGCGCCGATGTGTTGGCCCGCCGAGGAGATCTTATCGGCTTCCCTGGCGAGGGCGCGGGGATCGGTGATCGACGTGCCAGCCAGGGCGAGGCGTACCGGGTGAGGCAGCTGGCGAAGGAACAACTCGCGGAACAGAAAATCCGGAGAGTGCTCACCGAGCAACGAGAGCATATAGTCCATGCGCTCGGACGGGCGCGTGTCGCCGAGCTCGGCAGGTCGAGCAGCCGCCGTGCGCGTGCCGCCGGTGAGAGGGCGAAAGCGTCGAGGAGGAGCGTCTTCAGCGCGTCATACTTGTCGGCAGCCGGCGGGTGCTCGAGGAGGCTCAGGGCGCGGGCCGCGGTGGCGGAACCGAGCGCTGCCACGACGTGGTGGAAGCGGGTGTCGTCCGCGGTGATGCCTCGCAGGGCGAACTGGGAGTCCGCCTGGGCGAACCAAACAGCCGCGTGAGCCTCCCAGAAGGTAGGCAGTTTAAGAGTCACTGCCGTGTCCATGTCGGTAGGTCACCAGTGAGGAGCTGCGCTCCAACGCGAGTCGAAAGAATTGACGCGACCAAAGACGGAATTCGTCCGAGTTGCTTTATTGAAACAAAACAGCTCAGGTATTCTGACAAAAGCCCGTTTATCGGGCAGCAATATATATACACATTTATGTCGGGAAGTTTGCCCGGCAAAAGCTATACCGGGCATGCCCGGGTGTCAAGGGCGAGCCTTGGAAAGGCGAGTCTGGACCTGCCCGGGCGTGTTTGGCTGCGGCCTGGCAAGTCGAGGCTGGGCGTGCCCGGGCGCTCTGGAAGAGCACTGGAAAGGCGATAGCGGGCATGCCCGGACGCTCTGGGCGAGCCCTGGAAAGGCGATAGCGGGCATGCCCGGACGCTCTGGGTGAGCCCTGGAAAGGCGATAGCGGGCATGCCCGGACGCTCTGTGCGAGCCCTGGAAAGGCGAGAGCGGGCATGCCCGGGAAAGACGAGACCGGGTGTGCCCGGGAGGTTCGGGCGTGCCCAGGAACAGTGAGTCCGGGCATGCCCGGGAGAGGCGCGTCTGGCCGTGTTCTGGCCGGTGCAAGGCGATTGTGTGCATCCAGCGGTAACCGCTACAATAGCCTATTTTACTCCAGGAGATCCCAGGATTACCCACCCAAAATATCGTTGCAATCGGTTCAGCCGTTTTTGCAGGTACCTTCGAATGGACGGACGGACAGACAGACGGACAGACATTTGGTGAATTATAGTAAGAAGAAGAAGAAGATTACGTCCTGGTCCATTCAGTGTTCTCGCTTTTCCAGCTTTTCCATCGTTCTACCCTTGAATCTGTATACAAAACAATGAACGTTTTATATGATTCATATTTTTATGTGGGACTCGAGGGAGGAGAGGTAAAGGTGGTGGATTGGACCGACAACGCAGCGGACACAGCAGAATGATCAGGACCATCTCACACAAAGACAACCTCTCCAGGTGCAACTGAACGGGATTGCACGAAAGAGAGAAAGGAGACAACATGTCGGCATTGGTACAATTCAGATATCCAGATAAACCGACTTCCAAAGTGGGAAATAAATATCCATTTGAAGGACATTTATCTGGAAGTGAAGGTTCAAAGGGGAAGGAGACAGTCAGAGGTTCATCTTTATATACGTATATGGGGGAGAGGAAAAGGTGGAGGGACGAGCAAGGACCAAGGAGAAGGTGAGTTCACGGAGCAGGAATATTTTACACATAACCATCGATTATGATTGATTATGGCGTAAACTTCAATAAGTAACGTCGGCGATGTTGTAGGAGATGATTCAACACATTGTGTGAAAAATGAATCCCACATTTCACCCACAAAGGCAGATGTAGCGAATCACTCCATGTGGCACTGGCAATGCGTACATGAACATGAGCAGCTCTTTAACATCCACCGACAAGTGCTGGTAGATGGGACATCCGGCTTAATGTTCTTCTGAAGGATGGCACAGCCATATTGATGCCTCACCCTACCTGCGAAACACCATAGTAGCAGTTTATAGCGAGGTCGAGATTCGATTTGTCAGACGTGTTATTGTTTTGCCTGAAAATAAGGTCTCACCAAAAATGAGGTCACATCCAAAATAGGTCACACGCCAAATGGCCATTCAGGTTAACATGCGTCTCCCTGCTGCCTAGAAACGAGCCTTTGAAAATTCGCACCCCCCCCCCCCCCCCGACCTTCCCCTGCCCCTTCTGCCCCCCAACCTTCCTGCTGCGGTTAATGAAAGGTTATAGACAGCAGGTTCACAAGGCCGTGGATCTTTCATGTCTATAGTGTGTGTGGTCCATTCATTTTGGAGAGATACCAGCAACGATTTATTTTAAATGCTGTTTTATACAGTAGATCCAATTATACCCATCATGGAGCATGAGATAATATGAATGAATATTTAATATAGTTCAACATGAACAATAGGAAAGTAAACATATATGAGCTTGCAATACTTTGTGCATGTAGTATATCTAAGGTGCCTTCACAAAGTATTCACACCCCTTGACTTTTTTCACATATTGTTGTGTTACCGCCTGAATTTCAAAATGGATTAAATTGAGATATTGTGTTTGTCACTGATCTACACAATACGTCATAATGTCAAAGTGGGAAAAAAATAATTGGAAATTTTTACAAATTAATTAAAAATGAAATTCAGAAATATCTCGTTTACACAAGTATTCAGCTCCATGAGTCAATACTTCGTAAAAGCACCTTTGGCAGCGATTACAGCTTCTAGTCGTCTTGGGTATGTCTGTATCAACCTTGTACACCTGGATTTGGGGAGTTTCTCCCATTCTTCCTTTCAGATTTGGTCAAGCTCTGTCAAGTTGGATGGGAAGTGTTGGTGAATAGCAATATTCAAACCTTTCCACAGATTCTCAATGGGATTCAAGCCTGGGCTTTGGCTGGACCACTCAAGGACTTTCACAATCTTGTTCTGAAGCCATTCCAGTGTTGCTTTGGCTGTATGCTTGGGGTCATTGTCCTGTTGGAACGTTAATCTTCGCTGAAGTCTAAGGTCTTTTGCACTCTGAAGCTGGTTCTCCTCATGGATTTTCCAGTATTTCGCTCCATTCATTGATCGTTCTCTCATAACAAGTCTCCCAATCCTTGCCACTGAAAAACATCCCCATAGCATGATGCTGCTACTACCATGCTTCACGGTAGGAATGGTGTAAGATGAGTGATGAGCTGTGCCCGGTTTCCACCAGACGTATTGCTTTGCATTCAGGCCAAAGACTTCATTTTTTGTCTCATCGGACCACATAATCATTTGCCTCATGCTCTCAGTCCTTCTCGTGCCTTTTTGTAAACCCCAAGAGTGCTGTCATGTGCGTTTTTATCAAGAGTGGCTGCTGTCTGACCACTCTCCCATAAAGCCTACATTTGTGAAATGCTGCGGAGACTGTTGTCCTTCCGGCAGGTTCTCCCATCTCAAACAAGGAACTCCGTAGTTCTGTCAGAGTGGTCATTGGGTTATTGGTCACCTCCCAGACCAAGGTCCTTATTGCCAAGTTGCTCAGTTTGGTCGGGCGGCCAGGTCTAGGAAGAGTCTGGGTAGTTCCATATTCTTTCCATTTCCTAATGATCGAGCTCACTGTGTTCTTGCGAATGTTCAACACTCTAGAAATTGTTTTATACCCTTCCCCAGATCTATGCCTCCTCACAATTCTATCTCGGAGTTCTCCAGACAGTTCCTTGGACTTCAAGGTGGAGTTTCTGCTCTACCGTGCAGTCAACTGTGGGACCTTATATAGAAAGGTGTGTTTCTTTCTTAATCATACCCAGTTAATTGAATTGGCCACAAGTGGACTTCAATCAAGTTGTAGAGACGTCTCAAGGATGATCAAAGGAAATTGGATGCACCTGAGCTCAATTTGGAGTGTTATAGCAAAGGGGTTGAATACTTATTGACTCAAGACATTTCAGCTTTTTATTTTTAATAATTTTGTTTAAAAATTTTTTTTTTTTAAATAATTCCACTTTGACATTATGTGTAGATCAGTGACAAAAAAAAATCTAAATTTAATTCCTTTTAAATTCAGGCTGTAACACAACAAAATATGAAAAAGTCAAGTGGTGTGAATACTTTCTGAAGGAACTGTAAATACACTCCTTGGTCACCGGCCTCGCCGTTCATTAGCCTCCCAAGGCCAAAAGAGCCGACAGGGATGATATGATATTGAATGCACGTCCATGTTGGGATTGGGAATGCCACCATGATGTATTCCCTTCTCTGGGAATAACAAGTAACATATATCAGTTCGTTGGCGCTATTGATGAGTAAAAGCTATGTTCAGCTATCTTTCTCACCGCCCGCGTGCCTGCTTATGACAGGCAATTTATGGTGGTGCGTTGAGATTTTGTAAAGCTGATGCACTGAGTCAGACGTCATAACTCAACCCGGGACAGCGGAATGTGAGGAGGCAGTTCGTTCAAACGGGAGAGGGTACAATAGCAGGATGGGGTGAAGGAGGGAGGGGTACCTTTGAGTGCATCCACGACACCATCTTTAAATTGAACCAGCTCAGTTAAAAATTCACAGGTGATGATATTCAAGGTGATTTGTTAGGTACACATAAGCTTTGTGGAAAAGGGGGAAGAGGGTGGTTCACCTGATCATACAAGACATGTATGGGGTGTTAGCATGAGTCATGCACAGACATGTAGAGGGTGTTAGCATGAGTCATGTGCAGACATGTAGAGGGTGTTAGCATGAGTCATGCACAGACATGTATAGGGTGTTAGCATGAGTCATGCACAGACATGTAGAGGGTGTTAGCATGAGTCATGGGCAGACATGTAGAGGGTGTTAGCATGAGTCATGCACAGACATGTATAGGGTGTTAGCATGAGTCATGCACAGACATGTAGAGGGTGTTAGCATGAGTCATGGGCAGACATGTATAGGGTGTTAGCATGAGTCATGCACAGACATGTAGAAGGTGTTAGCATGAGGCATGTGCAGACATGTGGAGGGTGTTAGCATGAGGCATGTGCAGATATGTAGAAGGTGTTCGCATGAGTCATGCACAAACATGTATGGGGTGTTAGCATGAGTCATGCACAGACATGTATAGGGTGTTAGCATGAGTCATGCATAGACATGTATAGGGTGTTAGCATGAGTCATGGGCAGACATGTAGAGGGTGTGAGCATGAGGCATGTGCAGATATGTAGAAGGTGTTAGCATGAGTCATGCACAAACATGTATGGGGTGTTAGCATGAGTCATGCACAGACATGTATAGGGTGTTAGCATGAGTCATGCACAGACATGTAGAAGGTGTTAGCATGAGGCATGTGCAGACATGTAGTGGGTGTGAGCATGAGGCATGTGCAGATATGTAGAGGGTGTTAGCATGAGTCATGGGCAGACATGCAGAAGGTGTTAGCATGAGTCATGCACAGACATGTATGGAGTGTTAGCATGAGTCATGTGCAGACATGTAGAGGGTGTTAGCATGAGTCATGGGCAGACATGTATAGGGTGTTAGCATGAGTCATGCACAGACATGTAGAAGGTGTTAGCATGAGGCATGTGCAGACATGTAGAGGGTGTTAGCATGAGGCATGTGCAGACATGTATAGGGTGTTAGCATGAGTCATGCACAGACATGTATTGGGTGTTAGCATGAGTCATGCACAGACATGTATAGGGTGTTAGCATGAGGCATGTGTAGGCATGTATAGGGTGTTAGCATGAGGCATGTGCAGACATGTAGAAGGTGTTAGCATGAGTCATGGGCAGATATGTAGAGGGTGTTAGCATGAGTCATGTGCAGACATGTAGAAGATGTTAGCATGAGTCATGCACAGACATGTATGGTGTGTTAGCATGAGTCATGCACAGACATGTATGGGGTGTTAGCATGAGTCATGCCCAGACATGTAGAAGGTGTTAGCATGAGTCATGCACAGACATGTATTGGGTGTTAGCATGAGTCATGCACAGACATGTATAGGGTGTTAGCATGAGGCATGTGCAGACATGTATAGGGTGTTAGCATGAGGCATGTGCAGACATGTAGAAGGTGTTAGCATGAGGCATGTGCAGACATGTAGAGGGTGTTAGCATGAGGCATGTGCAGATATGTAGAGGGTGTTAGCACGAGTCATGGGCAGACATGTAGAAGGTGTTAGCATGAGTCATGCACAGCCATGTATGGGGTGTTAGCATGAGTCATGCACAGACATGTAGAAGGTGTTAGCATGAGGCATGTGCAGACATGCAGAGGGTGTTAGCGTGAGGCATGTGCAGACATGTAGAGGGTGTTAGCATGAGGCATGTGCAGATATGTAGAGGGTGTTAGCATGAGTCATGGGCAGATATGTAGAGGGTGTTAGCATGAGGCATGTGCAGACATGTAGAAGGTGTTAGCATGAGGCATGTGCAGATATGTAGAGGGTGTTAGCACGAGTCATGGGCAGACATGTAGAAGGTGTTAGCATGAGGCATGTGCAGACATGCAGAGGGTGTTAGCATGAGGCATGTGCAGATATGTAGAGGGTGTTAGCATGAGTCATGGGCAGATATGTAGAGGGTGTTAGCATGAGTCATGTGCAGACATGTAGAAGGTGTTAGCATGAGTCATGCACAGACATGTATGGGGGGTTAGCATGAGTCATGCACAGACATGTATGGGGTGTTAGCATGAGTCATGCCCAGACATGTATTGGGTGTTAGCATGAGTTATGTGCAGACATGTAGAAGGTGTTGGGCATGAGTCATGTGCAGATGTGTAGAGGGTGTTAGCATGAGTCATGTACA
This sequence comes from Myxine glutinosa, assembly GCF_964187855.1. NCBI lineage: Eukaryota > Metazoa > Chordata > Myxini > Myxiniformes > Myxinidae > Myxine > Myxine glutinosa. The sequence continues at coordinate 57,754,151 of NC_136262.1, read as the reverse complement.
GTCATGTATGGGGTGTTAGCATGAGTCATGTACAGACATGTATAGGGTGTTAGCATGAGTCATGTTCAGACATGTAGACATGTACAAGGTGTTAGCATGAGTCGTGTACAGACATGTAGAGGGTGTTAGAATGAGTCATGTGCAGACATGTAGAACGTGTTGGCATGAGTCATGTGCAGATGTGTAGAGGGTGTTAGCATGAGTCATGTGCAGACGTGTAGAGGGTGTTAGCATGAGTCATGTGCAGACGTGTAGTGGGTGTTAGCATGAGTCATGTACAGACGTGTAGCGGGTGTTAGCCTGAGTCATGTGCAAACATGTAGCCTGATTGTGTGAGAGACGTGATTTGCATATTAATTTCCATGACATCTCTGTTCAGGTGATAATAATTGTCACATTACATGTTGCCCAATTTCCTGATTGGGTTTCTGTCTGCAACGGCCATGACGGTTTGACATAGCAATTTCTGATCCTGTGAATCCATAATTTATTTAACAGTTTAAAAGTTGTTGCTTGATCTATTTGCATGGAGTACATTAAGTATCGATGGAATAACATTTCAAAACACCTAAATCAGCCCATGTTGTTGACAAAGCATGTTGGAAGATCTGCTTGGAGAAACAGCAGAAATACATCATGTCATCTTCAAACCAAAACAAGATAAGTGACAGGAGAGCTATTTCCGCTCGAATAGGTCGGTACATTCAGTTCGTCCTAATGTTGATCGAATGATTGTTTACCACCATTCTCATTCATTTATAGTATGTACCGGACACTGCAACGAACTGGTATTTTTTGTTTGTTTTTGGAAAATGAAATACTTAACCCCTACTTACTCCGCAGGAAAGACGCAAATTGCTTAAATGATTTTCTGCCCTAAACACAACACACACAATTGAGTCAAAGCAAAAAGGAAGATAAAAGGAAAGTTTGCTCAGTGTGCATGGCCACAGACGACTCGTTTATGGAGACTTTGCTTTCTCGAAATGTTGAAGAACGTTACACGCAAACGTGCAAGCGTTGCCAAGGGAGAATAAAATGAATGAACGAATTCGAAACGAGTAGATATGGGAACAAATTTTTGAAAGCGTCTCCCAATACACCGGAAAAAGTAAAAACAAAAACAACTCGAAAACATCTGAAAATGCAAAGCCTATCCGCTCCCACGTTGTATTCGGACTTCGTCTTGTGCGTGCTAAACATGACGAAAACAGTTAAAGAAAATACAAACATATTGATGTTTTTAAGCAACCTTGACCTTTTCACCTCAAACGCAAAAGGCTTCAGTGACCCAAGAGGCAAACTGTGCTCAAATTTCAAGTCAACCCAATGCAAATTGACGATTTTGTGACCTTGACCTTCCTTGACTGAACACAGGTTACACTCTAATTGGGTCTTGATGTGATTGATGTATTGATATTTTATGCTACCTTCACCTTTTAATCGAAAAAAAAAAATCCTCTTCTGGCTTTTGATCGGTTAACCAATTTAGAGACCTAAAACGCAAATACTTAAAATTTCAGGTCAATCGGATGAAATTTGACGATTCTATGCAACCTTGACATTTGACCTTCTGATCTGAAAAAAATAATCGGCTAATAGCTTTTGACTGATGAACCAATTCATTGACTCATTATGCAAAATCTTAAAATTTCATGTCAATTGGATGAAAATTGGCAATTTGATGTGACGCTGAGCTATGTCCAAGTTATTAATTTGGCTTCTCCATATTCTCATAACTAGAAACGGTACCCACCCTACGGGCGGGGCTTCAATTGGGAAGCCCAAATGAAAAGATAAAATATCAGAAATTGAAGGCTTTTTTGTTTTAAACGATTCATATAAACATCCGTTGAATCATATCACACGCAAATCATCAAAATCTAAACAGCACATGGCTAAACAGTACATGGACGATCACGTACCACGTACATCTCGCGTCTCACTCGCTCTCATGTTGTCCTGATGATCCTTCCGCAGGTTCACCTACGGAAACCTTGTTACGACTTTTACTTCCTCGAGACAGTCAAGTTCGCCCATCTTTTCGGTGCACCGGCACGAGCTGAGAACGGCCCGTGCAGGGGCTGATCCAAGGATCTCATCAAACCATCCGATCGGTAGTAGCGACGGGCGGTGTGTACAAAGGGCAGGGACTTAATCAACGCGAGCAGATAACTCGCGCTTACTGGGAATTCATCGTTCGTGGGACAGTCTCAAGCCCCAGGCCCCATCACGGATGGGGCTCAGCGGTTTACCCGAGCCTGACGGCGAAGGGCAAGGTACACGCTGGCCCATCCAGTGTAGCGCGCGTGCGGCCCCGGACATCGAAGGGCATTAAACGTTCATTAAACGTTCATTAAAGGATTACAAAACGAAAAACATTACGAAATTACGTTCACACCGTCACGTCAAACACTACCGTGAACACATAGATCGTCACAACATCGTCACAATGAACGTTATCCAAACGCGAATGTTATGCGGGAATCCAAACCTGAGAATGCTGGAGACCAAAGCTGAAATTGGGAAACCTAAATAGCCTATTTTACTCCCAGGGGTCCCAGGATTACCCACCCAAAATATCTTCGCAATCGGTTCAGCAATTTTTACGGTACCTTCTAACAGACAGACGGACATTTGGTGAATTATAGTAAGATTAAAAATCCATGCTCCACAAGGCTGCCCTTGTTCCTATGTTTATAAAGATCATACGAACCAAATATGAGGTCAATTGGACCTTACTTAGAGGTTGCTCAAAAAATAACATTTTTAATTCATCGTTTTTTTCAGATGGCAGAAACTCGCAGCTCTTCCACAGTTTGGTTGCTGGGCAAGTCTGAAAACGAAATAATATGTGGGGGACTACCAACCAAAGGACACACATTGCAGAAAATGGTGTACCATCACATACAAGAACACCATACAGTTCATGAAAGTGCCAAACTTAGTGTACAAGCTGTGTGTGCATACTGGGAGAAAGCACGAATTCCAGTGCAGAGAGTAGATTCCTGTGAGCGCCAACTTTTGAAGTTGCATGATGCCTACAAACTGGTAACACAAACCACACTTGTCACACAAACAACCTCTCCACCAAGTTTCGTCCAAATATGTCCAAAACTTTTCGAGATATCCTGTTCACATACAGTCATGAGACAGGGGTGAAAACATAACCTCCATGCACCTTCGGTGACGGAGGTAACAACTTGTACTCAAGATTAACACAAGAAATCTGGAATGGCTGCATGAAGCTTAACTGGACCAGCTACGAAGCGGACTTCAAATAAATCTGCAAAACAATGCAGCAGCAGAATTACCATTGGAAACCTCACTCTACTTCTTCTTAAGACCCGTTGTGCTTTACAGCACTTATGGCCGCCCACAAAGAGATTCCTCCATCTTGCTCGGGTTTGAGCAATCCTCTCTGTGCAATTCCCTTTCCTCACTGAATTTCATTTTCAACACTTCTCCCTGTGTTTATTCCCCGCCCCCCCCCCCCCCCCCCCTCTTCATTCCTCCATTGGTGTCCAAAACATAGCTTGTTTTGTCAGATGTCCCTATGGTTTTGTCATTATATGTGCAAACTAGATGATATTCATAGAATAGTTACTCTGCGCAGTCAACCTGGTGCGAGCCAACTCTTCTGTTTTCGAATGGTTTTTTTTTTCTTTGATCCAATATGGTTGCCAGACCACGTGAGCGATAACATCATAAATTTATATTCTCCAATATAATTGTTGCATAGATCACGCTCAAGAAATTTCAAACTGATCAGACTACATAAGCATTGACCCTGTTGAATTATGACCTCATAATTAAGGCACCAATTAGTTTATCGTTAACACTTATTCCCCATTTGGAGTTCTTTACAATGAGCAACGTTTCAATTTCTTCCATGGAGCGGTTTTTCGGAGATATAGAGGTGCAACGTTTTTCAGTTTTTCCAAGATGTCGCCTTTACAATGAGGCCTATGACGTAATAAATAATAAAATATTCTACAGGAAGAGGCGCTCCTATGGTGAAAATTTTGCATCCATCACACCAACAGTGGCAGAGAAAAAAGAAAATTCATAATGATCGGATCAAGCGTTATACTTGAGGAATTATGAGGTCATAATGAAGGCACCGATGACATCATTAACATATTGTCGTGTGACAGCTCTCAGTTAACACCGGGAGAGTCACGGAAGGCAATCGAGCGTTACTGCTGGGCGTTCAGTTCAAATGCGGACTTTATATATCTGCGCCGGAGGAAGAAAGGGAAGGGAAAACTGAAGCTTACCTGTGGTTCTGCCGGCGATTCCCAAAGCTGCAGAAATAATTCAAACAAAGACGGGTTTAAAATGTACAAGGAAAATAAAAAAAGGATTTATTAAAAGAAAATACCGATAATAAGAGAAACGCAACGGTGAAACTAAAGTCCTATTCGGGACGTCCCCACACTAGACACAAATCACAGACGAAGGGAAGAATGAACTGGAAAAGAAAGGGGTGTGTGTGCACTTAGCTCTGATCACTGGTGGAATCTTATCAGGGTCTGCGAACGGGTCTGGAGGTCCATGTGCGGGAACACGCCCAAAAGGCCTCGATGGTTTGCCCTTGTTCACCAGGCCTCAATGCGACCAGCAGCGCTCGTCTACACGGAGAACCACAGTTATCGGGCCGCGGCTCTTCCTGCTGCCTCTGCACATCTCCCGATGGTGTCTCTGAACACGGTCGGTCCGATCTGGTCCGATCTCTGAACATGGTCAGTCCTTGAGCCCGTCGCCCACGCACAATCGTTCGCAAGGTCCGGAACGTGAACAGGCACAAGAGTGCGAGGGAGAAGAAGCAAGGGAGCAAGAGAGGAAATGCCGGTTCGAGAGTTCTTTTAACGTCCCGCTCTGACGTCATCGGCGCTTCTCTACCAATCTCCGCAGGCCACCACCACCGGCCCAGCTCTTCACCAATCAGTGCGTTGCTTCTTGCTCGCCCTTCTCTCTACCAATCAGTGAGTGCCTTCTTACTCCACCCTGGCCAATCACGGCTCCTCGGGGCGTGTCTTCGGCCTGCTCGACCTCGATGTGTGCTTCCCAATAGTGTAATTAGTGGCAGCGCTCAATGTCCTGGCTTCCTTGTGGTTTTTAATTGTTATTAGTACAATTTAATGGGCACTCTGACTGGTGTCTATGGTGCGGTGCCAAAAAGGATAAAGGATAGATCACTGAGGTTTGACGAACAGGGGAATTAACATAATCCCGACAACTAGTTAACACAAGGGCCATCCTCGTATGGCCACATTTATTCACTTTTACGCGACAACTGGATAAACAAAACTTACAACATGGTGATGGTTCTTACCCGACATCGGAGCATGTTAATTTATACATCCTACCTGTTATAAGGTAATCCCTACCCCACCGACCTAACAATATGTTATCGCCATGGGGAGTACTTAACAATGAGCCTTGTTTCATTTTTTTCCATTGAGCGGTTTCGGAGATATAGAGGTGTAACGTTTTTCCAAGATGACGACAATACACGTGACTTATGACGTCATAATTATGAATAAAAAATCTACATGCGGTGGCGTTCCTATGGTGAAAATCTCGTGTCAATGGGACCAATGGTTGCGAGAAAATAAGTTTTAAAAATGCAGACACGTACTCACGTACGCACCCGAACGCCTAAACCTTATTTTCGATTTGCGAGCGCAGAGTAATGTTTCGTCGCCATCTTCGTTCTTTGGAATCATTTTTAAACATCTATGATAGAAGAGAATCAATTTGCGTTCCATTTCCCTGCTCTTTTTACCATGTCTTTGCACCATACAATAACATTGATTTGACATTGGAATTGAATAGGTTCATCTTTGTTTTTTACTGAAAGTTTTCTGGAATTTCAAATCTTTAATAAAGAGTTGAACATTGCTCGAGCTTTGCTTGAACAGAAAACGGCAATGGAAGTACAATCGAAACTTTTATTATTTTATATTTAATACAGTTCCAGAAAGACGTCGGATGACCTTCCCCTACCCACTTTACTGGCATCACAGATGTGTTTGTTGCACTCGTAATGGCAGCTTCTCATGCTATTTGTTGGTTAAGCATTGATGCACAATTGCGTATCTTCTATGTACCGAGATCAGCTCTGGGGTTTCCGAAAACTTTGCTTTCTTTGCAACTGTGCTTCTTCCAATCAACGAAAAACTGACCAATCGAAGCCGCGATTCTTTGTTAAACGGAATTGAATTACTCTTTGTTGAAGAAACAACATGCAAAATTTTGACGAAAGTCCTGCGGTCTCCTTATCCGAGGAAACAGTTATGGATGCCGTCATATTGCCCTCATCGGTTGTCATGCCGGATGTAACGTCACTTGTGGTTGGTCATGCCGGATATAACGTCACTTGTGATTGGTCATCCCGGACAGAATGTCACTTGATTGGTCATGCCGGATAGAATGTCACTTGTGGTTGGTCATGCCGGATAGAACGTCACTTGTGATTGGTCATGCCGGATAGAACGTCACTTGTGATTGGTCATGCCGGATAGAACGTCACTTGTGATTGGTCATGCCGGATAGAACGTCACTTGTGATTGGTCATGCCGGATAGACCGTCACTTGTGATTGGTCATGCCGGATAGAATGTCACTTGTGATTTGTCATGCCGGATAGAACGTCACTTGTGATTGGTCATGCCGGATAGAAGGTCACTTGTTATTGGTCATGCCGGATAGAACGTCACTTGTGATTGGTCATGCCGGATAGAAGATCACTTGTTATTGGTCATGCCGGATAGAACGTCACTTGTGATTGGTCATGCCGGATAGAACGTTACTTGTGATTAGTCATGCCGGAAAAAGAGAACGTCACTTGTGCTTGATCATGCCGGATAGAATATCATTTGTGATTGATCATGCCAGATAGAATGTCACTTGTGATTGGTCATGCCGGATAGAACGTCTGATTGGTCATGCCGGATAGAACGTCACTTGTGATTGGTCATGCGAGACAGAGCATCACTTGTGATTGGTCATGCCCAAAAAGAACGTCATTGAGCTAATTAGGTGCAGTTCCACTGCACTGTTCTGTAATGCTTTTTCTGATTCGACAAATTTGTCATGCGAGTTCACGAACATTTGAATATTCTTAATCACTATTCTATTCATTTTTTAGACTTATGTGCATTATTTCACCGTAGGGACAAAGATATATGAATAAAGTATAATATTGTATAATTACTCTGAACCAATAAAGTTATCCCCAGCTAAGTAATACAGATAAAGATGTCAGGTCCGGACGTATTTTTAGCCGATTGAGGTGCAGGGCAATTTCTCAGTATTTCAAACATCGGCCCATCCAGGCAAATAAAGCAGAATAAAATAATCTGCACCGATCATTTTCACGGTTATATGGTTGAGCACGCTATAGCTTTTTTCTCACTTGCAATGCATGTTGTACACCTGCCACCTGGAGAAGACAACTACTTGTTTTGTTCACAGCACACCTTACCCCATGCAGTCTTGAGGAAAAGGACATGGGAAGATTCTCTTAAACCCTTGCTTTGTGTTCCAAGCACGATGTATATTTCCTAGGAGCCATTCTTCTGTCTGATTCTCGTTATTCCCCAACAACGAGCGGGCGAGCGGAACATTTGATTGGTCGAGATGATGTAAAATGGTGTAATATTTTGGCCAAGCACTGATAAACTGGAGATTTTTGTAAGCGACAATAGGGCGATTTGTGTTCTAGTTTTCAAGTATATAATTCAATTGAAATAAAATGTAGATTTTAAGGGTTGTAAGAAAAAAAATTCTGAAGTTTACACCGCCGTTGATACATCGTCTTTTACATCACCGTAGGGACAAAGATATTGGACAAAGATATAACTTCCCTAAAAACAGTAAGTTTCCTGTTTGGAATGATTTTCAATTTTGTTTGACTCCAAACAGGCAGACAGAGTAAAAATAATAATAATAATAAACCTTACTCTTCTCTGCGCATGAACGATCGAGGGGAGATTCTGCACAATTTGCCAAATTCAGAACCAACGTACTGATAAACAGCAGGTTCCTGTTCCAATTTGTTATATGGTGTTCAAAATACAAGGTTAAAAAATAATTGAAATTAAGTAGTTCTATAGTCTATAGACATAAGTAGTCTATAGACAGAGACAGTGAACCAATTGCTTTTGATGGTGATGGCTCCACTGCACTTCGTGCACACTGTAATTAGGAATCATCATTCCTGAAGAGCTATAAAGGGTGCTGAAGCAGGCAATTAAGGGTGAACGAAACTTCAAATGGAAAAAAATCATTTAGTTGACCCACACATGGATTGCACTAAATTTTCTGAGGCATCTATCTTATGATTACAGAATTGGGATTTGCTAGGTATTGAATGAAACACGAAGTTGATGTTTCTGGCTCAAAGACAACTTAAAATGCATCGTGCAGAAGCAATTCAACATAATTATGGTCCTTGCTTACAGTCCTGTTTTCTTGAAAAGTTTCAAAAACGTTTTTGTAACCATAGTGCTCAAACCTAAAGATTATGATCATTGGAATTCAAGCAAGATTGACAATAGCATGCAATTCTATTAGATGGTTGTGCCTTGCTTTGCACTTTGTGTCCCTTTGAATCCATTCGTATAATAAGAAAAGAAAATAGACAAAAAGCAAAAATTTAACTTTTCATTCTATGCAACATATTTGTCTGACAGGACATCTTTGCGCTGTCTATTCTCGGTTCGATTTTCCACTCGACTATAAAATGTCGGATTGGTGCTCGCAGGCAGGGTGATGCATCAAACGTGTGATGCCTATTGGATGGGGTGGTGAAGTGGAGCACGTCTGCAAGCATGAATTGCTGGTGAACATTAAAGATCCCTTTGTGTCTTTCGACGTAAAAGAGGCACGCTGTCGCCAGGAGCCTGAACAAATTAAATTCCTTCCAGATCTAGCTTCAGCAAAATGTTAGCAACAACCAATCAGTTCACGAAGAACTTGGACAAATCATGCATGCTACAATGCTACATTAGTTATTCCACCATTACCATCATATAATGCGATATAGCATGTTGTACAAATACATGCTTTCAGTATTACACACACACACACATATATATTGTAACGGTTTTGAGAAGTGGGTAACGAATTTGAGAAGTGTAACGGTTTTTAAGAAGTGTAACAATTTTGGAGGAAGTGTAACGAATGTAAAAAAGTATGGTTTTGTTATGTGTAAACACCCTCGTAATGTAAATAATGGTCGCAGCCGTCCTCCTAGTTAATTCCATGAAACTTACACGCAGGTCACGATATATCTTTTTAAATAGTGTATTTCCTTATTCCATGTAGGCTAAATATGTGTTTCCCACTAGATTGACTTTGCATTGTATCAAACAAAATAAGCGTAGGCCCTTGCAATTTCTCCAAACATCTCCGCTCTCCAAAGTTCCTTTCAAAAGGGTGCGAGTTGTGTTCAATCCCGCAAGCCGCCATTGCCCATGTGCTAATCTCGGAGAAGAAAGGCGTGTCTCCACCTCGTCATAGAGGGGAGGAGTGAGCCAGAGGGTCGCATGGCCAATCAGCACCGCGGTGAGCGACCCGGTAGGCGTGCCCTCGCAGCCGGCGGCTTGATTCCGCCCCGAGTTATAAAAGGGACTGCAAGGGACTGCTTCAGAAGATGACCTGGGAGATGAGCGAAGAGGCGGGACCAAGATGAGCGGTGAGATGCGAAACGCTCCAAGCCAAAGAGGAGAGGTACTCGGAAAGGGAACCAGCTACCAGAGAGACGCGCTGAAAGGAGGGAGACGGCTCCACCAGAAGGAGAGGAGCAGGTGTGCCGAGCCAGCGCGTGACGTCTACAGCAGCGGATACGCGACGGAGGGTTTTCCCGCCAGAACCGCGAGGAATTGAGAGCTGCTGCCTCCGACCTTGCCTCCCTCTCCAGCAATCCACCTCAAGCCCTACCTGCCTGCAATATCCCCTGTGTAAGTGTGAACGTCGTCTGTCCTACTCGTTGTCTTGGGGTTAAGTAAAATGAATAGTGTAAGTTAACGATTCGCTGTGTGACTGCTTCTTCCATCCATTGCTTGTGTGTGTATAATAAATCTGTTCCTCCTCCGTACTCTGTCTTCTTCTCTTTTCATTCTCTTTCGGTCGCTTTAGAGGTTTCCCGATTGAATATCTGTGGGGCGATCTGGTCAACGTCGGGTGGAATCGGGCTAATCGGGGAGTAACTGTTCGGACGCGGTAATACACCACCGCTCGGTCAATATAACATCTAAAGCCGCGTCTGTAACAATATATATATATATATATATATATATATATATATATATATATATATATATATATATATATATATATATATATATATAGCCAGGAGCTCAATGAGGGGTAGGGAATGGCAATGATTTTTCATTTTTTTAATTTCTTTTTTTTTCATTTCTCATTTAATTTTTTTTCATTTTTCATTTCATTTTTTTTTTCGAAGCTGTCCACGACCTTCACACACGCTCGAAGTTAAGTAATTGTTCACAATTGTATTTTTGTCGAAACTATTTATCTTACGTGTGTGTACCTAAAGTGCGTCCCTTGGAAGATTATCGGTGTTAATCTTTCATACCTGTATATAATAGTCGCGTATTTTGTGCCGCGGAATTTTGCGGACTAGTTCTTGAAGATTCCTACCTTGAGGCTTGTTTGCGCCCAGTGGTCGATTGTGGTCCTACTCTCGTTCTCTCAGTCTTTTCCCAGTCTTTTCACCCCATACTTCATTGTTTAAATTCTTAACTAAAAAACAAAAAAAAACATTTCCTTCTTTTCGTTCGTTCTGCGATGTTTCACCCCTATTTCACCCCCATTTTCACGCCATTCCCCAGATCTGTTTTGCCCTGTTCCTTTTGCTGACACCTTTTGCCCTGTTCACATGACTCGTGGTTGTCTCCCCGTTGGTATTTTTGTGAATATTAGATTGTTCTTCACGGTTCTGTTTAAATATTGTTGTGGTTTTGTGGTTTTTTAATGAAGGTTAATTTCCCCTCCTAGTTAGTTACACTACAACATGTAGCCTCGTTTAAGCTCAGTTATTTCTTAGTAAATGAAACGTAGTCCTTTCCTGTGTTAGTTTTGCGTTGAGTAGGATAATGAGAATTAGGTGTCCTTATGGCGCTTTGGGTGGTTTTTGGTGCCGAAATACCACGCCGCAGGCCTGAACAAGTTGACCGAGGCCGAAGGAAGGCGGAGGAGGAGCCGTCGGTAAGCGCGAGCCGCCAATCAGGGCTCGAGGGGAGTGACTTACCACTGCGGCAAAAGGCGGGGTTTGGAACATTCTAGTCGGGCTAGGGCGGGGCGATATAACCCTGTGCTCAGAGCCCCCCACCTCAGATGAGACCCCAGAGGAGACGCGCTGAGTCAGTTCGGAGTCGAGTTCAGAAGGAAATGTGCATAACCCCGTTGTACACGAACTTGCCCTGCTCCCCGCGCTTTGCACAGTATTAATCGCGCTGTAAAAGACAACCCGCGCCGGGCCACAAACACACGATATTTCTTCCTGCCTGCCTTTGCCAGATACGCGCCGCGAGGATTTTACCTCCTGCCTGCCTTCGCCGGGATACGTGCTGTGACCGCCAGAGGGCCACGACGGGTGAGCTGTTCCTGGAGCACCCGAAGCAGGCGCGTTCGGCGCGCGAACATTCTTCCTCCATCTCCCTGTGTGTGTAAGTGGGCCAATTGTCTGGGGACAAGTAAGATTGATCAAGTCTGCCTTGTGTCCCTTTCCTTTCCTTCAAATTCCTGTAAATAGTGTAAATAAATGTTATTTCTTTTGATTCACCCGTTTTGTCTCTTCCATCATTGGTCTCGCATGGTACGAATTAGATCGCTCTAATCGGGTTCTACAGAAAAGTAACAGCACGAGTCATGTGGTACGCCATCCGCTCCATGGCGTGGGTACTCAAGGTACGTGCGAAATTGTCCCGAAACCCTTTTCCACGTTTGCCCGGAAGTGGCGACTCGGTCTCGCGGGTTCGAAGACCCAGAGAGAAAAAGGGGCTTAATCCCCTCTATGTAACGGGAATGGGCTTCGAAAAACCGCAACAATATGTTTGAACTTTCCCCTGCAGTGTTTTATTGTGGTATATTACAACTGTTTTTCTTCCTATTTAAAAGGCTTTTTTCAAATTCCTCTCCAAGTCATTCCATTTCAAAAAAATATTCAATCTCTTATAATTCCAAATCACTAAAAAAAAAAAACCCACCGTTTAGAGGCCATTTTTTCCCTGCAAAGCGGGGGTTGGCGTTTTTGGGGACCGTGGTTGTTGTTGTTTTTTGGTCCCCTTTTTGAAGCAATGTTTTACGGCCGGATGCCCTTCCTGCCGCCAACCCTGTTTGTCGCCTTTTTTTTTACGACAAGCAGGGAATTACCAGTGAACTGGTACTCAATTAGCCGACCTCGGAAGGATGACAGGCTGAGTCAACCCCCCTGGCATTAATTCAGCGATCGACCGGGATTTGAACCCAGGATCCTTGGATCCTAAGCTGGCACCCTAGCCGCTAGCCCAACACCAGGGACGATAATTCCAAATCACTACATGCTCTACATTCAAATTCATTCCACCCCTCCTCCATCGTTCTTAAACGTATCTCTAACTTGAAAATCACAATAAACCCAATTTGTTAGCAATGTTCGTCTTTCATTAATCATCCACTTTCTAAACTCCCCCCTTGCCCCTCCACTCCAAATCTTCCCCCTTGCCCCGCCCCTCCAAAACTCCCCCCTTGCCCCTCCCCTCCTAAACTCCCCCCTTGCCCCTCCCCTTCAAATCTCCCCCGCTACCATCCCTCTCCAATTCTCCCCCCTCCCACCTCCTTCTCAAAGCTGCCTCCTCCCCACTTCATCAAACTTCTATCTCATACCTCCACCTCCCCCAACCTTCTACTTGCCTCTGCCCCCCCCCCCCCTCAAAGAACCTCTCACTGTGCCTCATCCCATCACCATCAAACCCTTCGTCCTCCTCAACCTTCCCTTTCTTGCAACTCTTCTGTAATCTCTGACACACTATCAACTGCTCTTCCTACCTCCCCCGTCTCATCCTTCATCTGACCCTGCCCCTCCCCTCCCCTTTCCTCTCCTCTCCTCTCCTCTCCTCTCCTCTCCTGCACCCGATGCTCCCTCTCTCTCCTCATTAACGATATGGACCTCAAACCTCCGGGGCCTTCGCTCAAACCTGATTGATCTCTCCATACAGGTTGCTTCTGACAATCCAGACTTGATCTGCTTAACAGAAACTTTCCTCCTTCAAGATGTCTCCGATTCCTTAATATCTCTTCCTGGTTACTCCCTCCTCCGGTATGATAGACCTGAGCCTCGTTCTGGTGGTGAGGTTGCTATCTTTATCAAAAACTCTCTTCCTCACTCTCCTTGCACTGTCCTCTCTCCACCCCACCCCCAGGAGTACCTCTGGCTACGGCTTCCTCTCCGCTCCCACCTTTTGTTCATATGTGTTCTGTACCATCCTCCAAACAGTGATGACTCCATTTACATGTCGCTGTCTGACAACATGGACCAACTTCTATCAACTCATCCCAACTCTCTCTTCCTCATATGTGGCGACTTCAACTGTCATCATGTCAGCTGGCTTGGTGTGGGTTCCTCTCTCACCAGCCATGGCACCTCAGCAAAGGACTTCTGCGACTCACTGGGACTGACACAATCTGTCAATTTCCCGACCCGGATCTCAATCAATGGAGTACCTTCTCTTCAAGACTTGGTTATGATAAACTTCCCTGCAAATGTCTGCTGCTCTTCTTCTGCTCCAATCGGTTCTTCTGATTATGTGCTTGTTAAAGTTTAGTGGACATCTCTCTGGCCATTCTCAGAGAGCCTCCTCAGCGCCGACGAGTCTGGCATTTCACTCATGCTGACTGGCACGGTCTGCAAGCAGCCATCAATCATCTGGACTGGTCTCCCATCTCCACTGCCTCTGACATCAATTCTTCCTGGGAATTCTTCCAAAGCAAACTGCTCTCTCTCTCTCATGCACAGATTTATCCCATCTCGTCTTCAGTTGTCTAACCCTTCCCCCCGTCCATGGTAGACTGAATCTTGTGGTGAGGCAGTTGCCCTGAAACAACTTGCCTTTGCCTCTTGGAAGGCAAATCCAACTGAAGGCAATCTCAGTTCCTTCCACCAAGCTCGGAACAAGTGTGTGTCCACCCTGAGGAGTGCCAGGAAGCACTATCTCTCCACACTCAAGGTTGAACTCTCAAACCTGTCTCCTTCCTCCAAATCCTGGTGGCGTCTGGTCAAATCTGTTTCTGGTGTTTGTTCCCCCTCCATCCCCTCCCTTACCTCAAATGGCTACACAGTTGACACCGCACATGACAAAGCCAAAGGCCTCAACTCTGTTTGCCTCAAAATCTTGTGTCCCAAACCCATCTCTCTCTGTTCCCACCTTACCCAGTCGAACCCAACTCCTCCTGGACTCTGTGTCCTTCTCTCCTGACAAGGTGGAGAAGTTTTTGTCAAACCTCAACACTGATTCTGCAACTGGACCAGACGGCCTCAGCCCACGGGTCCTAAAATCCTGCTCTGCCGCTCTATCTCCACTCTCTCTGTTCTTTTCACCCTCTCTTTTGCTCAAGGTCATTTGCCAGCATCTTGGAAATCAGCAAACATTACCGCTTTACACAAAAAAGGTGCAAAAACAGATCCTTGCAACTACAGACCAATCAGCCTGCTCCCAATTATCAGCAAAGTCATGGAATCCATCATTGCTTCTAACATCAAATCCTTCCTCTTCTCCATTGGCTTGATCTCCGATCATCAATTTGGATTCAGACCAAGTCATTCTACTCTGGACATGTTGCTTCTGCTGTCTCAACAATGGATGGAGGTCCTAAATGCCAAACAGGAAATCAGAGCCGTCTCCCTTGACATATCACGTGCCTTCGATACGGTCTGGCACCCAGCTCTGCTTACCAAACTCTCCGCCTATGGTATCCATGGAAATCTCCACGCTTGGCTTGCGGACTTCCTCTCTGGTCGTAGTCAATGTGTGGCCCTGAATGGATTTCTCTCATCGCCACTTCCTGTTCTGGCTGGAGTTCCCCATGGTAGTGTTCTGGGCCCTGTGCTTTTTCTGGTCTTCATCAATGATCTCTCCGACTCTCTAGAAAATCCTATCTCTTTGCTGATGACTCCACTCTCTGCCGCTCCATTCCTCATCCCTCAGATCGGCAGTCTGCAGCCTCCTCACTCTCTGCAGACCTGGACAAAATCACAGACTGGTCAAAAAGTGGAACATGTCTTTCAATCCTGACAAATCTCACACTCTTACTATGTCTCTCCGAAAAGACTGACTGGAAAACCCTCCCATCCACTTTCTCAACAATCCTCTCCAAGAAGTTCTGTCGCTCAAGCTTTTGGTGACTAGTGACTAGTTGGACACCTTCTAGTGACTAGTTGGGCACCTATGAGAAACCCATGGGCATAGACATACATGTGTGACATTTTGACATCTTGAGTTAGATGCTGCACTGCCAATTCAACAGATCTATAAATGACGTAATCTACACAATTTATTTACTTCACATTTGTGAACCCTTACTCATCTCCTCTCCCCAACCTCCACTCCTTCCCTCCAACTCTTCACTGCTCTCCTTCCCTCCAACTCTTCACTCCTCTCCAGTCTAGCTCCCCTCTATTCTCTCACCACTGACCCTCCTCATCTGCTCCAAGATGCACACATTCTTCCAGTAAACCTCTCCTGATTAAACTTCCAAAATCCAGACTCACAACACACCTCCACTCTTCTGTTCCTATTCACCCACCATATGTCCACACTGTTCGACTGTTGCTTTCTACACTGTCATGAACCTCGATGTTGCAGAGAAAATAAATAAATAAATAACATGTAAAAGTCCAACTTTAGGGAATTCTTATTACAAAAACAACAAGTCAGGAGACGACAATGGTTCAAGAGTGAGCGGTATTCAATGACAAAGGACAGACTATAACCGAAACAGGCCCAGAAATGTCAAAACGGAGGTTACTGACCTTGAAATGAGATAGAAAATAATGCATAACAAGCGTTACATAATTGTAATATAGGGACCCGTGCCTAGGTCCCCCGTCGGTGAAGCGATGTGAGGTGACAAAGTGGAAGACGCAAGGCGGGCATCTTGGATTTTGACGTGGCGACCCAATTTTCAATAGCGTTCTTCCTTATGCGTCGATACACCCACACACCAGATTAGAAGTTAGTATTTCGTTCATATTTCAAGATATTTCGCTCACAAGGTTCAGACGTATATATGGTGGCGGCCATCTTGGATTATGACGTGGCGACCCAATTTTCAATAGCGTTCTTCCTTATGCCTAGATACACCCACACACCAGATTAGAAGTTGGTACTTCGCTTATTTTTCAAGATATTCCGCTCACAAGGTTCAGACATACATGGCGGCGGCCATCTTGGATTTTGACACGGCGACCCACTTTTCAATAGCGTTCTTCCTTATGCCTCGATACACCCACACACCAGATTAGAAGTTAGTACTTCGCTTATTTTTCAAGATATTTCGCTCACAAGGTTCAGACATACATGGTGGTGGCCATCTTGGATTTTGACGTGGCGACCCAATTTTCAATAGCGTTCTTCCTTATGCCGAGTTGCACCCACACACCAAATTAGAATTCGGTCCTTCGCTTAAGCATGCACGCACAGATGGAAGGAACGCACACACGGACAGAGGGGAAAACCATAGTCCCCCTTTCGCTCCGCGGTGCGACGGGGGACAATCACTTATGAGGTTAGTTAGCTACACAATACCGAAAATTCGGTTCGATTCCGACAACTTTGAAAATTTGACCTTTGTGACCTTCAAAGATCAAAGATTCTGAAATTTGTTGGAAAACTTGTATTTCATGATGTATGTGATAATATAAGATCATGTACGACATTTCACCCTATCATGGAGTGAGCAATGTAATAAAACCATCAAAAATCGACTTTTCTAAATTTCGTGACCTTGTGACGTTGACCTTGGGGCGAAAATGAAAAATCGAGCTCCGTGGGGCTAGACACATGACATTGGCCTAACCAAATACCGAAACCCCTGTCAGATTCCACCAAACCCCTCGGAGAAGATGTAGCTTCAACTCCGTTACCCCCTAAAAAGACATCTTTTTCGGGGGCGGCTCCACCCACAATGGGCGCAATACGCTCACTCTCGGCAGGACACAACTAGATTATGATATCAACCTCCCACCCAAGTTTCATCAAGATCGGATGATATCATCGGGTAGTTATGCTGCGGACAGACAGACACACAGACACACACCCATTACGAATATAGTGGTCACTCTGTTTGATAACTCGTGCACCAAAAATAAATGGACAGCAGGTTCATGGAACAGCAGGACAACAGAGAGCAAAGGACAGGTAAGAGCACAAGTGCATCACAGCACAAGGAAAAGCAGAAGGTGAGAAGAGCCAGAGGAGTTTGGAAGGGTAAAAGTTAACAAAAGGCATGACCTGTAAAAGATCTTGGTATTGCTGAGGACAATGCCTCAACCACTGGGAGGTGAATCTCGCCAAAGTAACCAGCAAGGGGTACCTTTTGTAGTTCAGCAAATTTATTGCATAATAAGTTACAATGGAATCAAAAAGCACAGAAGGTGAAGTAGGGCCCTCTCGTCCAAATTTCAAACGTTTTTGTAGCCACAGCCAAAAGACAACAGTTTTAAAGCATTTCAATTTGAGGGTGGAAGGGTAAGGGGGAGGGAGGATTTATCAAAACAGAACAACAACAATTTCAAAGCCATTCACTTGCACTAGTGCAATCAGTGTTTAATATTGTCCCAATGTCTAGTCTCAAACTTTAGAACCAAATGTCACAGAAGTCAAGTTTGATTGAAAATACGCAAATGCAGATGATTTGGGAAGCCGGGTGAGAGAAAGAGGAAGAGGATGACCGTGCATTTCATGGGAAGGTTCAGCCACTGAAAAACAGGCTTTGCAACAAATCTGAAAAGTATAATTCAAGGCAATGTAACACTAATAAATGGAGAAAAGACTGGCTTTTGATCATCCCTCAAACAAATATGGAATGTGGGGTGAAGGGAGGGGTAGAGAGGAATGTACAACGAAATAGAAGAGAGAATGTTAAAAAAAAAAAAAAAAATTCTGGATCGCCAGTCTGGGTCAATTGTCGATAACAGATCCAAGCATCTGTGGAGACAAAAGAAGGGAAAGGGATCCATTAGTAATTACTGAACATGTTTGGCTCGAAGGGAAAACAATATCGGTTCAGGTCCTTGTAATGCAAGACTGCAATACCTGGATTTGCCTGCAGGACACTGGATAAGCCACTAATCCAATTTCACATATACAGCAGAAAGAATTTCTTCAAAAAAAATTTGAGAAACGCCAATAAAACAGCATTCATTAATGTATGGTGGAGTGGGAGTGAGAGAGTGAGAGACGACGACGAGGGAGATAGTCAGGTTCACTGTTTTTTCGTTCAAAATCATGGTAGATTAGCAAACCTATACATTTTTGGAAACGTTATTACATGGAAAATCTGAAAATCAATGTTTACATTTGCCAATTCCGACCAATTCGACCAATCGGCCAATTCCATTCGACCAATTCGACCAATCGGCCAATTCCATTCGACCAATTCGACCAATCGCTTCGATCGACCATTCGACCAATTCGATCGATTCGATTCGATTCGATTCATCAAATTCGATTCGATCGACCATTCGACCAATTCGATTTGCCAATCAATTTGACCGACCTTTGCTTGTGTGGAACGGACTGTGAAAACGATGCGGACTATATTGTCGGATACGACACACAGGACAGTGATGACGAACTCTAAATGGCATATTCTGTAATCGTGTATGTTTGATGCCATTGACTGCCTGTGTATATTTTGTCATTGACTGCCTGTGTAGATGTGAAGTTATACTGACTGCATGTGTATAAATGATTTTGCTGACTGCCTGTGTATGTTTGGTGATATGAATTATTGTGACACATTTTGATGTTATTAACTGCCTGTACAAAATGATAACATGTATGATTATGCAACTTATCGCGAATATAAAGACAGTATTTTGCAATTCAAAATCTTTGATTCGTGTCTTACCATTCCCCATAGCACTAATTTGATACTTTCATTGGATTCCTTGTCCCTGAAAATATAGGTTTAGTATATTTTTAAAAGTTTTTAGGGTAATTAGAGGCAGAAATAGAACAAAATATGTATTCCAAAATCCAAAATGGCCGCCATACAGGTATCTCTCCAAATGTAAACATTGATTTTTAGTTTCTTTATGCTATAACCTTTCCAAAAATGTATAGGTTTGCTAATCTACCATGATTTTGAACGAAATATAATTTATTGACATAGTGAACCTGACTAAGAGAGGAGATAGCGAGAGCGACAAGGCGAGAGGGCGAGAGCGACAAGGCGAGAGGGCGAGAGCGACAAGGCGAGAGGGCGAGAGAGAGAAGGAGAGGGAGAGGGAGAGAGAGAGAGTTACTCCTCAGTCACATTTGCTCTACGGCTAGGATACGGCGGCCGTACCCCCCCTAAATTGACAGAAACGAGCGGCGGCCGCAGAGTTTCTGAGGTGGCCTCAGGGTGGCCCTAGGGCGTATGGCTATCTTTTACAGGCCGTAGGGGTCGCCGTGGAATTATAGCGCGGAGTTAAAACTTTTTTCATTTCTCGGTCGGCCGTAGCAATTCGACAAGCCGTAGCCATGACAACTGAAAGTGCCGTTATACATATGAAAAAGAACTGGTATATATACCCACTCGTTACCGTCCGTCTGGCCGCACGTTCGCCTTAGGGCCCCCCTGCGGTCGCCTTGCGGGCACCTTGAGGCTACCTTGCGTCTGCCTTGAAAATTATATGGCCACCGCAGGGACACCCTAAGGTCACCGTGCGACATCAAATCAAAGACCGTACGACACCCCCACGTTTTCGGTCTCCACAATTTCTAAATACCCCGTGCGGCTACCCGAAAAATAAAAACATATGTGACTGCTACATTGTGTGACCGTGGAAATACTGCGGCCGCCCTATAATTGCTAGTGGCCGTAGATTTTTTAGACCCTACGGCCGCCGAGCCAAATGTGACTGAAGCATTAGAGAGAGTCCTTTTGTGTCCTTTTATTATAAAACCAAAAGTATTCCAACTCCACTTTAGATGCAAATCACAACCTCATTTCCAATGCATTTGCACAAAACACCCCCCATGCCCCATAACTCTTCAGACACAAGACGGTTCCCCATGTTTACATGATATTGATAAGCATGTTCGAGCTTTATACATGTTGACACCATCCCAATAAAAAAAAAAAGTGCATTTTCATTTTTTCCACTACCTAATTTTCCAAAGTACCATTTCCACTACCTTTTCTGGTTTTATAAATTGCAAGCTTAGCAATTCCAAGCAAAAAATTCAAAAGCAAAGTCACAGAGTTTTCCCTAGTATTAAATGCAAGTCCATAAACAAAGATTGTAACAGAAAAAACAATTTTGAATTTACAAAAGATTCGGCTCAGATACAGAAACAGAGATGACAATCTCTTGCACTCAATAAACGCATGATACAAATGTTCAACATTGCCACAAAAAGGACATAAATTAGACACAGCAGGGTTAAACTTCTGAACTAACACCTGCGTGGCCAGGGCTTCTCAATTAAATCAATCAATCTCAATTAAAGCAGGACCAGTCTCCAATTTAGGTCGCCTGTACGTCGGACAGTAGGACACCTGTACATTTTATCCCAATTTGGAGTGAGAAATGCTCCTGCAGGTAAAAGCTCTTTCCACTTGTTTCTTAAAGGTGCTGCACAGCCCGGTAAGCACACCTCGACAAATTCTATACATTGCCCTTTTCCCCATGATGTGGAACACACCGGATTATTCGCTGTAAGAGGAAAACACCGTGTTGTTCCTGGGCATTACTGAGAGTTCAGGGAAGGTTAAACGAAAATCTACTTCCTCATTTACCCCATTCCACCCAATATTTAAATCTAAAAAAAGTCTGGGATACAATTTTTATGACCCTGCTCACTATTCTAATTGAATGCACGCCAATTTTTCCAGAAACAGCGCTGGCAGACAACCATCGCTTCAAGGATAGCTCCATAAGATCTTGCACTTTATTAATCCCATTGTTCGTAAAATGTTCCATAAAAGCTCGACTGGTAGATATTTCAGCGAATAATGAGATATGGAACAATGGCTCATGCACAAACTTCCTGGGATCGTAAGAGATCTCCAACCGCTGCACTCCTAGAGCTTGCAAGGCGTTCAGGAGAGACCGATGAAATGCAGGGAGCCGAGCTCTATCGACTTGCTTTATGTCCATAAGGAAAAGTTCCCGGTCATAGTCCATTCCACCTACTTGCCTGAGCAAGGTATTTGTGAGAGGACGCCAGGGCACAACCTCGTTGCATAGCAGACGTTTTATTGTCATTAGCCAAAAAGCCATGATTCGACTAGGGATGTGCACCAGGTTTTGGCCACCTGAATTACGTGGTCTGCACAACACATCTGGCTTAAGCCAGTGGTGGCCTCCCCAGAAAAAGTCAACGAGCCCCCTCCGAATGTTGGTGATCAGAGCTTGAGGAGGCTGGAGTGCTACGATTTTATGCCATACGATTGGAAGCACCAGGTTGTTTATTATCATTACCCGTGCCTTAAGTGACGAGATATGGAGCATCCCTTTCCACTTTGATAGTTTCTGCTTAATGTTATCTAGGAAACCATCCCAGTTTTTCTTCATATATAGCTTATAGTTCCCAAATGGATGCCTAAGTACTTAAACCCATCCGTTTTCCATAACATTCCTCATGGAAGAATTGGGGGAACCATATGCGAAGCCTGTGACGCAGATAGGGTATCTGGGTACAGAGAAAGAGCTACGCTCTTGTTCCAATTTACTCTTGCTGATGAAGCAAGTTCTAATTTGGCAAAACACCGGGATAGCTCAAAAACATCTTCCTGGTTTTTAACCACAACACACAGGTCGTCTGCATATGCTGACGTAACAATTTTGGAATTGTTTGACAAGGACAAACCAGATAAGGTGGTACAAAGGAGAGCTAGTAAAAGTTCGATGGACAGTGTGTACAACATGCCTGACAGTGGACAGCCCTGATGGATCCCACGCTGAAAGGGGAAAGGATGACAGACTGTTATTTACTTTTAGCAGGCATGATACATTGTTGTATAAAGGTTTTATGCAAGAAATGCATTTTTTTCCAAATCCTGCTTTAGTAAGAACTGCAAACAAAAATGAGTGATCCACACTGTCAAAAGCTTTCTCCTGATCAAGGAGTAATAACCCAAAACCATGCGACAGTTTGACCGATAGTAAACAAGTCTCTAAGCAAGAAAATACTGTCATACATGGATCGTTCAGGTATGCAATACGTTTGGTCATTCCCAACTAAGAAAGAGATGACCTTTTTAAGACGCATTGCAAGCATTTTTGACAAAATCTTATAGTCAGTATTTAACAATGACACAGGCCGCCAGTTTGTAATCTGCTGCAAATCCCCTTTCTTGGGAAGAAGACAAAAGACAGCTCTTCTGCAGCTCAGGGGCAATTCCCCCTGATTTAGGCTCTCGTGAAAAATCTCAATTAAAGCAGGATCCAGAACATTCCAAAAAACTTTGTAAAATTCAGCAGGAAGTCCGTCAATTCCAGGGGCCTTGCCTTGCCGTCTTCGAGTTGTTTCACTGCTGTTGAGCTCCTCAAGAGAAATGTCACATTCCAGTTGGAGTTGCTGCTCTTCAGAAAGAGATGGGAGAAGTTCAATCATCTCATTTGCCGTCGTTTTATCCACCGTTCTTGGAGTAAACAAGTTTAAGTAAAACTCTTGCAGTGAATGTTTAATGTCACTCTGGCAAGTCAGAACACCGTCGGAAGAGCGTAGACTCTGAATCTGCCGAGAAGTGTTGGCAGCCTTCTGAATTTTGAAGAAATCTTTGTTTGGAGTCTCGAGGTGTATTCTGCTCATCCGCAGGTGAATCATTGCTCCAGCCGCACGCTCTTTGACCAGTTCGGCCAGCAGGGTCTTTTTTCTATCAGCTGCTGATATTGGTCACTTCCCAAGATGTTCCAGCTTCTTGTTCATATTTAAGTACATCTGCTTTTAGAGCACTTATCAAACCAGACGTATTACTGGTGGCATACGAGCAATATTGTTGGCAGAAAATCCAAATTTGTGATTTGGTACAGTCCCACCACTGCCGCATATTGACAGAGGAACACTTTTTCTTTTCTAATCCTTCCCATACCAGTCTGAAGGCAATTTTAAAATGTTCATCTTGTAACAATTTCACATTGAAAGTCCAGTGTACACTCTTACAGCAATGATAGGGTAACATACATTCCATTACAATCATATGGTGATCAGAAAAGCCAGATGGAGTTATACATGTTCTCTTAACCAGATTCACCATTCCTTGGTTCACGTACAATCTTGTCCAGTCGACCCATGGTTAACTGGTTTTTTGCACAGCACACCCATGTATATTGACGGGTGTTTGGATTTTGTAATCGCCATACATCTCTAAGTTTGTATTTTTTCACAAGTTGTGCCAAGGACTTTGCACTGGGTGGATGTAGCTCAGGAGTGTTCCTGTCCAGTCGAGGGTTGAGTGTGCAATTATAGTCTCCCCCCATACAAATTAAACAAGTCAAATCCACAGTGCTTAAACAATCCGCTAACTTTGGAAGAAATAGAGCCCTTTCAGCACTGTCACTGGGGCAATACACATTAATAATGCTAACCTTTTGATTGCTGCGAATAAAATCCACCACCAGGGTCATTCCATGTCAAATCATCAAAGAATCTGCCGTCATCTCTCAGATTTTTGTAAAACTTTGGGAACCAATTGGGACCCATGAAAAACAGCTAGAACTCAAATATTTTTGCTAACAGCCTCTTAATTAGTGAGATACAGGTTAACGAACTTTGGACTAATTAGCGCGATGTCGCGAATTCAAATGGCCATATCTCTAAAAGTATAACACCTAGAGAGCTGGTTTTGGTGTCATTTTAAAGGTATTTTCATGCCCTATAAATTTGTCTGGGCAACATTTTCCTACCTCCAATCACAAAAAAGTTATCACAAAATATAAACTTCAATCGTGAATCCAAAAAAAATGTATCCTTCAAATTTCCTCAAATTCATCCCAGATGTACCTTATGATGTCAAGAAGCTTCCACATAAGTTTTGTGATGGGCACTCCAATAGTTTCTGAGATATGAGCAATAATGTACATGTACGTATGGCATATAGGTTCGAAAATCAGCATTTGTAATGTATACACAAAGAATTAAGTTAAGCACCCCCCCCGTTTTTTTACAACCTCGCACATTACAAGTTTGTTGACGTCAAAACAGTGTAATATACCCATGATATTGCTATATTTTCTGGAGAAGTGATATTATGGTCACATAAAAACATAACAATCATGCCGTTTTCAATATTTTATTCTGAATAATTGAAGGTGAAATTTTTTGGGAATTTTAGGCATATTTTCACCTCAATTTAAGTATGGAGCTATAGGTCCATCACGGACAGTGTGGATGACGTTTATGTTTTCTAACGTACAGTCATTGTTCTGAGAAGACCTCTAGCGATCTTTGCGTCAATAACGTGTGTAGGACCCACGTGATCGGATCACTGACTCAACCCTACGTCTCATAGACCCTGTAAGCCGTCGTATGCGTTGCTGTGGCAGGTTGTTCCATTCCCGATGTAATGCACGTTCGGGACATGTTGGGACGACAAATTGCGAAGATGGTCCCTCCAATAGCCAATCTGGATGAATTGGAACGTGCATTACATCGGGAATGGAACAACCTGCCACAGCAACGCATACGACGGCTTACAGGGTCTATGAGACGTAGGGTTGAGTCAGTGATCCGATCACGTGGGTCCTACACACGTTATTGACGCAAAGATCGCTAGAGGTCTTCTCAGAACAATGACTGTACGTTAGAAAACATAAACGTCATCCACACTGTCCGTGATGGACCTATAGCTCCATACTTAAATTGAGGTGAAAATATGCCTAAAATTCCCAAAAAATTTCACCTTCAATTATTCAGAATAAAATATTGAAAACGGCATGATTGTTATGTTTTTATGTGACCATAATATCACTTCTCCAGAAAATATAGCAATAACATGGGTATATTACACTGTTTTGACGACAACAAACTTGTAATGTGCGAGGTTGTAAAAAAACGGGGGGGGTGCTTAACTTAATTCTTTGTGTATATTATACAATCATTCTAACCTAGCCATGACAGGGAACACAGGGAACAACCATCAATTGCTTTGAAGTATCATATACTTTCATTTTCAACTGGGCCTGAGGGGAATTCTCATCTGGGGAATTCCAACTGGGATTTCCCATGTGGGTAAGTCGAGGTGATGCAACTTTCACAGTCTAAGATCCCCAGGGAAAGTCCAAGTTGGCTTAGTGTAATGCTTAGGCCTGCCACCAACAGAAATTGGCAGTTCACTTCTGAAGGAGCTGCAGAAAAATGACGACTGCCAAGGAAAAGTTCATCTTGAAGCAGAAATCCTGCTGCAATCCCTTTGGAGCTCATGAAAAACCAAAGTCGTCTGGCTTGAGAGCTGTTAGCCAAAAAGCCATAGCCGCTCATCCAAGCCTCAAACTGCAAAGTGCACAGAAAATCTGTACCCAGTGTCGTAAGAAACTGGCAAAAAGACAACCAGGTGTGGTAGAGACTCAGAGTGAAATACCATTACCAGTGACCAGCAGCGCTATTAGCAGTAGTGAGGACAATGATGGTGGAGGTGAATCACCAATACCAGGCAGTTCAGGGGAGTTTGAATTTCATTCTCCTGAAATGGAACTGAATACACTGAATGAGTCTTTGGGATTGATTGGAGAATCACCTATTCCAAAAAAGAGACTTGCTGCAGATAAATATGTGAAATCCAAAACCAAGAAAATCGGTGACACTGGTTAGTGAACCTAAGTCAGGTTAGTGAACACTGTGTACTTGAACTCACTTATTGATTGTATAATACATTACAAATGCTGATTTTCGAACCTATATGCCATACGTACATGTACATTATTGCTCATATCTCAGAAACTATTGGAGCGCCCATCACAAAATTTATGTGGAAGCTTCTTGACATCATAAGGTACCTCTGGGATGAATTTGAGGAAATTTGAAGGATACATTTTTTGGGGATTCACAATTGAAGTTTATATTTTGTGATAACTTTTTTGTGGTTGGAGGTAGGAAAATGTTGCCCAGACAAATTCATAGGGCATGAAAATACCTTTAAAATGACACCAAAACCAGCTCTCTAGGTGTTATACTTTTAGAGATATGGCCATTTGAATTCGCGACGTCGCGCTAATTAGTCCAAAGTTCGTTAGTCTGTATCTCACTAATTAAGAGGCTGTTAGCAAAAATATTTGAGTTCTTGCCGTTTTTCATGGGTCCCAATTGGTTTCCAAAGTTTTACAAAAATCTGAGAGATGACGGCAGATTCTTTGATGATTTGACATGGAATGGCTGACCATCAAGAAACCCTTACAAATCTCTCTATGGTGAATCTCAGATTGTTGAAGGCGATGATGCAAGATTATTTCCACCCCCGCTTTAGCTTCTTCAACCCACTGGAGAAAACATGGCACCCTTTAAACATTCTGTGCCACTCGTCTTCACAAGATTGGTTGATGTGTGTCTCTTGTAACATGCAAATATCAATCTTTTCTTTCTCAAATAGTTGTAACACCTCCAGACATCGCATACAGCTGTGGCCTCCATTTATATTGAGAGACAACACAACAACAACATGCATTTTAAGGCCATTTTCCCTGCTAGAGCAGGGGTTAGCCTATTTATATTGAGAGACGTTACCTTCATTTATTCTTTATTAATTTTCCTCCTCTTGGAGTTCTTTTCCTGCCTTAGTGGCACACTTCCTCAACCGCTGAAATTGAGGTTCTGAGATCCCAACTTTCTGGGGTTCACGAATCATGTTTCTAGTAGTTTTTAGAAAAGCATGTAGGTTTGGGAAATAATCCTGAATTCTAACATTGCTTTTCCTGAAGGATTCATCGAGGAATTTTTTAATTTCATCTTCTGTAACTACAATGTCCCCATCCTCATCCTCTTGGGCACAAAAACCACTACCTGATGGGGTAGAGTAGGGTTCATCAAAATCAAACGCATCATCTTTGTCGTTCTCTTCTTGATGCAAACTTATTTCTGAGACACAAATCTCCCCAGGATCAGAAACATGGATATCGTTTTCATTCCTGTTTAGCTGCTCATCATCACATGCAGCTTCCTTCTTATCATCCCTTTTATTTTGTTCGAAAAGTGTAGGCTTACAGGTTTCCTCCGAGGGGCTGTCCGACTTGTCTGTTGTCATTACGCCCGGCCATCCCTGCACCCACCTCTGTGACCATTACATTAATGTCATGTAAGACATCAGGGTAATCAATAACACCCCTTGTGTCCTCCTGAGATGCACGAGGATTATCGATGTCTAGATCACACTCAGAACCCTCAAACAGTTCGGCAAGTGGTGCAAACGAATTGCTTAGATTTAAACCCGGTTCCCGTTCAGTTTGCAATCCCAAACAGGGATTCTTTACACAAGCTCCATCTTGCAAGCTCGACGACACATTTGACACAACCAGTACCTTACTTTGTACTGTGCTTGCACCCTTCATGACGGGACATGAATGTTTGTCCTTTTTTTACGAGCCACTGTTACGAACCCTTCCATATTGTCATCCGTACAGTCCTGTAAAGTAGGAGAGGGATCAACCACTTTTGTCACACCAGCAGGTATGGGGAAGTGGTCTACTGGTTCCCACTCACCCATAGGTTGTAGGGAGGGGTCTACCATTCAACGTATCCCAGTAGGTGAAGGGGAGGAGTCAACTGTTTCCCAATCACCATTCGGTCATGGGGAAGTCTACGACATCATCCGCCTCATTAGGTGGGGAGGGAGGAGAATCTGCAATCACCTGGTCTCGATTTGCTAATGATCTCACCAAACCGGGACAGGAACTCTTTACGTGTCTGTAAGCTCCACACGCATAGCACGCCATGACGTCTGTGGAGGCATACATTCTATAAGTATGGCCATTAATCTTTGCATGCAAAACTACATTTAGCTTTTGCTCATTTTCGGGCAATATCATGTAAACGACCCTTTTAAAAGTCATCACGTGTCGAAATTCACCCCTTGCCGAGTGTATCGGCACCATTGTCACTTTTGACACGATCGTACCGAACGTGCTCAATTGAGCACACAAGTCCTCACCTTTAACAAAGGGACATTAGACACATTGACCTTCACCGCAGGTGTATCTAATGGGGAAACCACAAGAAACAGGTCGCGCTCTATGAGAAGGCCTTGCTCCACAACTGAGGTCACCATGTGCACAACAACCTTCTTGTTAATTTGAGAGGCTGCACGGATATTATGTTAGCCGACGCTCTTTCCGATTGCTAGAAGCACTTGCTCCATCTTTACCTCACTCGGAGGGTCGCACACCAGCCCATGCTTGCAAAAAGGGCACTCCACTGAATTATCCTCATTAAAACGATGTAATAAAACATTGGAGGGCAACACCATATGGGCGAGTCTCCAAGCAATATCACCATTTCTTTTAACAATCGGTGAAACATACATTGCAGACCATTGAGGATGGGAGGGAGACCCAGAAAGGAAGTTTCTCTTCCTATCGAGCCCCAAAAGAAACCGGCTGTAACGAGGGAAACCGGATTGAAATACACAAACGATAGTCTCTTTTTATCCTTGCTGGAAAGTGGTGATGAGGACAACAAGACCGATGTTGTGGTGCTATCAGCCGGCAGGCTAGAGCTGGCACAGATCTGTGGTGGTGTATGGTGGTCACCAATGTTGGCGGTTAAGCTCAGGCCCAAGTGCCTAAAAACACAGGATTTCCTGTAGGACCTTGGCGACGCTCCTCAAAGATCTGATACCAGTTCTTAATTGAAGATGTCCTGCGGAGAACCAACTGTTCCTGTTACCAGTCATGAAGGTGCCGAGTCGTTTTCACACCAGCACTCAAAAAACGTTGCACAAAAGCATGTGAGTGAGGAATAGCAGGAAACAAGCGTTACGCCTAGGTCCCCCGTCGGTGAAGTGATGAGTTGACAAAGTGGAAGACGCAAGGCGGCCATCTTGGATTTTGAAGTGGCGACCCAATTTTCAATAGCGTTCGTCCTTATGCGTAGATACACCCACACACCAGATTAGAAGTGAGTAGTTCGTTTATTTTTCAAGATATTTCGCTCACAAGGTTCAGACATATATATGGTGGCGGCCATCTTGTATTTTCACGTGGCGTCCCAATTTTCAATAGCGTTCTTCCTTATGGCTAGATACACCCACACACCAGATTAGAAGTTGGTACTTCGCTTATTTTTCAAGATATTCCACTCACAAGGTTCAGACATACATGGCGGCAGCCATCTTGGATTTTGACGTGGCGACCCAATTTTCAATAGCGTTCTTCCTTATGCCAAGATACACCCACACACCAGATTAGAAGTTGGTACTTCGCTTATTTTTCAAGATATTCATCTCACAAGGTTCAGACATATATATGGTGGCGGCCATCTTGGATTTTGACGTGGCGAGCCAATTTTCAATAGCGTTCTTCCTTATGCCTAGATACACCCACACACCAGATTAGAAGTTATTAGTTCATTTATTTTTCAAGATATTCCGCTCACAAGGTTCAGACATACATGGCGGTGGCCATCTTGGATTTTGACGTGGTGACGTAATTTTCAATAGGGTTCTTCCATATGCCTAGTTGCACCCACACACCAAATTAGAATTCGGTCCTTCGCTTACGCACGCACAGACGGACATATATATGGTGGCGGCCATCTTAGATTTTGACGTGGCAACCCAATTTTCAATAGCGTTCTTCCT
Source organism: Myxine glutinosa (assembly GCF_964187855.1). Lineage (NCBI taxonomy): Eukaryota > Metazoa > Chordata > Myxini > Myxiniformes > Myxinidae > Myxine > Myxine glutinosa. Next base: position 57,724,140 of record NC_136262.1, on the reverse strand, counting down.
TATGCCTAGATACACCCACACACCAGATTAGAAGGTTGTAGTTCATTTATTTTTCAAGATATTCCGCTCACAAGGTTCAGACATACATGGCGGCAGCCATCTTGGATTTTGACGTGGCTATCTAATTTTCAATAGAGTTCTTCCATATGCCTAGTTGCACCCACACACCAAATTAGAATTCGGTCCTTCGCTTATGCACGCACGCACGGATGCACACACGGACGGAGGGGAAAACCATAGTCTCCCTTTCGCTCCACGGTGCGACGGGGGACGGGGGACAAAAAGGGCATTGTAGAAAAGGGGTTCCCGGAGGAACCTTTCACTGTTGTCCGTCCCCATTTGCCGAGTTACTGAAATGGACCGCCAGACATGCAAGACATGTTGGTAAAAGTCAGGGAGCAGCGAAGCATCGACATGTTGCAGCTCAATGAAAAAGTTCACAATTGAAGCCTAGCACGCCAGCTTGTTTTAATATACAGTTTGGCAGTAGATTTCCAGGACAAGGCCTCCAGAAATATAAAACGACGAGCTGTAGAGACTCGGAAGGCCATCACCCGACAAAGAATGTCCATAAGTCCATGACCCCCTTCCGCCAGTGGAAGGCAAATAGTCTCTGGCTTTAGCCAGTGTTTGCCATCCCAAATGAAGTCAAGTAAGCATTTTTGGATTGACGACACCAACGTTGCAGGTGGCTGCAAGGCAATCATTTTATATCATAAGAGAGGGGCCACCAGGTTGTTAATGACCAAGGCACGACCTCGAAAAGACAAGGTCGACAAAATTCCTCTCCATCTGTTTAATTTATTGCTAATTTTGTGGAGCAAACCATCCCAATTCCTTTTGACAAAACCAGGGGTTCCAAGATAAACACCGAGGTATTTCACACCTTCTTTTCCCCATGTCAAATTCATAGGGAGAATTGGAAGGGCAGAAGGTGGCGTACCGCCGACCCAAACTGCTTTGCATTTCGACCAATTAATTTGCGTTGAACATGCTTGAGAGTAGACCCATAGACACTCAAATAGCAGCGCAATGTCATTACTGCTGCGAACAGCAACACATACATCATCAGCATAGGCCAAAATGACAACGGGCTTTTCTGATGGAGTCACTGAAAAGCCCATAAGAGAAGATCGTAAACGAATCAAAAGGGGCTCAATGCAAAGAGAGTACAAGATTCCAGATAAGGGACAACCTTGCCGAATTCCCCTCCCAATCCACAAAGGTGAAGAGACCATCATTGATTTTGATCGAGCTAAAAATGTGATTATACAATAAGGATACATAAGAAATAAAAGATGCCCCAAAACCAAATTGGTTTAAAATGTGAAACAAATACTCATGATTAACAGAGTCAAAAGCCTTTTCTTGGTCAATAAAAAAGAAACCGGTATGTTGTTGTTGAAATGCACACACATCCCACAGATCTCGTACCAAAAAAATGTTATCGTGCACAGATCTGTGCATAACATAGTACGATTGATCCTGATGTATAACTGTGCTTAAAACAGTCTTTACACGGTTAGCTAGCGCTTTGGCAAGAATCTTGTAATCTGTGCAGAGAGGAGAAATTTGGCGCCAGTTCTGTATCAATTGCAGATAATTTTTCTTAGGGATAAGGAAAACAACTGCACGTCGACAACTAAGGGGTAACAATCCCTCACGCAGACTGTATAAAACAACATATCAGACGAGAGGTGCCTCAGGAAATTAAAGGACTAATTTTAAAAAGTTCCTCTATCTGTACTATCGCTTGGAGCATAGATGTTAACAAACATAAATCGTTGCGGATTGTATTCAAACTCTACAGAGGCTAGATAGCCTGGTACAATTTCCTTAAAGATAGGGGGGTGGGGGAGACAGACAAACGTGTTCTGACAAAAAAAGCAATACCCACACTCACAGAATCTGTATTACTAAAAAACCAAGTGCCAATCAGCTGTTGCTGCCAATCAGCCATGCAGTCTGCAGTGGCACGAGTTTCTTGCAATAAAAGTACATCAATCTTTTCCCTCCTGGCTAATTGCACAGTCTGGGACCTACGCAGCTGACTGCGCCCACCATTAATGTTCAAACTTGCTATGTTCATAAAAACATAGGCAGCAACACAGCCATTAAAGGTTTAATTCTTTCCTTGCTGTGACAAGGTACCTCTTCAGTCTTTTCAGTGATTTATCAGAAATATGAAGGTCCGCAGATTGTTGTGCAACTTCCTGAGCCCCAATAATGAAGGCGTGAGTGTCAACGAAGAAATCGCAAATTTTCATGCGCCTTTTACGGTAAGTTTTTTGTAGGAAATCCATGATTTCAGCAGGAGGGACAGAGTCTCCAGAGACATGCTCCGATGAGAAGTCGGCCTCACCATCACTCAGTGAGACAACGGAAGAACCCCCATCAGTCACAATCATTGCATTGAGAGTCCATTGCCGAAGCAATGGGCTCATCAACGCAACAATCTGAGACTTCAACACTATCACCCTGCTGACCATGAGCTTGACAAGCAAGGCTCAGCTGCCTCAATGGAGGATTCGATCACAGACACATCACTAGTTCCTACACACTCACCACTCCCCACAGAGGGAGGGGTGGCACAATCAACACAAGCTTCAGCAAGGGACACACATGGAGGCTCAACCTCACATGGAGGTTTACCCTCAGAACACCGGAGCGAGTCAGGTGCTGTCTGGCCAACACATAAATTTTCAGCATTTATCACATTACCCTCAAAAGATTCTGAAGGCAGAGGAGGTTGACTTTCAACTGGAGGAAACTGCTGAGAAGGAGGTTGTGCTCCATTAGTCACCTTCACTAACCACTTGAGCGTAGGTTGGAGGACCGGCCAAGACCTTATTATCAGGCTCGTTGAGGTCGCTAGGCAG
>NC_136262.1:57656261-57718761 GCF_964187855.1 Myxine glutinosa | reverse complement strand
AGAAAGCACCTCTATCAACTGCCAAACAGATTCAAGCTGACTTTTGTATACTGAATCGAGGCTCGTGAAAGATCTAACATTTACTTCACAAACAAATCAACCAGACAAACAAAATATATAAAAAGAGGGAGCGGAAGACAAGATGGGGTGAGAGGGAAAGCACACAAACACAACATTTGAGAGCAGGGAGATGTGTGGAAGGGAGAGGGCTTGGGGGGAGGAGGCGTGGGAAGGGGGGGGGGGGAGGGAGGGAGAAGTATAAAACACAAGGACACCAAGGACTTCCAGGACAGAAGTTGGTATTTCAAAAAAGTGGAATTGGGGTGAAATTAGCAGGGGTAGAAAAGATCAAGGTTTTGGATGGGGGAAGATAAGAGATGGTGGTGAACAGCTGTTTTAAAGACCTGGAGGGTGGAGTGGGATTGAAGAGAGTGAGGGAGTTTGTTCCAGAGGCGGGAGAAAAGAGGAATGAAGGCGTGAAGGTGAGCAGAGAGTCTTGATTTTGGCAGTTTAACAACAAGAGGGTTGCAGGCAGATCTTGTGTGACCTGTAGGAACATTTGCGGGACAGAGCCCAGAGAGAGCTGGAGGGGCAAGGCCATAGAGGAATCGGTAGAAGACGGAAAGACCACCAACCTGCCTGCGGTGAGTGAGTGAGAGGCCCTTGGAGTTAGCTTCATCGCGGGAGATTCCAATTATTCTGAATGCTTTGGTTTCAACAGCATGAAGACGAGCTAGGTGTGAGGCAGGAGCACCACCCCAGAGGGGAGAGCAGTATTCCATTGAGCTGCCGATGAAAGCCTTGTATGTGGTGAGCTCAGGTGTGCCAAGGAAGGACTTCGCACGACGGAGGATGCCCAGTCAGCGACTGGCTTTGGAGGCCAGATTTGAAATGTGGTTTTCCCAGGAAAGATCATGGCAGATAGTGAGACCCAAAAGCTTGAGTGACAGAACTTCTTGGAGAGGATTATTCAGAAAGTGGATGGGAGGGTTGTCCAGTCGGTCTTTTCGGAGAGACATCGTAAGAGTGTGAGATTTGTCAGGATTGAAAGACATGTTCCACTTGTTTGCCCAGTCTGTGATTTTGTCCAGGTCTGCAGAGAGTGAGGAGGCTGCAGACTGCCGATCTGAGGGATGAAGAATGGAGCGACAGAGACTAGAGTCATCAGCAAAGAGATAGAGAGGATTTTCAAGAGAGTCAGAGAGATCATTGATGAAGACCAGAAAAAGCACAGGGCCCACAACACTGCCTTGGGGAACTCCAGCCTGAACAGGAAGAGGAGATGAGAGAAACCCATTCAGGGCCACACGTTGACTACGACTGGAGAGGAAGTCCGCCAGCCATGCGTGGAGATTTCCATGGATACCAAAAGAGGAGAGTTTGGTGAGCAGAGTGGGGTGCCAGACCGTATCGAAGGCATGTGATATGTCAAGGGAGACTGCTCTAATTTCCTGTTTGTCATTGAGGACCTCCATCCATTGTTGAGAAAGCAGAAGCAGCATGTCCAGAGTAGAGTGACCAAGTCTGAAACCAAATTGATGATCAGAGATCAAGCCATTGGAGAAGAGGAAAGATTTCATATCTGAAGCAACGATGGATTCCATGAATTTGTTGATAATTGGGAGAAGGCTGATTGGTCTGTAGTTGCTGGGATCCGTTTTTGCACCTTTTTTGTGCAAAGCGGTGATGTTGGCTGATTTCCAAGCAGATGGCAGATGACCTTGAGCAAAAGAGAGGGTGAAGAGAACAGAGAGAGGGAGTGAAAGAGCGGAAGAACATGATTTTAGGACCCGTGGGCTGATGCCGTCAGGACCAGTTGCAGAATCAGAGTCGAGGGTTGACAGAAACTTTTCCAGCTTGTCAGAAGGAAAGGACACAGAGTCCAGGAGCAGCTGGGTACAACTGGGTACAGAGAGGGATGGGTTTGGGACACAAGATTTCGAGGCAAACACAGAGTTGAGGCATTCAGCTTTTTCACGTGCGGAGTCAGCCGTGTGGCCATTTGAGGTGAGGGAGGGGATGGAGGCGGAACAAACACCAGAAACAGATTTGACCAGACGCCACCAGGATTTGGAAGAGGGAGACAGATAAGAGAGTTCGGTCCTGAGAACGGAGAGATATTGTTTCCTGGCTCTCCTGAGGGTGGACACACACTTGTTTCGGGCTTTGTGAAAGGAAATGAGATTTCCTTCTGTTGGATTTGCTTTCCAGGAGACGAAAGCAAGTTGTTTCTGGGCAATAGCCTCACCACAAGATTCCGTGTACCATGGACGGGAGGAAGGGTATGACAACTGAAGACGAGATGGGATAAATCTGTGCATGAGAGAGAGCAATTTACTTTGGAAGAATTCCCAGGATGAGTTGATGTCAGAGGCGGTAGAGATGGGAGACCAGTCCAGATGATTGACGGCTGCTTGAAGACCGTGCCAGTTGGCCTGAGTGAAATGCCAGACTCGTCGGCGCTGAGGAGGCTCTCTGAGAATGGTCAGAGAGATGTCCACTTTAACAAGCACATGCTCAGAAGAGCCAATTGGAGCAGAAGAAGAGCAGCAGACATTTTCAGGGAAGTTAGTCATAACCAAGTCCAGAAGAGAAGATGCTCCGTTGACTGAGATCCGGGTCGGGAAATTGACAGATTGTGTCAGTCCCAGTGAGTCACAGAAGTCCTTTGCTGAAGAGCCATGGCTGGTGAGAGAGGTACCCACACCCAGGCAACTGGCATGGTGACAATTGAAATCACCACATATGAGGAAGAGAGAGTTGGGATGAGTAAGATGAGACTTTCAGACATAAGGTACAACTCGCACCATCCATCACCAACTCAATGAAAGGTTCTATGGTAGGAGACCCAGGAGGACCCCACTGCTGAGAGAGAGAAATAAGAAAGCCCAAGTGGGGTTTTCCAAAACAACACCTGAACAAGCCAAAATCCTTCTGGGAGAATGTCCTGTTGACAGATGAGACCAAATTAGAGCTTTTTGGTAAAGCACATCATCTCTCTGTTTACAGAAAACAAAATGAAGCCTTCAAAGAAAATAACACCTTCCCTACAGTCAAACATGGAGGAGGTTCAGTGATATTTTGGGGTTGCTGTGCTGCCTCTGGCACTGGGTGCCTTCAATGTGTGCATGGCATCATAGAATCAGATTACCAAGGCATTTTCGAGAGCAATGTTCAACCCAGTGTCAGAAAGCTGGGTCTCCGTCGACGGTCATGGGTCTTGCAGCAGCACAATGACCCCAAACACACTTCAAAAAGCACCCAGGCATAGTTCAAGACAAAACACTGGACTATTCTGAAGTGGCCAGCAATGAGTCCAGATCTAAATCCCATTGAACACCTGTGGGGAGATCTGAAAACAGCAGTTGGGAGAAGGCACCCTTCAAATCTGGGAGAACTGGAGCAGTTTACACAAGAAGAATGGGCCAAACTGCCAGTAGAGAGGTGTAGGACGCTCATTCATGGCTTTAGGAAGCGCTTGACTGCAGTTATTTTGTCCAAAGGCCGTGCCACCAAATCTTAAGTCGAGGGTGTCAATAATTTTGTCAATGCCTTTTCTTTTTATTTTCTGATTTAAAAGAAGATATTAAGTTCTGAATCAAAAACAAAGGTTCTGTAATATTAACAGTGAAATAAAGAATTGTGGAGACCAAATACTTTTGTAAATTTCAACTTATTTTCGAGAAAATTGTGAGTTATTTGAAAAAAGTGCAAGGGTGCCAATATTTTTGGCCATGACTGTATGTACATTGATCTGCATGAGTTAGTGGGCAAAATTGAATATAGCAAAATTGAAAGAAACTTGCTTGTAGAAAATACTCCATAATGAGCTCCGTGTAGAGGTGCCAATTTTCTGCAATTGTGGAAAACGGACGGAATTCATGAAATTGCTTATTTGAAACAGAAACCTGAATCCGACATGAAAAAAAAGAAAACGGAATGGAGTAAATTACCCCCCCAAAAAGTCAAAAAGTTTAGGTCGAATCTGCATATATAAAACCGAAAAACACTGTCCGTGAAGCCGCAGGTTCGTCCGTCCATCTGCCCTGGAAGCCTTCAAGCTGTGATTATGTCTATTAATACTGCTCTGTATGAACGTAGGTTGCTTTCTGTCTATTAATTATGTACGTCTATTAATTACGGATTGTTGGACTATACCTTTCGACTTTAGACTGCTGAGATCCCTTAGACCTTTGAAGACCCTTTAGGTCCCCCAAGACCATTAAGACCCAAAAGACCCTGAAAACCCTGAAGACTCTTGAAGACTCAAACTTGAAGACTCTTGAAGACTCAAACTTGAAGACTCTTGAAGAAGACTCTTGAAGACTCAAAAGACCCAGAGGACCCAAAATAACCGGAAGCCCCCCAAAGACTCAAAAGACCCCAAATACCTAAAAGACCCTAAAAGGCAATGATGACCCAAAATACCCCAAATACCCAAAGTATCCTGAAGACCCATAAAGACCTAACAGGCCAAGAAGACACAATAGACCCCAAAGACGCAAAAGATCCAACATTCTGTTACGTGGTCCCCTCGGTGAATACCTGGTCTCGGTGACCCCCGGACCGTGAGAGGAACTTCGCCAGAAAGTTGTATTATATATGCGCTTTCGCCACGCAATCCATATGAATTCCACCCAAGAGACAACTGATGTTCAAGGATATATTTCAATGGTAATGATACCATACAATTTCAATGATACAACCACGGAGATTTTCCCCGAGCAATCAACAATAAACAACCATCAACAATTCCCAATCCACAATCAATTCCCTATGATTAAGATGGCCATCTTATATATGGGTGTCCCCGTGAGTACTCACGACCCCCTTTTGGTCTCGGTCCCGCACAATGTCTCTGGGCCCCTCCTGACCAAGATGATGGTCGGCGTCGCCGCACTCGGGCGGTTGAACGAACCCCGGGTGGACGTGTTTCCACCGGGCAGGTATCGTACCAGGCACCCCGGCTGCAGCCCCTCGTGGCCACGCGAAGCGGGTACGGGAAAGCAAGCCAAAAGCCCCACGCCGCTTGCAAGGCGTGTTAGGCCCCAACGGGCGACCCGTACGCGTCTTTTTAGACGGTGTCGCGAACGGTGCCAAACGCTGGGTCGGTGCACGGCCACACGACAGTTTGACGTCCACCGGGCAGGTATCCGTCCCGGTAACTCCTCTCGCCAGACGGGCTCGGGAACGCCGCTTTTCCACACGGCTCAATCAATCCCACCTTTCGTCGGAGCGGGGCGAGGAAGAAGAAGAACCGTCGCTTTTCTTCCTCGTGTCTTTTTTTCTTCCGTTTCCGGTCACTTCCGTTTCCGGCCACTTTTCAAAAGGGCTCCTGACCCTCCAACCACAACAACCCTTAATCTACTACACACGGATAAGCAAAGACCTGAATGGTAATTCACATACATTCACATAAATATGTAACACTCCCCCCCCTTCAAGAAAGAAAGTTTGAACCCAGCGAAAACTTTCTTTGCCGGCCAATTTGGAGAAACAAACCAGACAACTCAACCCCCCCACATTATCAGTTCCCCCCGGGCACAGTTATCACTTAACAATAAAGCAACCAAAATTTTACCACAACCCCTCCAGCTTACTCACTCTGGACTAAGCACCAGCAACGACATTGTCCCTGCCAAATCAAACTCCATCTCACGACCCTCTGACTTTGACCGTCAGTTTCTTGTGAATGAAGGTTAAGGGGTTGATCCAAGATCCAAAGTTAAGCAACTCGATAGCACTTTTTCCGGGAGGCCAAGCCGAGTATTCACTACATGGATGCCTTTAGGAACGTGGAGTTCACGGTTAGTCCGTGCATGAAAGTTCACTACATGGACGCCTTTAGGAACGGCGTTCACGGTTAATCCGTGTAGGAATCTTGGCTCGGCGGCTCCGCCGCATTCAGTGCTTCAACTTCTCAGAACTTCCCTAATAATTATGGTGGGACCACTTGTCCCTGTAGTCCCATGAATAGCGGTCTCCTTCTCGGCCACTACTTTGCCAATCCTTCCTTCGGGAGCTGCCGTAACTCAGGGAGCCTCCATAATAATATTGATTGCGGCCACCACCAAAACTACCGCCCAGTTGTCCTCTCCTGTAGACCTCTCGACGCCTACGAAATGCCTTCCCTACTGTTATGGTCCGACCCTCCAAATCCTTGCCATTCCAATTCTTCTCTGCCTCTCTGGCGTCTTTTGTGCTGGCAAACGTGACAAAGCCGAACCCTCTTGACTGTTGCGTTTCCCAGTCTCTTACCAACCGCACTTCCACCAGCGGCCCATATCTGTTGAAGACAGAGGTCAGAACTTCTTCCTCTGTTTTGAAGTTCAGTCCCCCTACAAATAACTTGGCACTTTTGTCGCCATCCCGAGCTGGTGTGGTGTTATTTTCCCTGCTGGGCTCTTTACCAACCCTCAGGTTACCATAAACTTGACCCCCGGCCAAATCATTCCCGATAACCACAGATACACCCTCTACAGGAAGCGTGGCTTGTAAACCGACGGTGACCGGTCCTGACACCAAATCGGACTCCAAATGGATGACATGAAGTGGAGCACTAACACCGCCCCCGATCCCCTGTAAACGAACACTATCCCCCGTTGCCGTCTCCTCGGACCATGGCAAAATGCCTTCAAGCATTAAAGATTGATGTGCCCCTGTGTCCCTCAATATCCTAACCGGTTTCCGGTTAGTCGAGGCTCCATCCCGTGACACCAACCCCTCTGAAATAAATGGTTGGTAACCCTTTTGATGGCGATTTCTCACAATGGCCATTGCATTGGGAGTCGTAATAGTCGGACTCCGATCTGGGTCTTCCCTTTTCATGCGGTAACAACTGGACATCAAGTGTCCAGGTTTCTTGCAAAAAGCGCAAGTAGGCCCGGAGGAAAAACTCGTGGTCTGCCTCGGGCCCCCCGAACTATAAGTTTGTCTTGGGCCCGCATCCCTCTGATTTCGAACAGGTGGGGTATCCGCGTTGTCCCCATAATCCTCTCGAGGCCGCCGCCATGTATGGTCGTTCTCCGCACCTGCTGTTCCCCACCTCCCCTGCGGAGATCTAGGCGAGGAGTTAGGTTCGTAGACCCCTATTCAGTGGGTTAAGGCATAATCATCTGCCATGGTGGCTGCGTCCCACAACTTTGGTACTTTCTTTTCCTGCAGGTACACTTTGATGTCCTCGTGGACACACTGCTGGAATTCCTCCACCAGGATCAAGTCACGCAATGTTTCGAAGTCTTTCCCGACTCCTTTTGACTCACACCACCGATCAAACATGTTTTCTTTCACTCTGGCAAACTCCACATGGGTCTCACTCTCCCTCTTCCTGGCATTCCTGAATTTTTGCCTGTAAGCTTCCGGAACCAACTCATAGGCTTTGAGGATGTGCTTCTTCAGTACCTCATAATCTGCACATTGGTCCATTGGTAGCGCCGAATAAATTTCCTGAGCTTTCCCCACCAGCACACTTTGCACGAGTATGGTCCAGGCCTCCTCCGGCCAGTTTAATTGTCGAGCCACTTTCTCAAATTGTGGAAAAAATTTCGCGACTTCCTTTTCACTGAACGGTGGAACCAGCCTCACATGTCTGCCCACATCCCAGGTTTTCTGGTTAGGTGTCGACCCCGTCAGCAAGGGTGGTGCCTCTCCCCGTTCTCTCATTAACTCCAGCTCCTTGAATTTGATTTCTTGCTGAAGCTCCATGTCACGTTCCTTTAATTCCCTTTCCGCTTTTCTCTCCTCTGCTTCGAGGTCCCTTGCAGCTCTCCTCTCCTCTGCTTTTCTCCCTTCTAACCTTTCCTGGAGTTCTCGTTCCACTCTCCTTTCCTCTGCTTGTTTCTCTTCTCTCCTCTCTTCTGCTTTCCTTTCTTCTTCTTTTAACCTTTCCTGGAGTTCTCGTTCCACTCTCCTTTCCTCTGCTTGTTTCTCTTCTCTCCTCTCTTCTGCTTTCCTTTCTTCTTCTGCTCTTTCCTTTTCTGCTTTCCTTTCTTCTTCTTTGATCCGTTCCTGGCTCCGTAATTGCAACTCCAGTTTCCGGAGCTCAACGTCTTCTGGTTCTTCGGGTAGCCACTCCCAGGCTAACTCGTCCCATGTTCCTAATCCCACCATAGATTGTATCACCGTGGCCTGCAACTCTGCCTTCCTCAAATTAGTTCGGACCTCCACGTTAAAATGTTTGGCCAATTTCAAGAGGTCCGACTTTAGTAACGCTCGGAACTGTGCCTCACTCGGTGTTACCGCAAAGTTCTGTGCCACAAACGCCATGGTGACTATCGTTAACCTTCACCCAAGACTTTACCCCAATTTCCCCAAAAATTTACCAATTAATACTTAATTAATAAATTTTAATTAATAAAAATATTATTTTATTATTTTATACAAATACACTTTTAGATCCCGGACGTAGACCCAATTGCGAATCGTAATTTGGACGAGCCCCCAATTCTGTTACGTGGTCCCCTCGGTGAATACCTGGTCTCAGTGACCCCCGGACCGTGAGAGGAACTTCGCCAGAAAGTTGTATTATATATGCGCTTTCGCCACGCAATCCATATGAATTCCACCCAAGAGACAACTGATGTTCAAGGATATATTTCAATGGTAATGATACCATACAATTTCAATGATACAACCACGGAGATTTTCCCCGAGCAATCAACAATAAACAACCATCAACAATTCCCAATCCACAATCAATTCCCTATGATTAAGATGGCCATCTTATATATGGGTGTCCCCGTGAGTACTCACGACCCCCTTTTGGTCTCGGTCCCGCACAATGTCTCTGGGCCCCTCCTGACCAAGATGATGGTCGGCGTCGCCGCACTCGGGCGGTTGAACGAACCCCGGGTGGACGTGTTTCCACCGGGCAGGTATCGTACCAGGCACCCCGGCTGCAGCCCCTCGTGGCCACGCGAAGCGGGTACGGGAAAGCAAGCCAAAAGCCCCACGCCGCTTGCAAGGCGTGTTAGGCCCCAACGGGCGACCCGTACGCGTCTTTTTAGACGGTGTCGCGAACGGTGCCAAACGCTGGGTCGGTGCACGGCCACACGACAGTTTGACGTCCACCGGGCAGGTATCCGTCCCGGTAACTCCTCTCGCCAGACGGGCTAGGGAACGCCGCTTTTCCACACGGCTCAATCAATCCCCCCTTTCGTCGGAGCGGGGCGAGGAAGAAGAAGAACCGTCGCTTTTCTTCCTCGTGTCTTTTTTTCTTCCGTTTCCGGTCACTTCCGTTTCCGGCCACTTTTCAAAAGGGCTCCTGACCCTCCAACCACAACAACCCTTAATCTACTACACACGGATAAGCAAAGACCTGAATGGTAATTCACATACATTCACATAAATATGTAACAATACCCAAAAGTCCCTGAAGATCCAAAATACCGAAAAGATCCCAAAGGCCCAAAATACACTGAAGAACGTCAAAGACCCAGAAGACCCAAAAATCCTAAAATACCCTGAAAACATGTAAGACCCATAAGACCCATTAGAACCATTAAAATGCAAGATCCTGAAGACCCCCTCCCCCTCCCCCCAATACCCTTAAGACCACTTTTACCTGTAAGACCCTTTCAATATTTTCGACACCTTGAGATCCCTTCACCATTCTTCGTCAATTTCAATGCTTGCGAGAAGGCAGGGCAGCATGTAGAATCATACTCACATAATCATCAGACTTTAAACAAACAAACCAAAAAATACCTATTTTGGGGAGCATCACCCCACTTGCTTGAAAATCTTCCCTGAAAAAACAATCGGCAGTAGAAAAAAAAATGCCAATCATCACCTGGGCATGCATGCACTTTTGGAGAAATCGTTTTGTTAATTGGGGAAAAAAAAAAAAATCAGCGAAATGCAGATGGGATTACCAAAGATAATAATCAATTTTTCATGCGTTTAGGTCAATATACAGGGTGGCCTGAAAGTCCCTTTACCCCTACTCAAATGTTACAAAGACATACAAATGAGCTACAACTGCCATGCCTTGCAGGGGTATATATAGGTTATAGTAGATCTGAGAATGAACAATCTGTACTGGAGTAGACCACAATCTGTATTAAAGTAGACCATGCACACACCTCTTTACTTTCCAGTCCCTTTGGGAATGTGTGACACCAATTACGATGAAGGCACGTGTGCAGTGCTCAAGTCACAAGGACATATTGACTGAGCGACGCTTAACGACTCAAGATATCTGACAATGAACAAGAGAAATCATAAAATTTCATTTCTTTTTCTGGAGCATAAACAATGCACTTGATCAACAACTAAAATGTATTTCACCAGCAGCATCAGAAAGACAAAAAAAAAATCACTTATGTGCACAACAGTCCAAGGCAATTGCTTATGCATGGATTAAATGATGAGCTTATTCCTTGCAATAGACCGATCCCTTCATCCTTCGGTGCACGTGTAACACAGTAACAAGTAACACAGTAAGAAACAAACTTCGGTGCACACAGTCAGAAAAAGAACTGTGATTGTAATCACATGCACAGATTAAACAGCCAATGATTCAAGAAGCTTAGTGGAAGTCAAAGTACCTTGCAAGATGGTGTCCATTTAGTTAGCACAGGCCACACATTGCTGGAAGCATTCAACGAGATCACACGCGCTGGGCCTTTCCTGGGGGTTCACAGACAGCATTTGCCGGATGAGTTGTACGACAGACGTATCGATACGACTGCACCGATTCCGAGGAATTCGCAGTTTCATTCGAGGGTTTTCGAGGAGGGCCTGACCTACGGGCACCAGCTGCCCTGCCTGCAATACAATACATGCAGAGGTAGAAAATGGGGGTGAATGTTGAGCTAAAAAAAAATAAAAAAATAAAAAAAAATCTGCTCATCGTATAATCTTGGGTTCATTTTCCATCATCAATGTCACCATTGTTTACCATACCAATGCCTGTTGTTCAGCCTCAGCTGGACAACCACTCAAATAAAACAAATCCTCTTCCCAACAAAGGAACAAGATTAAAAACCCTTCAAAACTAGTGACATGGGTTAATTGCCCCACCCCGACCCTAATTTTCATTCTTATGAGTTTTTGTTAATAACCAAATCAACCTTCACAAGTACATACACCCATATCCACTCCCTTAGGCCGAATAAAGGAAAATGAATCGAGATACTGTACCTCCCCTCCCACAACACACTCTCCATTCTTCAATCACAGTAAGTACAAAAGGACATGAAAGAATGAATGAATTATCGTTTTAAGGCCATTTTTCCCCGCTGGAACGGGGGTTAGCCTTGCAGGCCCCATGACAATAATGGTTCCCTGTTTGAGGCAATGTTTTTATTTCATCGCCTCAAACAATGAAATTGTTGCCTCAAACATACACGGCCCAAATTATCAATCTTGTTTTCTAACCGTAGGACACACATTTTCTAATTTAAACTTAAAATAATTGCAATTTGGAACAAGGATCAGGGACATATTGAGCCAGCAGCAACAAAAATAATTTATACCCTTAACTTGGGTATAATTTATACCCTCAACCCTCAACTCCACAAACGATTACTATATAAAACAATGAGGATGTTCGGTCCTCATTTGGTGCAAGGACTCAAAACACCACGGTGAATAATAGAATAAAAAAGAGTTGCAAGTACAAGTACATGCAAAACGAAAAAAGAAAAAAAAGGAAAACTCACGTGCTGTATGTAAGACCCCAGCTGTTGCCGATTTGACTTGCCATCGACAAACGTGATGCGCTCCAGCATTGCCCACACCATGATGCCCAATGCAAAGATGTCTGCCTTAGCTGTAAAGTGTCCCTCCCAAACTTCCGGTGCCATGTAAAAGGCAGTCCCGCAGGCTTGCGACAGCCAAGCCTTGCCTATGGTCGAGCTAGTGGCTTGTCCATGAGAGCCCGCATTGCAGACCTTGCTGAGGCCAAAATCAGCCACCTTGAGAACAGGCGTTCCAGCACTCTCACAAACCAGCACGTTTCCTGGTTTGAGGTCACGGTGCACCACATTATTGCGGTGCAGAAAGTCAACAGCATGGCTCAGTTGCAGTGCAAAGTTCACATTGAGTGCTGGGTCAGGCCGGCGCGAAAGAAGGTATCTGTTCATATCGCCACCGCTACAGAACTCCATAACGAGCCACAGGTAATAAGCCCTGCCTGGGTCAAAGATGCGCTCACCTGCAGGAAGAAGCCCAGAGAGAAACAAATCGTTTTGTATCCGTTGACAATTTCAAACTTTAGCACTTCAACAATATCAAAATTTTCTGCTTGCAGCAATTTCAAAAATGGATGTAAAAAAATACACACTGGAAAAGTACGTTTCATCACTATAAAGGCACAGGTGATTGATTATAAAATGCTGAAGAGTATCACAAATAAGCAAAAGGTGCATCGATAACTGTGACGTTTAAAGTGTTCTGAGCTACACAACAGTCCAAAAAAATGGCAATTTGTTTTTCAAACCAGACTGAACATTTTACCTTTTGTATCCCACCGATAGGCTGAATCTGCATCCGGACCTTAACCAAAATCGAATTAGCTTGTTTTTGTGACCTACACAACTCGCACACCAAGTTTTGTCATAATCCGTCCACAACTTTTTAAGACATCGTGCTATATCATTTTTGGGGGCCCCATCTCTCAATGGTGAAGAATGACTTAAAAATTTATCGGATCTGCATCTTCACCATATAAAAAAACCACCTTTAGAGGCTTCACCATAAACAAATCAATTTGTCCTTATCACACCCAAACAGCCCACCAAGTTCCATCCCAGTCCATCCACAACCTTTTGAGATATTCTGCTCACAAACAAAGACAAACAGGGGTGAATACATAGCATCCGTCTACCTTCGGTATCCATACCACCTTTTAGAGGCCATTTTTCCCCGCAAAGCGGGGGTTGGCCTTTTTCGGGCACCGTGGTTGTTGTTGTTTGTTGGTCCCCTTTTTGAAGCAATGTTTTACGGCCGGATGCCCTTCCTGCCGCCAACCCTGTTTGTCGCCTTTTACAACAAACAGGGAAATACCAGTGAACTGGTACTCAATTAGCCGACCTCGGAAGGATGACAGGCTGAGTGAACCCCCCTGGCGTTAATTCAGCGATCGACCGGGATTCGAACCCAGGATCCTAGGATCCTAAGCTGGCACCCTAGCTGCTAAGCCAACACCAGGTTGAGGAATAAAGAATCTGTGGAATTGTGTGGTAATAGCATCCACTCTGTCTAGGTCGGTAGTTCGATTCTGACTAAGGGAGGAATTTGCTCATCCCCATGGATGTCAACTGATGGGATTCGTCCATGCTCTAGCCTTCTAAATGCAACCCCATAACAAGCCATTTTTACGGCGTAGCCGGTAGGGCAATGCCATCTGGAACAGCGTTTGTCTGTCCGTCCAGTGTATGTATGTATGTATGTATGTATGTATGTATGTATGTATGTATGTATGTATGTATGTATATATGCATATAGGTATGTATGTATATATGCATATATGTATGTATGTATATATGCATATATGTATGTATGTATATATGCATATATGTATGTATATATATATGCATATATGTATGTATATATATATATATATATATATATATATATATATATATATATATATATATATATATATATATATATATATATATATGTTAGCCATTAGGGTTCAGACCCCATGACTCAATTGATCATAACATCTGAAATTATATATCGTGCTTCTGAAAACTGATTTGAACTCAACTGCAGGCAGAGGTGAGTGGACAAAATGTGGTTTCGAGGCTCAACGTGCAGGGTGGATCCTTAGCCTAGTAAATTAGTCCTTGAATTATGTGCCAAACAGTAGATAAAATGCTCTCGACCCACGTACAGGAAAAAGATGTCATCCAAACGCCTCCTTCACAAAGGGAATAATTAATTATATATCTTCGTAGTGTTTAGTATGTCTCCTAAACCAAGGACGTATCCAATCTTCATCTACCATTTAGCCTAGTGTATAAGAATATTTACTTCGGCCTGCGCTCGGGTCTGATATGTTTAGATAGATAGCCAAAAAAAGCGTAGCCTATCATTATGCTTACATCTTGTTTAAATTTGACCTTCTATAGGACGGGACAATGGGAGGTGTTGTCCTTATGGTCCAGTTGTGCTATGTCTTCAGCGCAGATTCTTGTCTAATATTTTGCTATAAATGAAATGCCTTTCCACTTATTTTTCAGCGAGTGTCTTGAGGAATTGTCCGCTGCGTGTTAGGCGGTACATTCTCGAGCCTCGCTCCACACGTGTGTGTATAATCGATTCTATTAAACATTTTTGCTCTGATTCTTCTTCTTCTTCCTTCCCTTGAGGTCTTCGACCTAAATATTTGGTGTCAGAAGTGGGATACATCCAAGTGTGCAGACGAGGTGGATCTTCACGTTCCAGGTCGGGAGGGAGGCCTGCCGGCATCTAATTTGGTGGGTACGCATTTTTGCACCTCGAAATTGAAGCCTCCCGCCTTACTTTGGATGTGTGGACCTCTGTCGGCTGTACCACCTGGCTTGCATTCCGAACCAAATTTAGTTTAAACCAGAGCAGCAGTGGGTAATGAATCGATTATACAGGGCGCCCGGGATAAGGAGGGGTATCCCTCAGGTAAGCTTCCTGCGTGGGAAGCAGGTAGACCCATATGTGGGTGATAGATAATAGGTATTAAGTTACTCCGGCGTGAGAACTGCGTTTAAGGTTAGGAATCGGGGGGCGACCCGATCTTAGGACTACCAGGAGGGACTAGCCCAAGAAAGGTAGAATAATGAGTATTTTAAGTTAAGCTACGCACTGGATGTGTTAGAGTTCACAGGTAAGTAGGATTGAAGTGTGCATGAGTGTGCATGAATTTATACTGTATTGTATGGAGAATGAAAGGTCAGTCACATGGTATTTGTGTATAAGGGAATGAATGATCTGTCATTGCAGCGTGTATTTGTGTTTATTGTGTGTGTGTCATTGATGTGTGTCATTGACTGACAAGGGATTCCCCAAATTGCCTACGGGCGTTGGGCAATCCGGATGAGTAAAATTGGCAGGGAATAATGAGAATGTTATGGAGAGCATGTGTAGACAGGGCTTTAAAACAAGTGTTCAATTACATCCCCACATTAACGGCTCTCCAGATGTAGCAAGGGAGAATGGGAGTGAAAGTCAAAAATAATAGGCTGTCAACCGACAGGGTGTTTATTCAACGGCATGGCCGGGGCTTGTATTTGGCCGACGTGGGATGACAGAATGCGTTGAATGAAGGCAAGAATGACATGTGATGCTGACGTGAGTCCAATCGGAAGGATGGATGGTTATGGTTTCACCCGGTCCGTTTATCTGTCTGTCTGTCCGGACACAGAGCTCTTGGGGAGAGCCAGAATGGGTTGGGTTGACCAAGATGAATGTGGACAATATATTAATTGTTTATATTAATCTATTAATCTCTGTATATTAATCTGTAAAAATATATTAATCTCTGTGTGTGTGTGTCCGTATTTGTCTGGCTTTCTGGCTGTCTATGGAGTCATGTCTCTGAACACTGATTTTGAGGGAGTTGCTGGTGCGGACCAAAGCGGTGTCCGCGGTATCTACTGGGGGTCGAATGTCACTCCCTCAGTGTCTGCGAACTTGTCGTTCGGCAGTGTCGAAAGACAGGTTCGATTGTCGGTCTGTCTGCTTGATTTTCGGGTCTCACTGAGTATATGGTATATACTCTGAGTATATGGTCGTTTTCGGTTTTGTGCTTTAATGAGGGTTGATTTGACTTCCCTGAAAGGGGGACAATAAATATTTGGTGTTAGCTGTTGTCATTTCGGATGTTTGCAGTTGTAATGTGGAGCCAGTCTGTCTGTCCAACTGGGTGTGTCTGACTGCGTCTGCAGATATGGATCAAGGAGGAGCAGTTTCTGCGGCGTTTGTTATGGTGTTGAATGTCTTTCACTGTGTCTGCTGACGTGTCGTGTGACTATGGGGACTATGATAGTGTGTCCTGGCGGGAAGAATCGTGGCAGCCTACAGATTTGAATGGAATGGCCTCTGTGAGACCATCCTGTTAGTACGTTGGGGGTTCGTCTGTCTGTCTGTCTGTGAATGGAAATTGAACTGGACTTCGACAGAAGGCAGGTGGGTGGTCACCTGCTGTAAATTGTGGTGGAACATTTGTGACGTTCCCTAATACGAGGGGACGAATTGGTTTGTAAATGTGTTGTGCAGGTACTTTCTCTGTAGGTAGCCAAATTCTATTGTTGTCAAGTCTCATGTAACCTTGGTTAACGTATATCTACGGACAAGAGCTGCACTTTATTTTAGTAAGTGACTGGGAAAGTTTGTTTTAAAAGGTGCCAGCGGAGTTGTTTAGAGTTATGGAGGTCACAACTCGCTGGAACCTCTCTGTTTATGTTTGGCTGACTTACATTGACTAGTATATGGGAAAAAGGGGACTGAAAATGCTTTGATTTTTTCGTGGATTGCCCATTGGGTATGCTTAGGATTTAATAGAGTGGTGGAGTTCTGTGGAATATGATGACGTTGTCTTGTGGACACTTTGTGAGTGACTAGACACGTGCCTGGAAGGGGAAATTGTATTCATAACTCATGTGGGTTGTGTCTGAAGAAAAGGTTTAAAGTAAGTGTGAAGAAGGTCATGGAAAGTGCGAAGATGTTAAAGGAAAGTCGAATTAGATGGATCATTTGTCAATGACAAGTGACTTTGCAAGGTTTGCTAAGAAAGGGAGGGGAAAAGATTATAAAAGTTGATGGAAAAGACGGGAAATAAAGAAAAGTGGTTAGTTATGGACTGTTGTTTTGTGATAAGAAGGTGATTGGGGGCTGGTGAAGATTGGATCACGGCTCTGCAGACCAGGTGAACAGAACTCCACCAGGAGTGGGTATATGGGAATCACACCAATTAAATTATTGCTCAAAGGGAGGTGATAGAGCAAAATAAAAAAGATTGTCATGTGGACCGCAAGGCTAACCCCGCTCTTGCAGGGAAATGGTTTTGGGAGGCTAGTTATTTTTCAGATAATTTTTCCAGTGGGTTTATACTGATGTGAAATTCGCGTATCTAGGAAGGAAAGGAAAAAAATTGTCCAGGTATTGATAGGATAACAGTGAAATTTTGAAGTGAAGTGAAGGATAACAGTGAAGAGTTAGTGTGTTCGTTGCGATTTTTGGGAATGGCAGGGTACTGTCGTACATGGATGATGGACCGACTGCGGAAAACGCCAGTAAGGCGTCGATACAATGTTGAACACCGAACGGTCCATGTGTTGGACAACAATGAAGGGTTCATAATTAATTTGGCACCTCAAGACAGACGTTCCGACATCCGCACCTACAGAATTCGATGTAATACAATTACAAGCCGCGGCCTCAAACGTAGAACAGCAAAAATTGGATTAAATTGGGAGCTCAACGCCCCGCAGAAGGACAAATGTGGACGATTAATGACAAACCCGTGGCACCGCGAGCTTTATTGCCATGGTTGGCACGCATGGCGCATCCAAATGGCCATGTGTGCCATAGGGGGGTGAGGTGATGAGGCAGGTCACTTCCACCTGGGCAGCACCAGGCCTTTCGACTGTGGTTACCATGGTCTGTCGCTCGTGCGCTATATGTCATCGGTATCAGCGCCAGTGGATATGGCAGCCCTTGAATTACCTATCATGGATGACATGTTTTTAAAGTTTTGCATAGGTCTATCCCATGTGGCACGCAGCATACATGAACGCGTTCGGGAGGCCCTACCGGAGCCAACAAGCAAGCCTACCCACACCGTCGAGGCAGGAGATTACGTGCTGGTGAAGCATTTCACCCGTAAGACTGCGCTCGAACCAAGATGGACGGGGCCATACCAAGTTCTTCTGATCACACCAACAGCGGTGTTTTGTGAGGGCAAGTCGTCCTGGGTACATGCCACACATTGTAAGTTGGCCATACCCACAAACACAGACACCTCAAACGCACCACCACAGATCGAGGATGCTGCACCACCGCCTGTTAGGGGTGGCAATCACACTTAGTTTAATTTACAGCTTTGCCAGCACTGGGGACACGAGGGCATGGGCGAACACGGAGACATATGTATATGGCGACCAAACTGTTAAGGTCTACCGGCAGAGAGTTATCTGGGGTCAGAGGATAAATATACCCTGCTGCCATGTAAAGGAAGATGTATGGACACAGATAATGTGGAGGGTGTTGTACACAGACTCACATGGAAGGAAGACAGGTTTTGCTGCCCTCAGTCGTTTGAAGCAAGCGCCACGACAAGGCGGCGCACCAATAGTAAACATGGCCAGGCCGGGTTACAAATGGGGAAAGGACTCGAACAATTTAACCACGCATGTATTACTGAACAGCGGCACTACTCTATTACTACAATGTGAATTCATGACCTCCCCCTACGATGATAGGCCACCATGCATTTCACACATATTAATTCCGCACCCACGGATCGAAAGCAAGAAAAAGCCAAAGGAAAATACGTATTGGACAGTGACCCGTGCAATGGCGGAGGTACAGAACCGATCACGGTGTTGGGTGTGTATGCATTTTCCCCACACCAGTACGACAGGGATAGAAATGGTAGTGCTACCCCTGTCCCTACGAGATATGTGCTCAGGACCCTTGCGTACCCCATGTCTGACCACAACCTTGGAACTGATAGGCCCAAATCTACCCAGCAGTGTGTTCCCGGGAGTTTCGATATACCCCACCCATTAAGCAGGCTTTGTTAGACAAACCACCTGATCCAGTCTGGGTGACAGAGCAAAAGGGACGGGTGTGTCTTATAGGAAAGGGACACGTTCAGATGGGAACCTCGGAATGTACCCATACCCTGCCATCCGACACCAGATGGAGAGAAAAGGGAGGCCCCCTTGTAATAACCATAGATGACCAAGCCCAGCATAACGTAACCAAGCTAACCATATCTTGGGGGACACCAAGCGCCACCCGCGTTGAGATCAGTAAATGCATGGCCTCGGCCCTTATCCCACCCCATGGAGTAATGTTTATTTGCGGAAATAAAGCATATCCATACCTACCCGAACAGTGGGGAGGGACTTGTTATCTGGGATCCATTTTTCCCAAGGTAAATTTGGTAAATCATGTATTATTTGATGTAGGGAAGATGATTAAAAGGAAGGTATTTTCGGAAATTAGTGAAAGTAAATATGGCATTTGAATTTCCAGACACGACACAGGAAATGCGGCTATGAATAAGCCAACCATCTGAGAGATAAGGTAACTAAATGCCAATTAGTGGGACGGGGGGCTAGGAATTGATCATGGTGTGTGTAAGAAAGTATTTTTCAGGATGGACGATGAAGAAATCGCTGTTGGAAAACCATGATCTTGACCACAGAGGCCGTCGATCTGAATGGGTCCTTCAACAAGGCAGACGTGACCAGCGCTTCAGAATTTTGTATTGATTTTTGTGATGACTGTGAAAATCCCTTGTGGGAACTGGCTACTGGCTGATGCCTGCATCGATGTTTGTGATGATTGTAATACTTGTGTTGAAAATCCCTTGCGTGTACTGGCTAACGCCTCTTATGTATTATGAATGATTGGCAAATAGATAGTCTCGCATTAGTAATGGAACGAATTGGAAACGAAACCTGAATCGCAGAACTACAATTGGAAAACGAATTAATGCATATGCAAACGATGGTGATGCAGAATCAAGTGGTTTTGGATATGTTGTTGGCAGAAAAGGAAGGAGTATATGGGGTGATCGATGAACCTATTTGATGCTTGGGATTCTGATAATGATTATGATTTTAGTTGGGATGATTTAACCTGTGATTTAGAAAGTGTAGGTTCTTTTAAAAGTTATTGCTATTATACCAGCAGTGAGGAGCGGATAGCAAACATGTATCCGGGAGAACCACCCTCACCACCACTTACACCACCCAGCAAATCACATTCACAGGGCTTGATGGCATTTAACGTCGATTGTTTGCCCTGATTCGCGAGGACCTCACTTGCATAAAGAGGGCCCCTTAATCTGGCTGGCAACCGGGTCGCACCTATGCCGCAGCGAGGGTGGATTCGGAATCTGGCGGGCGGCAGCAATCTCTTGACCAGGCGCCGTCGTCGCGAATTATGGCTAACAATTCATGCGTTGAATGTTAGACGACCAGTTAGGGCCGGTATCTCTCTTTGAGCATACGTGACGCTATGTCGTGCCTGGCATGTAACTAATTGATGAATTTGGTGTCTTTCCAAGGAGGTGTCTTGTAAAGACAAAGGAAGGAACTGTTAGCCATTAGGGTTCAGACCCCATGACTCAATTGATCATAACATCTGAAATTATATATCGTGCTTCTGAAAACTGATTTGAACTCAACTGCAGGCAGAGGTGAGTGGACAAAATGTGGTTTCGAGGCTCAACGTGCAGGGTGGATCCTTAGCCTAGTAAATTAGTCCTTGAATTATGTGCCAAACAGTAGATAAAATGCTCTCGACCCACGTACAGGAAAAAGATGTCATCCAAACGCCTCCTTCACAAAGGGAATAATTAATTATATATCTTCGTAGTGTTTAGTATGTCTCCTAAACCAAGGACGTATCCAATCTTCATCTACCATTTAGCCTAGTGTATAAGAATATTTACTTCGGCCTGCGCTCGGGTCTGATATGTTTAGATAGATAGCCAAAAAAAGCGTAGCCTATCATTATGCTTACATCTTGTTTAAATTTGACCTTCTATAGGACGGGACAATGGGAGGTGTTGTCCTTATGGTCCAGTTGTGCTATGTCTTCAGCGCAGATTCTTGTCTAATATTTTGCTATAAATGAAATGCCTTTCCACTTATTTTTCAGCGAGTGTCTTGAGGAATTGTCCGCTGCGTGTTAGGCGGTACATTCTCGAGCCTCGCTCCACACGTGTGTGTATAATCGATTCTATTAAACATTTTTGCTCTGATTCTTCTTCTTCTTCCTTCCCTTGAGGTCTTCGACCGAGATATATATATATATATATATATATATATATATATATATATATATATATATATCAGGGGTCCCAGCCACTTTGATTGACAAAATAATAGGAAAAATAGGAATTCTGATCACAAAAAATAGGAGTTTAATAGGAAAAAACTAGGAAGTAATAGCACAGATTTCAGCATTGGAACAACATCGGTAGCTTTATTGCTGCAAGATTTATGCAAATACATGTACATGTATGGGCATGGACACACCCCCAATGAACTTGGGCCCACCCGTCTTAACATCGACAACAAAAACTATGACTTCTTCTTTTTGGCAGCCACCATGGACTCTATCAAAGTCTGCTTTTTCTTCTCCACTTTTCTCTGCGCCTCCCTGGTTTCCACCATACGAGTCTGTGTCTCTTGAATCTTTTTCTGAGCAGACTCAAGCATGGCCTGAGCTACTGCAATTTCAGTCATGTCACCTTTCTTAAGCGCCACCTTAAGCTTTTTATTTGCTTGATCAAGCAGACTGTTGCTAACAGTCAGTGACATCTGCTGAGATGACTCTTTTGCTGCCAGAGATTTCTCTGTTTTCTTCAAGTCCTCGCTCTTACGAGACAGCTCCGCTGCCTTCTCTACAGCAATCTTAGCTGTTCTCTCTCTTTCTTCTTTCTCTTGCCTGGTTTTCTCCCTGGCTTTCTGTTCATCTTCCTTGGCTTTTCGTTCTTCTTCAAGTCTCTGCATATAGTGCATGTGAGCAGAACGTCCTAACGAGAGGAGTCCCTTTGTGACTGGGACCATTTCGGGCCGGTCACCATACAATCTCATGCCATCCATTGTTGCACGGAGACCATTGATTGATGCCTCGCTCAGACTAACTCTCTCCTTGGTGACACTTTTCCCACTGATTGAGAACGCGCGTTCCACGTCACTGTTTCCGTGAGACAGTGCAAGGACAATCCTTATCATTTGTCTCACTTGGGGGAATTTACAGTTTCCCGTACAGCCTTTTAAAGCCAACACTTTTCCCCAGTAACTGTCCACTCTCTTCATGCAGACTTCTTCTTCATTCTCCTGTGTTTCCTGGGACCAGTCAGTAGGAATGGCTTCCTCTTGGTACACCTTCCATTCATCTGCAATGCTGTCACTGTCAATATTCCTCTTCAGCTGTCTGGACAGGCTCTTGGCTGATTCAAGAGACCATGCAGCAGTCCTGTTTTGTGGCTGCAGACATCTGGCATTCTTCAGGATTTTGTTTGTCAATGGAAGCTTCTTTTGTAGGTGTACTATGGCTGCCTGGTAGCACTTCCTCATCCCAAGATACATCCTTTCCCTCTCAGAGACTTTCAACTTAGCGATACACCGTCGGGTATCCTCTCCCACACCCATGGATTCATTCTCCAGCTGGTTTGCAACAATGGAAACATCAAGGTTTGAGATGTCTTTCACAGCATCAACTGAAGGAGTCTTCATAATTCTTCTGATCAGTTTTTTGAGCAGGTCATGGAGTTTGTCATATAGAATGTGCACAAGTGGTTGCTCTGACTGGAAGAAGGTGAGGAACTCTGCAAATGTTGCTGCCAAGAACTTCAGGAAATGCAGTTGAGCTTTTATTTCCGGTCGCTGTAGTTCTGTTTTGATTCTTTTGTACCTGGGTTTAAACATGTCCTTTGGCTGCTGCTTTGGAAGAAATACCAAGAAATACTCTTTGAGAGATTCCCAGATCTCTATCAGCCGCTCCACTGCAGGTCCCAGTGTCAACCACCTGCACTCGACATGCTTCAAAGGCTTTTTTGGAACAGCACCCAATTTATGCTGAATGTCTTGAAAATCAACAGATCTAGCAGCAGAGCCTTTGAACCAGTAGAAAATGTCCACTGCAAGCTCAGTTAGGTTTCCACAGTACTCTGCAAGTCCTTTGGCAAAAGCATTGTGTACTGTATGGAGAGTACATGTCCCTACATCAAGGAGACCAGGGCCCCTGTTGTCGAGAATGGCTTTGTCAATCTGTCTCCACACAGTGGTGCTCACATTAGGCCCATCACTGCCGAGCATGATAATATCCTGAAGCTGCAGTTTCGATTCATCCAAGGCAGAGATTATTTTCCTGGACAAATCTTCTCCAGTTGCATGACCCATGAGGTAAGTTTTGAGGTGAAATACTAATATCTGTTCCTCGGCATCAGACCAATACCGTACACGGATTTCTAGTTGCTTCAAGTTCTGTTTATTGGTGGTTTCATCATACATGAGGCTGAAGCCAGAAGCTGAATTCTTAACATCAGTGACTATCATGTCCTGAAAATAAGGACCTGTGGCTTCGCTAATGAGATATGAAACTTTCGATGAGCTCATTGAGAAACCATCCGGGATAACACCAGGAAACATTGCCTGCAGAAGATCCTTCAAACCGTCACAGGAAGAGTAGCTCAGATTCGAACGAACAACTTTCAATGTCCATAGAAGTTCTGCTTTTGTAATAGCGTCTTTTTTGGACATACAGACTAAAGCTGCACGACTTGGCTCATCTGTAGAAGCTGACCCTGATGCTGAAGCAGATGAAGTTGATGGTTGAACGAATGTCAGCAACGTCTGTGACCCACCCAGCAGTTCCTTCGCACGCTTCAGGTGCCCTTTGTTTTGGGCATGTTGTGTCAGTTGTTTCACACCCTGATTGTCACACCTCACTTCCGAATGGCACAACGAGCAGTAAGCTGAGAACACTGAGGACTTGCTAGGCTGACACCAGTCAGAAAGCCTACATCCATGTCCACTTTTCAACCACTCTGGGTTAAATTTAGTTCTCCCACCAGGCATTATACTGCTGGGAGTATACCTGTCAAAAAGAAAACAAATATGAGATAAGATTAAATGAATTAGCATAGAAAATCCTAACCTGTTAACGCATGAAGTGGAAAGAACTGTGAACCAAACAGTTTTTTTTTTCAAAACTGAAACATAAGTTAGTAAAATAATGAGAACAAACAAAGTAATTTAAAGGCAAATCAACAAATTTCTTACCGGTCTGC
Source organism: Myxine glutinosa (assembly GCF_964187855.1). NCBI lineage: Eukaryota > Metazoa > Chordata > Myxini > Myxiniformes > Myxinidae > Myxine > Myxine glutinosa. The sequence goes on along the minus strand of NC_136262.1, from coordinate 57,694,796 downwards.
AGATTATACCTGAAACAAGAAAGATGATAAATAACATGTCCTAACATGTTTACCACCCGATAATTGCATTTTCTCCACTGCTGAATAGCTTGAACACTAATCTGAGTTCAAGCTAAGCGATGACAATTCAATTATGTATCTTTGGTATTGTTGTTGTACTATCTTCAGAAGATTATGAAACAACAAGACTTTAACAGTCTTTATTGTTTTTTGTTTGTTTGTTTTTTTATTGTCCTACATTGCTTGCATTACCTATTGTGCAGCATTGCGTATGTAAATTTTAATTCTACTGTAATTTTGTTAAAAGCTGAATATGCAACTACCACACGAAAGTATACAGAATTAAGTTGTAATCCCTATTTTGTGTCGTGGTCCTTCTTTATTATCTGCAATTAAATGATGAAATGTGTGAATTGTCGATTGAATTAGTTCTTTGCCAAATACTATTAGTTTTAGGCAAAATACAATCTCATTGTAATAAGCGAAAGATTGAGTTAAACATGTAGTATCAAATGTCAATGTTTAGCAAATTAGTAGAAAAGTTCAATTTCAGGTAGAATCTTTAGGGAAAGGTTGTTAGTAATAACTGAATAACCGCAAAGTTCACAGTTGGTTTTGTTACTCTAAGTAAAGTACAAACCTTAAAAATTGAGCTCAGCTGAACTTTTGAAATAAGACAAAGGACAATGATAATGGTCAAGGTATCATTCAGTCATTCTTCACAAAGTATATGAGATAATCCAAGAGAAATGCGTGATAAACATAGTTATATTATTTTCATCTCATTTTATCTTTTATAATTCTGTTACTGAATAGCATGAAGCACGAATCATAAAGGTAAAACAATTGTTTGGAAGGATATACTTAATATTAGAACAAAGTCAAAAATAACAATAACATAATATACATAAGATATACATATCATTTCCAGTCGAGATCAATAACAACACGTACTTTACACCATGGTGTAAACGACATGCCTCCACTTCGTACAGTATTTATTTGTGACGTCATCACTGCATACTCAATTTTTCCTCAACACTGCACCTTGTTGAGTCCTCAAAAATGCACTCACCACTTGTGAAATCGATCGAACAAACGGTTTTCGAGAAAAAGACAAAGAGACATATGTTCTTCGGGGATTTGAGCTTAAAGTCGTTTTGGAAATTTGTCTTGCGATTATGGACCCAGAAAGCAATTCCATGGCTGACGATTGGTATAGGAATGTCTGTTCTGACGCTTAGATACAGAAATTCTACTAATTAATATATCAATTTAAATTTTGGAACATTGAGGGTTAAAAAATAGGAAAAATAGGAATTTCCACCAAAAAATAGGAGATTTATAGGATCCTATTAAAAAGTAGGAATAAATAGGAAAAATAGGAGGGCTGGGACCCCTGATATATATATATATATATATATATATATATATATATATATATATATATATATATATATATATATATATATATATATATATATACAGTGGAACCTTGACTTACGAGTTTAATTCGTTCTGTGACCGAGCTCGTAACTCAAATTGCTCGTATCTCAAATCAAATTTCCCCATTGAAATGCATTGAAATGCTATTAATCCGTTCCAGCCCGCCAAAAACCACACCAATTTTTTTTTAAATATACAGTATATATAAAAATATCTCGCGCTTTATATTTCACCTGTATGCAGCATACAAGTTGGCAGGATGGCCTGGACTGGAGGTACGCACACTTGACTCTAAAGTCTAAACTGTCCAGCCTGGGTTTGAATCCCGACCCAGCTATAACCTGTCATGGGTGAATCACAGGCAGGGTGATTCATCAATGTGTGTACTGCTAAACTGGGCGCCCCGTTTGCGTCCCATTAGTTGTTGGATGTTAAGGATCTCACCGTGTTTTCCACAAAGAGAAGGCGAGCTATCGCCGGCACTCTGAACAAGTTGTGGCCTGGCATGCTCTTCTCCTCTGCCGTTATATACGTCCTCCTCGGCACCTCGCTCATGTTTTTCGACGATTGCGTGTTTTATATCCAAGCACAAGTTTTATATAAAACACGACGATTGCGTGTTTTATATCCACAAGTTGTGGCCTGGCATGCTCTTCTCCTCTGCCGTTATATACGTCCTCCTCGACACCTCGCTCATGTTTTTCGACGATTGCGTGTTTTATATCCAAGCACATCATCCTCTTCTTCTTCTCAGTACCGTGTTTTCCACAAAGAGAAGGCGAGCTATCGCCGGCACTCTGAACAAGTTGTGGCCTGGCATGCTCTTCTCCTCTGCCGTTATATACGTCCTCCTCGGCACCTCGCTCATGTTTTTCGACGATTGCGTGTTTTATATCCAAGCACAAGTTTTATATAAAACACGACGATTGCGTGTTTTATATCCACAAGTTGTGGCCTGGCATGCTCTTCTCCTCTGCCGTTATATACGTCCTCCTCGACACCTCGCTCATGTTTTTCGACGATTGCGTGTTTTATATCCAAGCACATCATCCTCTTCTTCTTCTCAGTACCGTGTTTTCCACAAAGAGAAGGCGAGCTATCGCCGGCACTCTGAACAAGTTGACGGCAGAGATACTGTACTTGCACGGCAAGATAACCACGTGACCAGAACCCACCTGGTGGCGTAAACTCAAAATAACCAACATGCGAAAACAAAAATGCAGCGCTATACGACAGAGATACTGTACTTGCACGGCAAGATAACCACGTGACCAGAACCCACCTGGCGGCGTAAACTCAAAATAACCAACATGCGAAAACAAAAATGCAGCGCTATACGACAGAGATACTGTACTTGCACGGCAAGATAACCACGTGACCGGGTGGCGAAAGCTCGTAACTCGGATCTCGGCTCGCATCTCAAAGCAATAAACCGCCCGAGCAACGGCTCGTATCTCGAAAAACTCGTAAGTTGGGGCACTCGTAAGTCAAGGTTCCACTGTATATATATATATATATATATATATATATATATATATATATATATATATATATATATATATATATATATGTATATATATGTATGTGTGTGTATATATATACATATATATACAGTCACGTGAAAAAGTAAGTACACCCCATGTAAAGTTTTGACTTTTTCAACATATTTCAACATACAGCTATTTGATCTTCATTTCAACAATATTGAGAGATAAAAGTGATATAATATAACAAATATCATGAAACATTTACATTTTGTAGTCCATTGTATAATTTAAATAAACATAAATGCAAATTTCGCATGTGGAAAAAGTAAGTACACCCCTACATTTATCACTACTTCAAATACCTAAAATTAGAATCAGGTGCACCAGCTCAGGTGAAAATGATTAGAACATCGTTAGAGAGGATCTTGGAGGAACCTGTCTTATTTAAACCTCAGACATTTAGTTTGGTTTGCTCTTTGTTGTTGAAGTGTGCGGCGTCACCATGCCTAGATCAAAAGAGCTCTCCGAGGCTTTCAGAAAGAAGGTTATAGATGCCTACAAGTCTGGGAAGGGATTTAAAAAGATTTCCAAACAATTTGAAATCAATCAATCGATCGACTGTCCGGAAGATCATCTGCAAGTGGAGAAGATTACAAACGACTGCCAAATTGTTTAGGCCAGGCCGTCCCAGCAAGTTCAGCCCGAGAGCAGACCGCAAGCTGCTGAAGGAAGTCTCAAAGAACCCCAGAATGTCATCATGGGACCTACAGGTAGCTCTTGCCACTGTTGATGTCAAAGTGCACGAGTCTACCATTAGAAAGAGGCTGCACAAATTTGATCTACATGGTAGGTGTGCCAGGAGGAAACCTTTGCTGTCCAGAAAGAACATCAGGGCAAGACTAAAGTTTGCCAATGAACACCTAGGCAAAGACCAGCACTTCTGGAACAATGTGCTCTGGACAGATGAGTCAAAGGTAGAGCTATTTGGCCACAGTACCAGAAGACATGTTTGGCGAAAACCAAAGACAGCATTTGACCACAAGAACCTAATACCAACTGTAAAGCATGGTGGTGGAAATATTATGGTTTGGGGCAGCTTTGCTGCATCAGGGCCTGGGCAGCTCACCTTCATATAATCCACGAATAATTCTTCATTGTACCAGAGGGTGCTTGAGAATAATGTGAAGCCATCTGTCGGAAAGTTGAAGCTCAACCGAAGGTGGACCTTGCAACATGACAATGACCTTAAACATACCAGTAAATCTACCAAGGAATGGCTGAAAAGAAAGAAATGGAGGGTTCTGGAATGGCCAAGTCAAAGCCCGGATCTAAATCCCATCGAGATGTTGTGGGGGGATTTGAAACGAGCTGTGCATTAAGAAACCCCTCAAACATCGCACAGCTGAAAGAATTCTGCATGGAGGAGTGGGCAAAAATTTCTCCCAGTCGATGTCAGAGACTGGTAGACAGTTATAAGAAATGCCTACTTGAGGTTGTTTCTGCCAAAGGGGGCAATTCCACCTATTGGAGCCAAGGGTGTACTTACTTTTTCCACATGCGAAATTTGCATTTATGTTTATTTAAATTATACAATGGACTACAAAATGTAAATGTTTCATGATATTTGTTATATTATATCACCTTTATCTATAAATAATGTTGAAATGAAGATCAAATAGCTGTATGTTGAAATATGTTGAAAAAGTCAAAACTTTACATGGGGTGTACTTACTTTTTCACGTGACTGTATATATATATAGTATATCTCACAAACGTCCACCAATCAGAGCTGAGGACCTGTTCACATGACAGGGGAACAGCGTTTAGTAACTATTACGGTTGCATATTTTACTAAAAGGAAATATAATAACTTTCTGCGGAATGTGTTTGTGTCCCAGCAGGTGTCGTGAGGGAGGTAGGAGGTTTCAGAAATTCCTTAAGATAACTATGATTTTGAAATGCGATCAGCACGGATATTGCTCCAGATTCCGGAAGTGAACAGATGACAATGGTTCGCTGGTTTGATAATACCTCAATGCAATTGTGATTTAACATTATATTTTTTATATATTAACACCATCATCGCAATTTGTGATTGGAATGATGCTGTTTGAAATGAAAATATATAGATATTGAGGTTAAAGCCAAATGAGGAAATTACACAAGGGTTTCCATTTGTGACATTCGCGGATTCCTTATTTGCAGTTTCGCCATTGACTGGACCATTCAGTCTGGGTACGTTTTTTGTCCAAATCCTTCATGAACCTGCTGTCAATGCACAGCGTTCGACTGAAGGTGGCACAGGAATATGGAATTTATTGAAAAAATTGAAATACTTGCATTATTTGTTAACTGCTAACTGGTATCTCCACCCAGGTCATACTATCCTCTTCAACTAAAGTATCAAACAAGCCCAGCTACGCAGTTGTTAGACTAGCTATCGGTCTTGTTTTGTCTTGTAGGGTTGTGACTCAGTAGCATAACCTTGGTTTGGATCTTGCTCAGTAATTTTGGTAAAAAATTTAGCAGGTCCCGGATTGACTCGGAAGTTGGACAAGCTTGCGTTGCATCAAGTGTGTGCATTTCGATATTATGGTTGGATAAATTGCGTACTGTTGAAACAGGTATGGATTAATCAGGGGAACAATTTATAGAATTGTCAACTGGAGATGCTATCAATGTTAATTTAATTTAAACATGAAATGAATTAATTAATTTAAACATGGAATGAATTAATTTAAATTAATGAATTTAATGAATTAATTTTAAAACATGAATTAATTTAAACATGAAAACAAAACACTTCTATTCATTGATTATAGAAAGAAAAAAAAAAGAAAAGAAAAGATAGAACCTGATGTATTTAATCTTTGGTAACAACAATGAGCTGTGGTACCATGAGATCGATGCTGACATCGGTACCATGTGGTTTTACGGTACCATGATCGACGTTGTAAATGGCATCCGATGCCATTGCAGTTACCTTTCGGTCGACTGTAACCTTGTGTGCACCACTGAAAGTTGGTGTCATACCACCAAGGAGGCATCTGAAGAACAGGTCCAGCTGTGCTGGTATCTCTGCGGTGCATTCCTTCAAATTTTGGACTGTTGCAGGATTTGGGGTCTTGGTCTTCGGGAGCTGCATAATCAGAGATCTAAGATGGAGAGCGGCCCATCTCAACTTGTTATCCTGTTCATACCGTTTAGAATCCTCATAAAGGAGAGCCTTGGCATCCTCTTCTGGAAGAGCAGAACTATAGATGAAGTTGCCTTTCCGAGGGTCTGCCAGTTTTATTGTGATTTTTTCTTTGAAATGGTCTTTTACCTTCCTGGTAAGATTTTGAGCTGTGTAGGTCTGGACGTCTGCCCCATCTCCTCCGACACTGGTGTACTCCTCTTTGTACATGCAAGTAAATCACTAACACAGATCGTTGCTTTCCTCGCACCTCATTCTGAATATATGAAAGCAGAGATGCAAATGCTCTCTTGTGGTAGGACTGAGACGAACTCCCTTCATTGGGCCTATCTTGATCATCAGTCTTCCTCAGGAACTGGACACGGCATGATTTGTGGTATTCTGCTTCCTTTGCGATCAGGTCCACGCCACTCCGAATGAGACTCTTGATACGTTCGTTTTTAGAAGACTTTACCCCTATGGCAAAGTGACTCACAACCGGCAACTGTCGCTATCTTCAGTCTGGGCTCCTCTTTTCCATTTTTCTTCTTACGGCTTTTGCCACAGAAAATACAAGTCCCTTTCAACAGGCCCTGCTGATCCGACTTGGGGACACTGCAGCGTCTTGTTTGGATAGAAGCCTTTTTGGCAGTAGGTTCATCATCAGGTGGCAGGGGTTCTGTCAGGCGCTTCACTGCTGTGTAATGCTTAAGACAAAAAGGGTGATAGCTGACTAGATTCGTGATCACTGCTTACCAAAATCTGTTGTGTGAGGATAATGCATTGTATTAAAAAATCCCCAGAGCCACACTTTTGCTGACACCCATTATAAAAAGAAATGACTACAGTAATATTAAATATTAATTGAGAGGAATCAAAATTGACATTTTTCATAGTATGAGCATTAGCTTACCTTGAGGGAAATGGTTCAGTCACATGTACAAGAATGATCATAATGGTCCAGTCAGACACGAAAAATATATGCCTTCATTTCCCTCAATCAAGAAGAGTATAAATTCACATTGTTTAACTTAAAATTAATGACCGTACACCAAAGCATATAGGCTCCACTTGTGGTATATAGTGTGAGTAACCTTGGCTGCATAAGGTTCATTGACATGTCTATATCAGTGGATAAAGTAGGCCTAATTAATGGACAAGTGGCCCTCCATATGATGGATGGACAGCATCAGCAGGAGGGTGAGGGTTAGATGAATTCTATGCATTTTGTGATTAGGCCTCAGCACTATTCTGGTAACATACACGTACCTGATGGATTCAAAGGGATGTACATGTACAATGTACATGTACTGCTTTGCATCATCATAAACACACTGATTTTGAGTATATTTACAAAGGAGAGACTTCTCTTAAATCTTTAAAGTTTTAAATCTTGATTAATGAGATAATAGGTGGCAGCATGATATCTATGGGGAGCAATTTAAGTAACAAAACTTACCTCTCACACTGCTTCTAATATCTTATTGGACGTGTTGACGACTGATCATTAATAAAATGAGTTGGGTTGCAGTGAAAAGAGAACTTCATTACTCGATTCCTATTTTAAGACTGACTTTATTTCCCACACATATACCGGTAAAAGTGTCACAAAAAGTAATACATGTAAAGTAACACACCTGGCACCTTGTTGTCAAGGTTCAGGCTTGGTCAAATACAGTGCATTCAGAAAGTATTCAGACCCCTTCACTTTTTTCACATTTTGTTATGTTGCAGCCTTATGCTGAAATCGTTTAAATTCATTTTTTCCCTCATCAATCCACACTCAATACCCCATAATGACAAAGAGAAAACAGGATTTTAGAAAGTTTTGCTAATTTATTTTTAAAAACAACTGAAATATCACATTGACATAAGTATTCAGACCCTTTGTTATGACACTTGAAATTTAGCTCAGGTGCCTCCCATTTCTCTTGATCATCTTTGAGATGTTTCTACACCTTGATTGGAGTCCACCTGTGGTAAATTCAATTGATTACACATTATTTGGAATAATAATGCCTCTCCTCAGTGAAAGATACATGAAAGCCCGTTTGGAGTTTGCAAAAAAGCACCTAAAGGACTCTCAGACTGTGAGAAACAAGATTCTGTGGGCTTTCATGCGTCTTTTTTCAAGAGAGGCTTCCGTCTGGCCACTCTGCCATAAAGCCCAGATCGGTGGAGTGTTGCAGTGATGGTTGTCCTTCTGGAAGTTTCTCCCATTTCCACACAGGATCTCTGGCGCTCAGCCAGTGACCATTGAGTTCTTGGTCACCTCTCTTACCAAGTCCCTTCTCCCCGATTGCTCAGTTTGACCGGGCGGCCAGCTCTAGGAAGAGTCCTGGTTGTTCCAGACTTCTTCCATTTAAGAATTATGGAGGCCACTGTGCTCTTGAGAACCTTCAATGCAGCAGGGATTTTTTTGTCGGCTTCCCCAGATCTGTGCCTCGACACAATCCTGTCTCTGAACTCTGCAGGCAGTTCCTTCGACCTCATGGCTTGGTTTTTGCTCTGATATGCATTGTCAGCTGTGAGACCTTATATAGACAGGTGTGTGCCTTTCCAAATCATGTCCAATCAATTGAATTTACCACAGGTGGACTCCAATCAAGGTGTAGAAACATCTCAAAGACGATCAAGAGAAATGGGAGGCACCTGAGCTAAATTTCAAGTGTCATAGCAAAGGGTATGAATACTTATGTCAATGTGATATTTCAGTTTTTTTCTTTTTAATAAATTTGCAAAACTTTCTAAAATCCTGTTTTCTCTTTGTCATTTTGGGGTATTGAGTGTGGATTGATGAGGGAAAAAATGAATTTAAACGATTTCAGCATAAGGCTGCAGCATAACAAAATGTGAAAAAGGTGATGGGGTCTGAATACTTTCTGAATGCACTGTACATGCTATATTGATAATTGTGAGTAAATTACAAAGCCACAGAATCAAGAGATAAATTGGGCTTTTTCTCAGAATTCCATCGAGCTCAATGGAAGGGGGTGGGGGGATGGGGGGGACATCTGGCAGGCACACCCCACCACTGAAAATGTCTGGCAGTGGTCATTCATGATACCCGGGACTACGCCGAACATTTTCCAGTAGGTTTCATCAGGTTAACTCAGAGCTGATCTAGCTCAATTTTGGGGTCCCTTTCTGATGGCCCTTCTGACCACACCCATCAGAATGTGCCATTTGCGGCAGACGTCCATTTCCTTACATGGACATGCACATGGACCATTGCTATATGCATGAAAATTGGTTAACTTTCCAGGTGGGCTGACCCCCATGGGCTCCCGGTCTATAACCCCTCTATTCCTCATTTCCAAACCAAAGTGTCCAAACATTCCTCTTCAAATTTACCCCAGACGTATACATGTGTAGTGATTGTGATGACTGCTATGGTCTGATAAAAAACGTGAATATGCCATGTGTGTTTCTTCATTCCTAACCCTACAAATATTCTTCTTTCATATGCAGCAACTAACTCGCAGGTATCAAAACTTGCTGGGGGTGCAGCTGTCTGCTAATGCAGTGCCCCCTATAGGTTAGAGCAGGAATTTGGTGAGGATATCGGCAATAACTCGCCTACTCTTTGCAGTGTACAATGTATTTAACCTCAACACAATAATGTCAGGAGACAAAGCCCAGATTAAAGTCCACCCGAGGGACGGCACACACACCACCCTCCCCCCCAACCAAGAAAAATTAAACAAATGGTAGGGCGATTGGGTTGGAACGTGAAGGCGGCAAAACGGAGATAAAGAAACGCAACTAAGAGTGATAAAGAGCTACTGTTGTGTGCATTTAATATGCAGGTGACACATCGTTTCTTCAAACATAAAATGTTTAAAATACTTAGGCAGTTAAGACCGAAAAATAGGGCGTATCGTTCATTTTTTCAGGAAAGCACCAAATCTGGCACAGATGTAGTATGGACCTATACAATTGTTTTCCTGAGGGGCGCCCAAAAATTCAGAACCCCTGGTGGCCGCCATATTGAATTTCAACATGACCGCCCTCTGTGACCTATTTCCCTCAATAACTTCTATACTATGAGCGATAACACCACAGTTCCAGTGTCTTACCCCATGTTTTCATGGTCTCTGAATCCAATGGGATCAATTGCATAAAGATTGGCATCCATCATCTTTAATTTCAAGATGGCCACCATGGTGTTTCCATTTTCCTTGAATCTCTCGTAGTATTTTAGGTAAAATTTCAATTCCAAGTGATACACATTGTTTTATTGGTTTCTGATAACAATGGAATGGTATTAATTAATCAAAGTTACACACAGTTGCAGTTTTAACTTAAAATTTTGTGGGCACTTGAAAGGTGGAGGCTCTCGCACAGACGCGTAGTACTACAAGCACTGTCCATCGCAGTCACACAGTGATGTGCAGGGCAGATTTGCCCTAGAGCATTTACAGTTGCCTTTACAGGCCGACTTACAATGGCAGCTTGTAAGCTCTGAACATGCCTCCTGTATCAGTGGTATTGTGGTCCAAATTGGTGTCCAAGAAGTCCCTGTTTTCATCCAGCCCCAATCAGCTGGTGATGGAAGTTCTGGGTAGGGCACAAGTGCCTGACTCCATACGTGTCCAGCCTGAAAACATGCACGTTTTAGGTGTTGTTCGAAGGCGTCTGCTGTTGGGGGAATGTGATCAATTGTTCTTGCCTTCTTCGTGAACAAGTGTCGGCGCATGTCATTCACTGTCTTTATCTCGGTAGTCCGGTCATAGCGGATGGCAACATTTCTTTCTATGCTCTGCAGTTCCATAGTAATAGCGTCCACAGATGGCCTATAAGCGGGAGCATGAAAGGTCTGCGTGATGCTGGGGTATGCCTCCCAAGCCTTCCAGGCTGTCTTTTTTCCAATTTGGGCAAAAAATGACACTGTGTCGCAGCCAGTGAAGGCATGAAATAATGGCAAAGACTCGGACTTCCTGCGGCCAAGGCCGGTGGCAATTTTATGGATGGCAAGGTAGCGGTAGCTTTTACCAGTGCCAATGGCAATCCAGAGTTCCTCCACACCATGTGACTGGAGGGTAACGTAGTGTGCTATTGCCAAGACCACAATATCAGAATCTACAGTTCGAATCAATACCCGTTTTCTCCCCTTTTTCACGGCATCCAGGACATTTTTTTGGATTTTTTGAATTTTCTGAATTTTTGGGTGCCCCTCAGGAAAACAATTGTATAGGTCCATACTACATCTGTGCCAAATTTGGTGCTTTCCTGAAAAAATGAACGATGCTTCCTCTTAACTGCCTAACTATAAGGTGTATAAAAAGAAAAGAAAACTGGCAAGTCTCCGCCACCCCTCAGGCCCCCAAAATTTTGTACAGTACACACCTTTGGAAATGCCATTCATTGCTGCATTCTTAGCAGGTCTGCACTATACCTGACTTTGCTGGATAGGACTCATAAAAACATGTCAGGTAAAGGGAAAGATACTTACATACAAAGCTTATAGATTAATTAAAATAAAACATTCAAAAGGTTGGTTTTGACATGTTGTGGAAATAACATACAAGTTCTTAAGCATGTATTTCATACCATATCTAGGAAGGAAGGATGGAAGTAAGGAGGGAAGCAAGGAGGGAAGGAAGGAGGTAGGAAACCCACAAGATATTAAGCAAGAAAACAAAATCACCTTAGGATCTCAGGATGAGATCCTTCACATACACCCGCCCTGCCTCCCTGCCCAATCCCCCCCCCCCCCCCCCCCCGGTCCCCACCCAAAAAAAAACCACCACAACCACAACCACCACCACCACCACCACCACCACCACCACCACACACAAACACACACACACACACACACACACACACACACACACACACACACACACACACACACACACACACACACACACACACACACACACACACACACACACACACACACACACACACACACAGAAGAAGATTATGAGGAAAAAGAAGAACAATGCGAATCTGAACAGACTGTGAATAGATTGGCTTAACCATTTAGGTACATAGGTACATGGACGTAGAAAATCCATTCATCTGAGATGACAGGTATTTATTTTTATTTTTTTTGGAAACTTTCAACTTAAACAATCTTCAAAGAACCCAGTTGTAACTGTACATATTAGAGAGAATCCTTCAGTCATAAATGCATCCACCCACCTGCTACAAACCACTACTGCCCTCAACCCCAATCACACTCACCACTATCCCCCTCCAACCCATCACGACCCACCCCTCTTCACCAAACCATCCATCAATCAATACCCACCCTCTTCACCAAACCATCCATCAATACCCACTCTCTTCACCAAACCATCCATCAATACCCACTCTCTTCACCAAACCATCCATCAATACCCACCCCTCTTCACCAAACCATCAATCAATCAATACCCACCCCTCTTCACCAAACCATCAATCAATACCCACCCCTCTTCACCAAACCATCAATCAATCAATACCCACCCCTCTTCACCAAACCATCAATCAATACCCACCCCTCTTCACCAAACCATCAATCAATACCCACCCCTCTTCACCAAACCATCAATCAATCAATACCCACCCCTCTTCACCAAACCATCCATCAATACCCACCCCTCTTCACCAAACCATCAATCAATACCCACCCCTCTTCACCAAACCATCCATCAATCAATACCCACCCTCTTCACCAAACCATCCATCAATCAATACCCACCCCTCTTCACCAAACCATCCATAAATACCCACCCTCTTCACCAAACCATCCATCAATACCCACCCCTCTTCACCAACCATCCATAAATACCCACCCTCTTCACCAAACCATCCATAAATACCCACCCTCTTCACCAAACCATCCATCAATACCCACCCCTCTTCACCAAACCATCCATCAATACCCACCCCTCTTCACCAAACCATCCATCAATACCCACCCCTCTTCACCAAACCATCCATAAATACCCACCCTCTTCACCAAACCATCCATCAATACCCACCCCTCTTCACCAAACCATCCATCAATACCCACCCCTCTTCACCAAACCATCCATCAATACCCACCCTCTTCACCAAACCATCAATCAATCAATACCCACCACTCTTCACCAAACCATCCATCAATACCCACCCCTCTTCACCAAACCATCCATCAATACCCACCCCTCTTCACCAAACCATCCATCAATACCCACCCCTCTTCACCAAACCATCCATCAATACCCACCCCTCTTCACCAAACCATCCATCAATACCCACCCCTCTTCACCAAACCATCCATCAATACCCACCCCTCTTCACCAAACCATCCATAAATACCCACCCTCTTCACCAAACCATCCATCAATACCCACCCCTCTTCACCAAACCATCCATCAATACCCACCCCTCTTCACCAAACCATCCATCAATACCCACCACTCTTCACCAAACCATCCATAAATACCCACCCCTCTTCACCAAACCATCCATCAATCAATCAATACCCACCCCTCTTCACCAAACCATCCATCAATACCCACCCCTCTTCACCAAACCATCCATCAATCAATCAATACCCACCCCTCTTCACCAACCCATCCATCAATACCCACCCCTCTTCACCAAACCATCCATCCATATCCACCCCTCTTCACCAAACCATCCATCCATCCATACCCACCCCTCTTCACCAACCCATCCATCCATACCCACCCCTCTTCACCAAACCATCCATCAATACCCACCCCTCTTCACCAACCCATCCATCCATACCCACCCCTCTTCACCAAACCATCCATCAATCAATACCCACCCCTCTTCACCAACCCATCCATCCATACCCACCCCTCTTCACAAGACCATCAATACCCTCCCCTCTTCACCAACCAATCAATACCCTCCTCTTAAAACCAACCGCTACTGACCCCCAGCCCCTCACTACCCACCTCTCTTCATTAACCTGCCACTACACCTCTCCCCTCCCCTCCCTCAGGCAAATGCACCTGTGCAGTACGTCTGTCTGTGTGTCTGTCTGTGTGTCTGTCTGTGTGTCTGTCTGTGTGTCTGTCTGTGTGTCTGTCTGTGTGTCTGTCTGTGTGTCTGTCTGTGTGTCTGTCTGTGTGTCTGTCTGTCTGTGTGTCTGTCTGTCTGTGTGTCTGTCTGTCTGTGTGTCTGTCTGTCTGTGTGTCTGTCTGTGTGTCTGTCTGTCTGTGTGTCTGTCTGTCTGTGTGTCTGTCTGTCTGTGTGTCTGTCTGTCTGTGTGTCTGTCTGTCTGTGTGTCTGTCTGTCTGTGTGTCTGTCTGTCTGTGTGTCTGTCTGTCTGTGTGTCTGTCTGTCTGTGTGTCTGTCTGTCTGTGTGTCTGTCTGTCTGTGTGTCTGTCTGTCTGTGTGTCTGTGTGTCTGTCTGTCTGTCTGCCTCTCTCTCTGTCTGCCTCTCTCTCTGTCTGCCTCTCTCTCTCTCTGCCCTCTCTCTCTCTCTGCCTCTCTCTCTCTCTGCCTCTCTCTCTCTCTGCCTCTCTCTCTCTCTCTGCCTCTCTCTCTCTCTGCCTCTCTCTCTCTCTCTGCCTCTCTCTCTCTCTCTGCCTCTCTCTCTCTCTCTGCCTCTCTCTCTCTCTCTCTCTCTCTGCCTCTCTCTCTCTCTGCCTCTCTCTCTCTCTGCCTCTCTCTCTCTCTCTCTGCCTCTCTCTGCCTCTCTCTCTCTCTGCCTCTCTCTCTCTCTGCCTCTCTCTCTCTCTGCCTCTCTCTCTCTCTGCCTCTCTCTCTCTCTGCCTCTCTCTCTCTCTCTCTCTCTCTCTCTCTCTCTCTCTCTCTCTCTCTCTCTCTCTCTCTCTCTCTCTACCTCTACCTCTACCTCTCTCTCTCCTCTCTACCTCTCTCTCTCTCTCTCTCTCTCTCTCTCTCTACCTCTACCTCTACCTCTACCTCTACCTCACCCCCAAACAATGCAGCGCTCACATCACCGGCCAATGTTGAAACCACCCCATCCCCTCCATTAACAATGAAGTCAACAACATTTCGATGAGAGTGGAGAGATTAAATGCACATCATCTTAATAGTTAATCACATGGAAAGGATACCCCCAATAGTGATACACCCCCAATAGTGATACACCCCCAATAGTGATACACCCCCAATAGTGATACACCCCCAATAGTGATACACCCCCAATAGTGATACACCCCCAATAGTGATACACCCCCAATAGTGATACACCCCCAATAGTGATACACCCCAATAGTGATACACCCCCAATAGTGATACACCCCCAATAGTGATACACCCCCAATAGTGATACACCCCCAATAGTAATACACCCCCAATAGTAATACACCCCCAATAGTAATACACCCCCAATAGTAATACACCCCCAATAGTAATACACCCCCAACGCATACCTTTGAGCGCGGTTTCCACAAGGTTCAGGTAGGCCTCAGACTGGACGCACTGTAAACTGCTCGCCTCACCGTCTCGCTGAAGCACGGCCTCGTGCAGAGCCACCACATTTCCATGTCGCCCGGCGAGGCTCTTCAGAGCACGGAATTCCTGCAACGCCAACTCGGCCGACTCGGGACTTCCGCAATGGAGCCTCTTCACAGCCCTCCGGGCTCCCGTGCGCCGTACCTCGGCCTCGTACACCACACCGAAGTTACCCCGACCGAGCTCCCTCAGCAGCTCGTACTTAGCTTCCTCGGCCATTCGGTCGCTTTACGAAACGCAGACATAGCCACAGAAACCATCACAATCATGAATCGGTCTCCTTTATCTCGCGCTCCCAAAGGAGGCCTCGCTCTCCTTTGTTTTCCACCACAGGCACTCACTGTACGAACCAAATTCGCCTCACGCGTCTTCTACCATGTTATTAATATTCCAAATCTGACTAAAAATGTAAAATATCGACACTTAACAAGGCTAGATTAAAAATGTATAAATGAACTCCAAACGACGACCCAAACCTTACACTACCAATAATTTCCCTCTGCTGAGGTAAACGACATCGCCCTCATGATTGGTTGTTTCAGTTCGAGCGCGGGTGAAGATGATTGGTTCGCTCGATGATATGTCGGCACTGATTGGCTGCGGCCCGTCCAATGGGCCAGCCGACAGATAACGCTGTCATAGTTACGACATTTGAATCCCCATCGGATTAATCACTCATGGGAGAGCGATCCCTCATGTCTAATGAACAGAATTACTTTTTAGAACGGTATACTCGATGGAGCGCACACCTTCACCAATCTGAACAGTGAACAGTTTACGTTTTGATTCCCACCTACAGGTCGGATCTGGATTCGGACCTGAACCGAAATCGAATTAATTTGTCCTTGTCACATGACACACCCAACCTGTCCACCAAATTTTGTCCCAATCCATCGAGAACTTTTTTGAGATATCCTGCTCACAGACAGACAAACAGACAGGGATGAAAACACAACCTCCTTCCACCTTGGGTGATGGATGTAACAGTAAATTGTAAAGCCCCATTGTTGACATATTAATTACAATCCTATTCCTCTGGGAAATTGCAGTGGGACGAAGTAGCGACTGCTAAATGACACAACCTTCACTAATTGATCCTCAAGAGTCAAAGACAACTTTATTTACAAAGCACTCATCCTAATTAATCTCGACGAGTTTCAGTGTATGACGTTATGGAGGAGAAAGTGATCCATTTCGATCTTCGCAATCGATACAAAGAGATTGATTTGGAAACTCGTATTCATGTAACACGTGATGGACCAATCACGGGCACACACAATGGAAGTAGCCGGAGGGAAAGTAGTTTATTTTTTAGAAAATTGAGCAATTTACAGCAACACTTTTAGATAATATAATAATCATAAGATTGTCGTTGGTTACCTGGTGCATCAAAATCGGTCTGCTTGCAGAGGTGAAAGCCCCACGTTGAACGAAAGAGACAAGCTGTAGTATAAAAAAAAATGTACACAGAGTCGAGGCTCGTGGAAGAGCGAGTTCTGAACGGATTAGGACGTTGCAGACAAACACGGGACGAAAAAGGAACAGTGGAGACGCACAAAGAACGAACATCAGAGACGCACACAAAACGAACATCAGAGACGCACACAAAACGAACATCAGAGACGCACATAAAACGAACATCAGAGACGCACACAAAACAAACATCAGAGACGCACACAAAACGAACATCAGAGACGCACACAAAACGAATATCAGAGACGCACACAAAACGAACATCAGAGACGCACACAAAACAAACATCAGAGACGCACACAAAACGAACATCAGAGACGCACACAAAACGAATATCAGAGACGCACACAAAACGAACATCAGAGACGCACACAAAACGAACATCAGAAACGCATACAAAACGAACATCAGAGATGCACACAAAACGAACATCAGAGACGCACACAAAACGAACATCAGAGACGCACACAAAACGAACATCAGAGACGCACACAAAACGAACATCAGAGACGCACACAAAACGAACATCAGAGACGCACACAAAACGAACATCAGAAACGCATACAAAACGAACATCAGAGACGCACACAAAACGAACATCAGAGACGCACACAAAACGAACATCAGAGACGCACACAAAACGAACATCAGAAACGCACACAAAACGAACATCAGAGACGCACACAAAACGAACATCAGAGACGCACATAAAACGAACATCAGAGACGCACACAAAACAAACATCAGAGACGCACACAAAACGAACATCAGAGACGCACACAAAACGAATATCAGAGACGCACACAAAACGAACATCAGAGACGCACACAAAACGAACATCAGAAACGCATACAAAACGAACATCGGAGAGGCACACAAAACGAACATCAGAGATGCACACAGAATGAAAATCAGAGATGCACACAAAACCAACATCAGAGCTGCACACAAAACAAACAACAGAGATGCACACAAAACGAACATCAGATAAGCACACAAAACGAACATCTCAGACACAGAATGAACATCAGAGACAAACACAGACCGAACATCAGAGACACACAGAACAAACATCAGAGACGCACACAAAACGAACATCAGAGACGCACACAAAACGAACATCAGAGACGCACACAAAACGAACATCAGAGACGCACACAAAACGAACATCAGAGACGCACACAAAACGAACATCAGAGACGCACACAAAACGAACATCAGAGAAGCACACAAAACGAACATCAGAGAAGCACACAAAAGAAACATCAGAGACGCACACAAAACGAACATCAGAGAAGCACACAAAAGAAACATCAGAGACGCACACAAAACAAACATCAGAGAAGCACACAAAACGAACATCAGAGAAGCACACAAAACGAACATCAGAGACGCACACAAAACGAACATCAGAGACGCACACAAAACGAACATCATAGACGCACACAGAAGAAACATCAGAGACGCACACAAAACGAACATCAGAGAAGCACACAAAACGAACATCAGAGACGTACACAAAACGAACATCATAGACGCACACAAAACGAACATCAGAGACGCACACAAAAGAAACATCAGAGACGCACACAAAACGAACATCAGAGAAGCACACAAAACGAACATCAGAGAAGCACACAAAACGAACAGCAGAGACGCACACAAAACGAACATCAGAAACGCACACAAAACGAACATCAGAGAAGCACACAAAAGAAACATCAGAGACGCACACAAAACGAACATCAGAGAAGCACACAAAACGAACATCAGAGAAGCACACAAAACGAACATCAGAGACGCACACAAAACGAACATCATAGACGCACACAAAAGAAACATCAGAGACGCACACAAAACGAACATCAGAGAAGTACACAAAACGAACATCAGAGACGCACACAAAACGAACATCATAGATGCACACAAAACGAACATCAGAGACACACACAAAAGAAACATCAGAGACGCACACAAAACGAACATCAGAGAAGCACACAAAACGAACATCAGAGAAGCACACAAAACGAACATCAGAAACGCATACAAAACGAACATCAGAGACGCACACAAAAGAAACATCAGAGACGCACACAAAACGAACATCAGAGAAGCACACAAAACGAACATCAGAGACGCACACAAAACGAACATCAGAGAAGCACACAAAACGAACATCAGAGACGCACACAAAACGAACATCAGAGACGCACACAAAACGAACATCAGAGAAGCATACAAAACAAACATCAGAGACGCACACAAAACGAACATCAGAGAAGCACACAAAACGAACATCAGAGACGCACACAAAACGAACCTCAGAGAAGCACACAAAACGAACCTCAGAGAAGCACACAAAACGAACATGAGAGACGCACACAAAACGAACATCAGAGACGCACACAAAACGAACATCAGAGACGCACACAAAACGAACATCAGAGACGCACACAAAAGAAACATCAGAGACGCACACAAAACGAACATCAGAGACGCACACAAAAGAAACATCAGAGACGCACACAAAACGAACATCAGAGAAGCACACAAAACGAACATCAGTGACGCACACAAAACGAACCTCAGAGAAGCACACAAAACGAACATCAGAGACGCACACAAAACGAACATCAGAGAAGCACACAAAACGAACATCAGAGACGCACACAAAACGAACCTCAGAGAAGGACACAAAACGAACATCAGAGACGCATACAAAACGAACATCAGAGACGCACACAAAACGAACATCAGAGACGCACACAAAACGAACCTCAGAGAAGCACACAAAACGAACATCAGAGACGCACACAAAACGAACATCAGAGACGCACACAAAACGAACATCAGAGATGCACACAAAACGAACATCAGAGACGCACACAAAACGAACATCAGAGACGCACACAAAACGAACATCAGAGACGAACACAAAACGAACATCAGAGACGAACACAAAACAAACATCAGAGACGCACACAAAACGAACATCAGAGACGAACACAAAACAAACATCAGAGACGCACACAAAACAAACATCAGAGACGAACACAACACGAACATCAGAGAAGCACACAAAACAAACATCAGAGACACACACAAAACAAACATCAGAGAAGCACACAAAATGAACATCAGAGACGAACACAAAACAAACATCAGAGAAGCACACAAAATGAACATCAGAGACGCACACAAAACAAACATCAGAGACGCACACAAAACAAACATCAGAGACGAACACAAAACGAACATCAGAGAAGCACACAGAACAAACATCAGAGAAGCACACAGAATGTACATCAGAGATGCACAAAAAACGAACAGTGGAGACGCACACAAAATGAACAGTGGAGACGCACAAAAAACAAACATCAGAGAAGCACACAAAATGAACATCAGAGACGAACACAAAACAAACATCAGAGAAGCACACAAAATGAACATCAGAGACGCACACAAAACAAACATCAGAGACGCACACAAAACAAACATCAGAGATGAACACAAAACGAACATCAGAGAAGCACACAAAACAAACATAAGAGACGCACACAAAACGAACATCAGAGAAGCACACAAGATGAACATCAGAGACGCACACAAAACGAACCTCAGAGAAGCACACAAAACGAACATCAGAGACGCACACAAAACGAACATCAGAGACGCACACAAAATGAACATCAGAGACGCACACAAAACGAACATCAGAGACGAACACCAGAGATGCACACAAAACGAACATCAGAGATGCACACAAAACGAACATCAGAGACACACACAAAATGAACCTCAGAGAAGCACACAAAATGAACATCAGAGACGCACACAGAACGAACATCAGAGACGCACACAGAATGAACATCAGAGACGCACAAAAAACGAACAGTAGAGACGCACACAAAACGAACATCAGAGACGCACACAAAACGAACATCGGAGACGCACACAAAACGAACATCAGAAACGCATACAAAACGAACATCGGAGACGCACACAAAACGAACATCAGAGATGCACACAAAACGAACATCAGAGATGCACACAGAATGAACATCAGAGATGCACACAAAACCAACATCAGAGATGCACACAAAACAAACAACAGAGATGCACACAAAACGAACATCAGATAAGCACACAAAACGAACATCTCAGACACAGAATGAACATCAGAGACAAACACAGACCGAACATCAGAGACACACAGAACAAACATCAGATACGCACACAAAACGAACATCAAAGACACACACAAAACGAACATCAGAGATGCACACAGAACGAACATCAGAGATGCCCACAAAACGAACAGTAGAGACTCACACAAAACGAACATCAGAGACGCACACAAAACGAACGTGAGAGACACACACAAAACGAACAGTAGAGACGCACACAAAACAAACATCAGAGACACAAAGAACAAACATCAGAGATGCAAACAAAACAAACATCAGAGACGCACACAGAACGAACATCAGAGACGCACACAAAAGGAAAATCAGAGACGCACACAAAAGGAACATTGGAGATGCACATAAAACGAACATCACTGATGCACACACAATGAACATCAGAGAAGCACACAGAACAAACATCAGAGAAGCACACAGAATGTACATTAGAGATGCACAAAAAACGAACAGTGGAGACGCACACAAAATGAACAGTGGAGACGCACAAAAAACAAACATCAGAGATGAACAAAAAACAAACATCAGAGATGAACACAAAACGAACATCAGAGATGCACATAAAACGAACATCAGAGACGCACACAAAACGAACATCAGAGATGCACACAGAATGAACATCAGAGACGTACTGTACACAAAACGAACAGTGGAGACGCACACAAAACGAACAGTGGAGACGCACACAAAACGAACAGTGGAGACGCACACAAAATGAACATCAGAGACGCACACAAAACGAACATCAGAGATGCACACAGAACGAACATCAGAGACGCACACAAAAGGAACAGTAGAGACGCACACAAAACAAACATCAGAGACACACAAAACTAACATCAGAGATGCACACAGAACTAACATCAGAGATGCACACAAAACGAACATTAGGGGCGCACACAAAACAAACATCAGAGACACACAGAACAAACATCAGAGACACACAGAACAAACATCAGAGACACACACTAAACAAACATCAGAGATGCACACTAAATGAACATCAGAGACGCACACAAAACGAACAGGCGAGACGCACACAAAACGAAGTCGAGACGCACACAAAACAAACATCAGAGACGAACACAAAATGAACATTGGAGATGCACACAAAACGAACAGTAGAGACGCACACAAAACGAACATCAGAGACGCACACAAAACGATCATCAGAGACGCACATAAAACGAACATCAGAGACGCACACAAAACGAACATCAGAGACGCACACGAAAAGAACTTCAGAGATGCACACAGAACAAACATCAGAGACACACACAAAACGAAGTGCATTCACATGATCTGAAATTGCATTCACATGATATATGACCCATTTGCATTGAAATAGTAAATTTATGACATCATAGGTCACATGGTTTGGCAGCCACATTGGATTGGAGGAAAATATTTAATAATTATATCTCTGTAACTGCTCACCCTATCGATGTGAAATTTTACAAATATCATCGAATAGAACTGTTGCATATAGTTTGAAAATGATGATGTCTTAGGTCACGTGGTTTGGCAGCCATATTGGATAGAAAAACGAATTTTATCCGATCAACACGAAACTTCACAAACATGATCCCCTAACCATACATATGCAGAGTGTACATTTTAAAAGTTAAAATGTCATGTGGTATGGCAGCCATATTAGATTGAATGCCGATATTTTAAAAAAAATCCCTTCTCTGAAACTGCTTCACTGATTGATATGAAACCTGTCAAGTTGTGTAAAAATGTGATAATTGAGAACAGCTGAAGGGATTTAAATCAAACTTGTTTATTTTTATGATAGAGAATGATGGCATCTACCTATTGTGGGACTATGCGGAGGCATATTGGTGACACAGTCGCATTGTTCTAGTTTATTTAATTTTTGAGGTTTTTATTATTATTTAAGGTTATTAAGGTTATTTTAATTTTTGTGTTTTTTTATTTTTTTATTTTAAGGTTTTTATTGAAGGTTTTTATTTAAGGTGCTCATAAGACCAGTATTTTTTTGTGGCGATACATAAGGTTAAAATAAGGTTAAAACTTAATCCTAACATTTGGACAAACTAACACTGGAGGTCCTCAATGCCAAACAGGAAATCAGAGATGTCTCCCTTGACATATCACGTGCCTTCGATACGGTCTGGCACCCAGCTCTGCTCACCAAACTCTCCTCCTATGGTATCCATGGAAATCTCCACGCATGGCTTGCGGACTTCCTCTCTGGTCGTAGTCAACATGTGGCCCTGAATGTAATTCTCTCATCTCCCCTTCCTGTTCTGGCTGGAGTTCCCCAAGGCAGTGTTCTGGGCCCTGTGCTATTTCTGGTCTTCATCAATGATCTCTCCGACTCTCTGGAAAATCCTCTCTATCTCTTTGCTGATGACTCCACTCTCTGCCGCTCCATTCCTCATCCCTCAGATCGGCAGTCTGCAGCCTCCTCACTCTCTGCAGTCCTGGACAAAATCACAGACTGGTCAAACAAGTGGCACATCTCTTTCAATCCTGACAAATCTCACACTCTTACTATGTCTCTCCGAAAAGACCGTCTGGAAAACCCGCCCATCTACTTTCTCAACAATCCTCTCCAAGAAGTTCTGTCGCTCAAGCTTATGGGTCTCACTATCTGCCATGATCTTTCTTGGGAAAACCACATTTCCAAGCTGGCCTCCAAAGCCAGTCGCCGACTGGGCATCCTCCGTCGTGCGAAGTCCTTCCTTGGCACACCTGAGCTCCTCACCACATACAAGGCTTTCATCCGCAGCTCAATGGAATACTGTTCTCCCCTATGGGCCGGTGCTCCTGCCTCACACCTAGCTCGGCTTCACGCTGTTGAAGCCAAAGCTTTCAGAATCATTGGAATCTCCTGCGATGAAGCTAACTCCGAGGGCCTTTCACTCACTCACCGCAGGCAGGTTGGTGGTCTTTCTGTCTTCTTCCGACTCCTCTCGGCCTTGCCCCCCCCCCCCCCCAGCTCTCTCTGTGCTCTGTCCCCCAAATATTCCGACAGGTCGCACAAGATCTCCCAGCAACCCTCTTATGGTTAAACTGCCAAAATATGGGCTCTCTGCTCACCTTCACTCCATCATTCCTCTTTTCTCCCACCTCTGGAACAAACTCCCCCACTCCCTTCAACCCCACTCCTCCCTCCAGGTCTTTAAAACAGCTGTTCACCACCATCTCTTATCTTCCCCCATCCAAAACCTGGATCTTTTCTACCCCCGCTAATTCACCCCAGATACACTTTTTTGAAATTCCAACTTCTTTCCTGGAAGTCCTTGCAGTGTCCATATGTTTTATACCTCTCCCACCTCCCCCCAAGCCCTCTCCGTCCCACATTTCTCCCGATGTTCCTGCTCTCAAATGTTGTGTTTGTGTCCTTCCCCCTCACTCCCCATCTTGTCTACCGCTCCCCTTATTTTGTGTTTTATGTGTCGGTTTGACTTTTTGTGTGATTAATGTTAGCTCTTTCACGAGCCTCGATCTTGTATACCTGTCAGAATCGACTTCCGTCCAAAGACCAACGTACGTGGGTGAATTGGTTATATAAAGGTTGTCAAACCTTTTTTTATACTACACCTTGTGTCTTTCGTTCAACGTGTGCCTTTCACCTCCATAAGCAGACCGATTTTGATGCACTCGGTAACCAACGACAATATTATGACTGTTATATTATCTAAAGGTGTTGCTGCAAATTGCTCAATTTTCTAAAAAAAATAAATCAACTTTCGCTCCGGCTACTTCCATTGTGTGTGCACATGAATCTGAGCCTGGAGACCAAAACGCATGGGCTTGCAATTAAACACAAATACATCTTGGTCAGAAAGGAGGTGTCGAGGTGGGTTTGGGGAACATTTTGTGTAGCTACAGAATAAATATAGTAGTTCGTTATGAGATCAATAGCTCTTTTTCCGATTCCAAGATAATGAATCGATACGAAAGACAGATGACAGACGGATGACTTTGATTGGTGGGAAACTTGACATATTATATATTCTCACATCAGATGAGTCGTGGTCTACTCGTGGAGGTGGATTGCATCCTGCTGTTCTTATTACCTGCGCCACCAAAGGTGAATGAAGGTTCCGTTTTCACCCGTTTGTCTGTCTTTGAACCAGGATATCTCAAAAAGTTGTTGTCGGATTCGGACAAAACTTGGTGGACAGTTTGGGTGTGTGACAAGGTCGAACTGATTCGATTTTGGTGAAGATCTGAATCCGGATCCAGATCAGAGAATTTTTTGATTTTCTAAGTGATTCTTCACCATTCAGAGATGGGGCCAAAACCGATATGAAGGACGATACTTTAAAAGGTTGTGGACGATTTATGACAAAACTTGGTGGTTGAGTTGGTTAGATGATAAGAACAATCCGATTAGATTTTGTTTCAGGTCCGAATCCAGATCCAGCCCATCAGTGGGATACAAAACGTAAACTCTTCAGCCTGGCGGAGGTATGCTCGACAGTTTACAGTCGGGTCGTCAGGAATCAAACTCAGACTGTAGTTAGCCCACCGGTAAGTGTGCCTCTTCTTCATGACCGGACGCACAAACGTATTTGATCTGATTTGCATGAATATGTGCTGCCTGGCAGGGCATGCCTCGTGAGGATCGCCAGCAGCAATGGGCGGGGGGCGGGGCTTCCAGGTTCAAGTTCATCAAGACTCTTCTGGCATTTAATTTCAAGAGTTTCGACGGGCCGTGGCCATCTGGTGAGGATAAATGGAGCGTTCGTGATGAGTTTGCACAAAACGCTTTCATTGACCGAGCACGCGTCGCCATCAACAGGGCCGCATGAACGCGGGGCTCGACAGGAGCACGTGGTCGCAGGCAGGCGTTTTGAGAAAGCGATGAAAGGAGGGGCAAAGAGGTGCAACGCGGGGAAGGGGTTGGGGATGGAGGGGTTTGATGTTCGTCATGAGAAGGGAGGTGCTTTCCAGCCGATGTCCTCCTTCTGCAGGATATAAATAAGACCTGGAGTCAATGGGTTGTCGGCGGAAGATCTTGGGTCGAAGCCGCTCTGGTCCTCGGAGGTTGAGGGTATGTATGTATGTATGTATGTTTGTATGTATGTATGTATGTATGTATGTATGTTTGTATGTATGTATGTATGTATGTATGTATGTATGTTTGTATGTATGTATGTATGTATGTATGTATGTATGTATATGGTACTACTGCGATACATTTTGTTTACTTCCAGTGCATTTCCATTCTAACTTGTTTGGACTCAAGATAAGGCAAAATTATGGCTTGGCATACAATAAATGACTCATGCTGATAATAACAATAATAATAATAATAATAATAATAATAATAATAATAATAGATGTTACTTTGCTACTACATGTTTTCACAATTTAAACAGAATGTTCATGTAGTCTATTTGACAAGTAATTGTTTTTCAACTTTATTTATTCCATCACTCAACTGTTGTTAATGATTTTATTTACAAATGTTTTTCGGCTACGGATAAAAATCATCGCAATATATACGAGGGGTGTTAAAAACGTTCTACGAGTCCAAGGATCAGATACTAATCACAATATATATTTTTTCAATCTATAAGTACATTTGAGTCAGAAATATTAATTTTAATAATTAAATAATAGTCCAACACAAAAAAATATATTAATATTTAAAATGTGTTGGCATGTCTCGGACGATACGTTCGTATAACTTTCTCAATACCCCTCGTATGATCCATAAGTTCATTCTGTATTACTTGCTTTGTAGAACCATATTATGAGTATGAGAGTAAATGAATAATACGATTAATTAACCTCTCATAATAATTTTTTTTTTTAAATTGAGGAACAAACCTCTTTGCGACCACTCAGCAGCCAGAAAAATAATTCGAGGAAAAAGTTTTTATCATCAGCGAAAGTTAGGTGCATGTTTTCTAATTTGGTAGAAACTTAGATATAGAAATAATCTGAGTTTATCTTGGATAACAAAAACCTCGATTTCACAGCCACCACTCTTTGGTGGTCCATTTGTGCGTCGGACCGTATGACCTCACGCAGAAATCTCCGACAATGATCATCATCGCATGACAAATGACATCATGATTTTCAATTAAATATTTGAGAGAGAATATACTGTTTACGCTTTACGATGATCTTTTCATTTTTATTTCAAAGTTGGATTCATAATTTTGAATTTAATTCTTGCATTATGATAAATAGTGTGAAAATGTGCAAGCTTAGTATGAAAATCGCATGTGTGATGGATGATGATTGCTGATCTCATATAACCAGGTCGCAATTGAAAAGCACACACATATATATATATATATATATATATATATATATATATATATATATATATATATATATATATAATTTCAGTTCTCCAGCCTCTTAGCGCACGTATTAGCGCCTCTTACCTCTTAGTGTGTGTGCTAAGAGGCTGGAGAACTGAAATTATATTTAGATTGGTTACTCTCGGCCGCATCCAGGCGTTTCCATATAATGATTGGATACCAGAGATAATGTGCCGTGTGGCAGACGGTGCTTGTCGCTCCCATTAAGGTACAGCGATAGCTGAATGGGATACCTTAATGCCGGTTCACCACTGATGGTATGAAATCGCATAAGAACTGGTATATGTCGCATAATCACATAAGAACATAAGAACTGGTATACATATATATATATATATATATTTTAAGTATAGTTGTTTTTCTTTAGTATAAGTATAGTGTTTTTTAAAACTTTGTTTATCTTTATGAAAGCTTAAATTTTGCACACTGATGCAACTTAAAGCTAATATCGCAGGAATAATAAATCACAAGATTGTCAGAAAATGTCCAAAAATGAAAAGATCTGCAAAACAGAAAATCACAATACAGAATCACATTTAATTAAAATCAATCACAGAAATCACCATAGGTCCAGTTTTTCATACCCTGATCTACCCCTCGTTTTTGGCCATATTATCATTCAAAAGTGAAGAATCACTTAAAAATTCTACTGGCTGGATCCGGATCCGGATCTTCACCAAAATTGAATCGAATCTTCCTTTCACACACACAACCTGTTCACCAAGTTTCGTCCAAATCCATCCATAACTTTATGAGATATCCTGATATGTATTGTTTTTAGCCCTATCTCTCAATGGTGAAGAATCACTTAACAAATTCTAGTAACCGGATCCGAATCCGGATCTTCACCAAAATCTAATCATTTCGTCCTTGTCACATACGCTACATCTCTGCCAAATTTCGTCCGAATCCGTCCACAACTTTTTTAGATATCTTGTTCACAAACGGACAGACAGACAGACAGGGATGAAAACATAACCTCAATCCACCTTTGGTGGTGGAGGTAATAAAAGTTGGCCGGTGCGGACTCTCTCTGCTCACGGTGGGCCACATGCCAACATTAACATGCCAACCCATGTCTAAAGTGCTGCATTGACGCTTCGTGGTAGGAGGTTGCATCAGAGTGTTCTATCCCCTGGGTAGACATTAATCTGGCTGTCACATGTTATAACATTAGTTGGAGGATGCTGAAGATCCCGTGGTGTCTTTCGCAAGGAGTTGTGTGTGTGTGGTGAGTCATTGCCGGAAACCTTAACAAATCACCTTCAGTTGCCCAAATCACCTTCAGTTGCCCAAATCACCTTCAGCCGAACGTCAGGCCTGTCCAGCTGCTCCGTGAAAGACATCGGCAAAAAAAAAAATACTTTGCATGACCAACCGAACAAAAATGTAGGAATAAAATGTGCTGTTAATTTAAGGTAGTAGTAGTAGTAGTAGTAGTAGTAGTAGTAGTAGTAGTAGTAATAGTAGTAGTAGTAGTAGTAGTAGTAGTAGTAGTAGTAGTAGTAGTAGTAGTAGTAGTAGTGTTAGAATGGCTTTAGAGGCTTGCACTCAAGGCGCAAGAAAGCTCAGGCAGACATTATTTCTCTGTTTAATGTCACTGTTCTGTTCTGTTCTGTTCTGTTTCATGTCATAACTTGAAGGGACGATAAAGTCCAGTGACATTAAACAGTAGAGGTAGTAGTAATAGTAGTTGAAATAGTGGTAGTTGATTACATACAGTATTTATTACATCCTCTGTTTGGAAAAAGGGCACATGGCTTTATAGCACATGAGTGATTGTCAATACAAATGGAGACAGACCTGCAGCCTTTATGACAGCCTCAGTTAGCTCAAGGTAAGTCTGGATGGCTTACGTCAGTTACCAAAGATGGAAAATATACACCAAGGTTTTTCAATGTGTATTGTGAATTGTTCTTTTAAAAAAACAAAAAAACTCTCAGCAGGTGCTTAGAGCGACCACTTTCATTACCATTGTACCAAGACCTGTGAAATGCAGCACAAAATTAATCAAAGCACCTCCAAAGGAGTGCACTTAAAATAAAAAAAAGATGAAAAGCTCTTGTTTTGGTCGTTGCAAACTGCACTGTGCAGTAACAGCATCAAAAGGTCCACAGGTCGGGCATTGGCTCCTGAGGTGTGTGTGTGTGTGTGTGTGTGTGTGTGTGTGTGTGTGTGTGTGTGTGTGTGTGTGTGTGTATGTGTGTGTGTGTGTGTAGGTTGTTTTGGACTGCTATCCCTACACGTGGGCAGGACTCAGGAGATGCAACCTACTCCCTGCGAAAGACATCATGGGAGGTCTTCAGGGTCTTATAAGTATCCACTTCCGTTAACGTGTGTGTGTGTGTGTGTGTGTGTGTGTGTGTGTGTGTGTGTGTGTGTGTGTGTGTGTGTGTGTGTGTGTGTGTGTGTGTGTGTGTGAGACAATGGTGGAACAATCGTATTGCACACAGCAGCATATCCCGGTAGGTTGCCAGGCATCTGACGCAATGAGAGTACCTGAGCCCTAAGTTATGAACCTCAAGACTGGTTGGGGAAGGAATTTGGAACTTAGCCAGGCTACGGGAAAACAATGGTCTACCTTTAATTCCGACCATGGGTTTTATAACGTCCACCAGCAAGACAGGAAAAAGAGCTACCCAACTTAACGTTCCATCAGATAGATGGCACAACCATTGATTGATGAAACACCTTGCATGCCTACTATACACCAGCATGACAATTTATATAGTTTGGCGGGGAATCCAACCCAGACTATAACGAGCTCATACACGAGTCGATACCTCTGTGCTAACGAGCTGCCAAACCGTGGAGAGTGATGCCACATGACACGCTAGGCATGATATTCACTTCACATGATGACAGGTTATACGTTGCATGTTCTCTCTCAGGTCCGCGTTCATTTGAGTGACCATGAAGAGGACCGTGTTTCTGGTGCTAGCAACCCTGTGCATGAGGATGTGCTCAGGCAACAAAAGCTGTGCCAGGCAATGCAATGCCTGCAACCTTGGAGCTTCTCACGTGCTGGTGCGTCCGTTCATACTTCAGAAACCATGTTGGTCCCTGTTCATTGCAATTGCCCAGCTCGACTCCACCTTTATATAATGACCACCATCATTCAGTCGAACTTTCCAAATATATTGGGCTTGAAAAGTTTGACTGACTGGTATATTCGTTGCCTGAGTATGTGTGTTTGTCAGTCACCTACAGGTCGCAATTCCAAACCGATCTTCATGGAATTTAACCAATACTGATAGAGCTAGCCAGAAGCTGGAAATCTATTGTTTTGAGGTCAATATGTCAAAAGCAAGGTCACAAATCATCAATTTTCATTCGATTGTGTGTGTTTGTGTGTGTGTGTGTGTGTGTGTGTGTGTGTGTGTGTGTGTGTGTGTGTGTGTGTGTGTGTGTGTGTGTGTGTGTGTACAGGGTGGTCCAGAAACCCTGGACACATTTTGCAGAACGATAACTGCAACAAACAACTAGGTTTATTATTGTTCCTTGGTGCAAAACGAAACATGATTACTCGTTAAACAGTCTAATCAGTATAATATACACTACATGACCAAAAGTATTTGGACACCCAAACATCACACATCTCATTCCAAAATCCTGGGCATTAATATGGAGTTAGTCCCCCCCTTTGCTGCTATAACAGCCTCCACTCTTCTGGGAAGGCTTTCCACTAGATGTTAGAACATTGCTGTGGAGATTTGCTTCCATTCAGCCACAAGAGCATTAGTGAGGTCGGGCACTGATGTTGGGTGATTAGGCCTGGCTCGCAGTCGACATTCCAATTCATCCCAAAGGTGTTCGATGGGGTTGAGGTCAGGGCTCTGTGCAGGCCAGTCAAGTTCTTCCACACCAATCTCGACAAACCATTTCTGTATGGACCTCGCTGTGTGCATGGCGGCATTGTCATGCTGAAACAGGAAAGAGCCTGCCCCAAAACTGTTACCACAAAGTTGGAAGCACACAATTGTCTAGAAAGTCATTGTATGCTGTAGCGTTAAGATTTCCTTTCACAGGAACTAAAGGGGCCTAGCCTAAACCATGAAAAACAGCCCCAAACCATTATTCCTCCTCCACCAAACTTTACAGTTGGAACTATGCATTCAGGCAGTTGCATTCTCCTGGCATCCACCAAACCCAAATTCATTTCATCGGACTGCCAGATGGTGAAGCATGATTCATCACTCCAGAGAGCACGTTTCCACTGCTCCAGAGTCAAATGGCGGCAAGATTTACACCACTCCAGCCGTCATTTGGCATTGCGCATGCGCATGGTGATCTTAGGCATGTGTGCGGCTGCTCGGCCATGGAAACCCATTTCATGAAGCTCTTGACGAACAGTTGTTATGCTGACGTTGCTTCCAGAGGCAGTTTGGAACTCGGTAGTGAGTGTTACAACCGAGGACAGACGATTTTTACACGCTACGTGCTTCAGCATTCGACGGTCACGTTCTGTGAGCTTGTGTGGCCTACCATTTTGCGGCTGAGTTGTTACTGTTTACCGAGGCAGCTCTAGCAGGGCAAAAATTTGATGAACTGACTTGTTGGAAAGGTGGCATCCTATGACCGTGCCATGTTGAAAGTCACTGAGCTCTTCAGTACAGCCCATTCTACTGCCAATGTTTGTCTATGGAGATTGCATGGCTGTGTGCTTGATTATATATACCTGCCAGCAATGGATGTGGCTGAAATAGCCAAATCCACTCATTATAAAGGGTGTCTGCATACTTTTGGTCATGTAGTGTTCATGAAACAGATCAGTTCAAATGTTCAAACTGCTTTCCTTCATTGTCCATGCACAGTTGCACCATGACAAAACACTCTGACACACAGTTCTGCATGTTTCAGTCTTTAAGGCAGCAGTCTCATTACTGATTAATTGTTTTGAGTCTCCAAGGGTCGTAGGCTTCCTCGCATACACTTTGTGTTTGAGGAAACCCCAAAGGAAGAAATCACAGGTTGATAAATCACAAGACCGCGGCGGCCATTCAACTGGACCACAACGGCCAATCCATTTGTCTAAAAAGTTCAAATCAAGGGCCTGGCGTACACTGACAGCATAATGAGCAGGCGCACCATCATGCATGAACCACATTTAGCCATCATTGAGTGGAAATACATGCTGCTCCAACATGAGAAGGTAATTTGCAGCATTCACATTTTCTTCTAAACATATTGGTCCAACAATGCCGACAGAAGAAATGCCTGCCCAGACGGATACACGAGCTTGATACTGGACGTTGTGCTCAACAGTAAATCGTGGGTTGTCTACTGCCCATATCACGCTGTTATGACGATTCACAGAACCAGATAAAGTAAACTTGGATTCATCTGACCACAAGATCCTGTTCTTTAAATCATTGTCCATATCCATTAACCCAAGCAATGTCTCACATGCATCAACAGGCCTTTCAAAATCATCCTCAGATAGTTGGTGAATTAATCTGGGTATGTATGGTTTCGCATTAAGGTCTTTTAGTATTCTTCAAATAGATGTTGGTGACATTTGAAAATGGTGTGTTACTGTCGAGTTGCTGTTGAATGACAGCTCTGCTTTCCTCAGTTCGAACAGTACGAGGCCTACCTTGTGATTGTTATGGAAGAATGCTGCCGGTTTCATCAAACTGCTTGTTTATTCTGCCGATGGTTCTTCTGTCAAATGCGTCAGCACCACATTCTTTGACAAGTTGTCTGTGAACTTCAGCCAAATTTACAGACACAGAATACAAGCGTACAGCGTGAAATTTCTGTTTCACGATATCCTCCATCACATGAGGGCATCTAATTCACAATTAACTGAACTAATTCAAAGACAAGCTCACCCCGATCCATATCACGTGATGCACCTCACCCTGTTGCATATCATGCGATGCCTGTGCTTGTTGAAACAGTCACATCCATTTTCGAGTAATCATGTTTTGTTTTGCACCAAAGAACAATAATAAACTTAGTTGTTTGTTGCAGGTATCGTTCTTCAAAATGTGCCCAGGGTTTCTGGACCACCATATACACATGTATGTGTGTATATATATATATATATATATACATATACATATATATATATATATATATATATATATATATATATATATATATATATATATATATATATATATATATATATATACAGACTTGGCATTTAATATGGAATTTTTTTTTCTTGACTTGGGTTTACTTTCTTAACTCAGTATGTCAATCTGGTGAGTTTCTTTTACACTTCGGTGATTTATTTGTTAAAAGAACCATGTCACTGATTGTCTGTCACAGCAAGAAGTCAACAACAGGATTATATCACAGGTGGCGTGGCAAAATGTACGGACAGGTGCATTTGATGATTGGCTTCACAGTCGGGTATACAAGGGTTTTTGCGTTCTGTATTAGTGGAAAACAACTGCTGCACGTCTCCAAAAGTTATTGCCGCTTCCTCTGGAGTTGGTCCGTCAACTCGACAATGCTGTTTGTCATGGAGTGGTGGCTTTACGAAATTACGGCATGAAACAGCGTACTATTGCTCGGCAGTATGGCATCACTCAAGGTCAGGTGTCAAAGATCCTGAAACGAAATGCTCAGAGGGGTGTCCCTACTCCAATACCGAGGCCAGGATGTCCCCGCAGATCCACAAGGAGGGATGATCACCAGCTGCACCAGTTAGTCCGCAATGGCCGTACCAAGTCAGCTAATCGGCTTAGGGCTGAGTGGCAGCAACTGACAAATGTGCCTGTATCCACAAGGCTAGTCAACGAACGACTGGTTCAAGCAGGCTATCGTGCCAGGCGTCCCCTGAGAAAGCCATGCCTGACCAGACAACACCACCAGCGCCGATTGCAGTGGGCCAGAGAGCACCGTCAATGGCAGCCAGGGCACTGGAATCACGTGATCTTCAGTGACGAGTCTAGATTTCTGGTCTATCGTCAAGATGGCCGCATCCGAGTGCGCAGACAAGTGCATGAAGCCTACAACAAAGATTGTATAGTGCCAAGAGTCCAAGCTGGTGGTGGTGGGGTGACCGTTTGGGCTGCTTTTCATGCAGGGAGAAAAACTGACCTGGTTGTTCTGAATGGAAACCTGAACCAGTTCAAGTACAGGGCCATTCTGGAAGAAACATTGCTTCCATTTGCTCGTGCAGCCTTTTGAGGAAACTTTGTCTTCCAAGATGACAATGCACGGCCTCGTCGTGCTCGCATGATCCAACACTTTCTTGCTGACCATAGTGTAGAGCATATGGAGTGGCCTGCCATGTCCCTGGATATGAATCCGATAGAGAACTTGTGGGCAGAATTAACGTGTCAAATCGACCACTTGGACCAGCAGCCGACTTCTGTGCGTGAATTGCAGCAGACTATTGTCACTGCGTGGCAAGCGATTCCTGTCCAAACCTTGGCAAATCTCGTGAACAGCATGCCTCAACATGTACGTGCTCTCCTGAATGCTCGTGGGGGTTACACGAAGTACTGAACTGTAATTTTACTGTCCGTAATCCCAGTCGTAATTAAAATTGTTTTTGTTAAAAAAAAATTTGGCTCATGTGCAAAATAAAGAGATACTTCTGGAAAACGCACAGAAGTTTAACACAATACTGTCCTTGAATTGAGTTCGATATCAGTTTACATCACTTTCAAGGATCAATTTATTTGTTCCGAAATGTCAAATGTGGTTTTTGTTTCTTTTAAAGGTCACATTAACAAAATCTGGAATAATTTCAACATAATTCCAATGAACTTTTGGTTCTAAGTCATCTTGAAAAGTAAGTTCACCCCCCCCAAAAAAATATTCCATATTAAATGCCAAGTCTGTATATATATATATATATATATATATATATATATATATATATATATATATATATATATATATATATATATATATATACATATATATATACATACATACATACATACATATATATATATATATATATATATATATATGCATACATACATACATATATATATATATATATATATATATATATATATATATATATATACATATATATATATATATATATATATATATATATATGCATACATACATACATATATATATATATATATATATATATATATATATATATATATATATATATATATACATATATATATATATATATATATATATATATATACATATATATATATATATATATATATATATATATATATATATATATATATATATATATATATATATATATATATATACAGACTTGGCATTTAATATGGAATATTTTTTTGGTGGGGGTGAACTTACTTTTAAAGATGTCTTAGAACCAAAAGTTCATTGGAATTATGTTGAAATTATTCTAGATTTTGTTTATGTGGCCTTTAAAAGAAACAAAAACCACATTTGACATTTCGAAACAAATAAATTGATCCTTGAAAGTGATGTAAACTGATATCGAACTCAATTCATGGACAGTACTGTGTTAAACTTCTGTACGTTTTCCAGAAGTATCTCTTTATTTTGCACATGAGCCAAATTTTTTTTAACAAAAACAAAAGTTAAATTACGACTGGGATTACGGACAGTAAAATTACAGTTCAGTACTTCGTGTAACCCCCACGAGCATTCAGGAGAGCACGTACACGTTGAGGCATGCTGTTCACGAGATTTGCCAAGGTTTGGACAGGAAACCCTTGCCATGCAGTGACAATAGCCACTACAATTCATGCACAGAGGTAGGCTGCTGGTCCAAGTGGTCGATTTGATGCGTTAATTCTGCCCACAAGTTCTCTATCGGATTCATATCCGGGGACATGGCAGGCCACTCCATGTGCCACCACGGTCAACAAGAAAGTGTTGGATCATGCGAGCACGATGAAGCCGTGCATTGTCATCTTGGAAGTCAAAGTTTGCTCGAAAGGCTGCACGAGCAAATGGAAACGATGTTTCTTCCAGAATGGCCCTGTACTTGAACTGGTTCAGGTTTCCATTCAGAACAACCAGGTCAGTTTTGCCCCCTGCATGAAAAGCAGCCCAAACGGTCACCCCACCACCTCCAGCTTGGACTCTTGGCACTATACAATCTTTGTTGTAGGCTTCATGCACTTGTCTGCACACTCGGACGCGACCATCTTGATGATAGACCAGAAATCTAGACTCGTCACTGAAGATCACGTGATTCCAGTGTCCTGGCTGCCATTGACGGTGCTCTCTGGCCCACTGCAATCGGCGCTGGCGGTGTTGTATGGTCAGGCGTGGCTTTCTCAGGGGATGCCTGGCACGATAGCCTGCTTGAACCAGTCGATGGTTGACTAGCCTTCTGGATACAGGCACATTTGTCAGTTGCTGCCACTCAGCCCTAAGCCGATTAGCTGACTTGGTACGGCCATTGCGGACTAACCGGTGCAGCTGGCGATCATCCCTCCCTGTGGTTCTGCGCGGACGTCCTGGCCTCGGTATTGCAGTAGGGACACCCCTCTGAGCATTTCGTTTCAGGATCTTGGACACCTGACCTTGAGTGATGCCATACTGCCGAGAAATAGCACGCTGTTTCATGCTGTAATTTCGTAAAGCCACCACTCCATGACAAACAGCATTGTCAACTTGACGGACCATCTCCAGATGAAGCGGCAATAACTTTTGGAGACGTGCAGCAGTTGTTTTCCACCAATACAGAACGCAAAAACCCTTGTATACCCGACTGTGAAGCCAATCATCAAATGCACCTGTCTGTACATCTGGCCACGCCACCTGTGATATAATCCTGTTGTTGAATTCTTGCTACGACAGACAATCAGTGACATGGTTCTTTTCACAAATAAATCACCAAAGTGTAAAAGAAACTCACCAGATTGATATACTGAGTTAAGAAAGTAAACCCAAGTAAAGAAAAAATATATATATTCCATATTAAATGCCAAGTCTGTATATATATATATATATATATGTATATATATATATATATGTATATATATATATATATATATATATATGTATATATATATATATATATATATATATATATGTATATATATATATACATATATATATAATTATATATATATACATATATATATATATATATACATATATATACATATATATATATATATATACAGACTTGGCATTTAATATGGAATATTTTTTTTTCTTGACTTGGGTTTACTTTCTTAACTCAGTATATCAATCTGGTGAGTTTCTTTTACACTTTGGTGATTTATTTGTTAAAAGAACCATGTCACTGATTGTCTGTCGCAGCAAGAAGTCAACAGCAGGATTATATCACAGGTGGCGTGGCAAAATGTACTGACAGGTGCATTTGATGATTGGCTTCACAGTCGGGTATACAAGGGTTGTTGTGTTCTGTATTAGTGGAAAACAACTGCTGCATGTCTCCAAAAGTTATTGCCGCTTCCTCTGGAGATGGTCCGTCAACTCGACAATGCTGTTTGTCATGGAGTGGTGGCTTTACGAAATTATGGCATGAAACAGCGTGCTATTGCTCGGCAGTATGGCATCACTCAAGGTCAAGTGTCAAAGATCCTGTAACGAAATGCTCAGAGGGGTGTCCCTACTCCAATACCGAGGCCAGGACGTCCCCGCAGAACCACAAGGAGGGATGATCGCCAGCTGCACCGGTTAGTCCGCAATGGCCGTAACAAGTCAGCTAATCGGCTTGGGGCTGAGTGGCAGCAACTGACAAATGTGCCTGTATCCAGAAGGCTATTCAACCAACGACTGGTTCAAGCAGGCTATCGTGCCAGGCGTCCCTTGAGAAAGCCACACCTGACCAGACAACACTGCCAGCGCCGATTGCAGTGGGCCAGAGAGCACCGTCAATGGCAGCCAGGACACTGGAATCACGTGATCTTCAGTGACGAGTCTAGATTTCTGGTATATCGTCAAGATGGCCGCGTCCGAGTGCGCAGACAAGTGCATGAAGCCTACAACAAAGATTGTATAGTGCCAAGAGTCCAAGCTGGAGGTGGTGGGTGACTGTTTGGGCTGCTTTTCATGCAGGGGGCAAAACTGACCTGGTTGTTCTGAAT
>NC_136262.1:57653837-57656061 GCF_964187855.1 Myxine glutinosa | reverse complement strand
AGGGCATCTAATTCACAATTAACTGAACTAATGCAAAGACAAACTCACCCCGATCCATATCACGTGATGCACCTCACCCTGTTGCGTATCACGCAATGCCTGTGCTTGTTGAAGCAGTCACATCCATTTTCGAGTAATCATGTTTTGTTTTGCACCAAAGAACAATAATAAACTTAGTTGTTTGTTGCAGGTATCGTTCTTCAAAATGTGCCCAGGTTTTCTGGACCACCATATACACATGTATGTGTGTATATATATATATATATATATATATATATATATATATATATATATATATATATATATACAGACTTGGCATTTAATATGGAATTTTTTTTTCCTTGACTTGGGTTACTTTCTTAACTCAGTATGTCAATCTGGTGAGTTTCTTTTACACTTCGGTGATTTATTTGTTAAAAGAACCATGTCACTGATTGTCTGTCACAGCAAGAAGTCAACAACAGGATTATATCACAGGTGGCGTGGCAAAATGTACGGACAGGTGCATTTGATGATTGGCTTCACAGTCGGGTATACAAGGGTTTTTGCGTTCTGTATTAGTGGAAAACAACTGCTGCACGTCTCCAAAAGTTATTGCCGCTTCCTCTGGAGTTGGTCCGTCAACTCGACAATGCTGTTTGTCATGGAGTGGTGGCTTTACGAAATTACGGCATGAAACATCGTACTATTGCTCGGCAGTATGGCATCACTCAAGGTCAGGTGTCAAAGATCCTGAAACGAAATGCTCAGAGGGGTGTCCCTACTCCAATACCGAGGCCAGGACGTCCCCGCAGATCCACAAGGAGGGATGATCACCAGCTGCACCAGTTAGTCCGCAATGGCCGTACCAAGTCAGCTAATCGGCTTAGGGCTGAGTGGCAGCAACTGACAAATGTGCCTGTATCCAGAAGGCTAGTCAACCAACGACTGGTTCAAGCAGGCTATCGTGCCAGGCGTCCCCTGAGAAAGCCATGCCTGACCAGACAACACCACCAGCGCCGATTGCAGTGGGCCAGAGAGCACCGTCAATGGCAGCCAGGGCACTGGAATCACGTGATCTTCAGTGACGAGTCTAGATTTCTGGTCTATCGTCAAGATGGCCGCATCCGAGTGCGCAGACAAGTGCATGAAGCCTACAACAAAGATTGTATAGTGCCAAGAGTCCAAGCTGGTGGTGGTGGGGTGACCGTTTGGGCTGCTTTTCATGCAGGGAGAAAAACTGACCTGGTTGTTCTGAATGGAAACCTGAACCAGTTCAAGTACAGGGCCATCCTGGAAGAAACATTGCTTCCATTTGCTCGTGCAGCCTTTTGAGGAAACTTTGTCTTCCAAGATGACAATGCACGGCCTTGTCGTGCTCGCATGATCCAACACTTTCTTGCTGACCGTAGTGTGGAGCATATGGAGTGGCCTGCCATGTCCCCGGATATGAATCCGATAGAGAACTTGTGGGCAGAATTAACGTGTCAAATCGACCACTTGGACCAGCAGCCGACTTCTGTGCGTGAATTGCAGCAGACTATTGTCATTGCGTGGCAAGCGATTCCTGTCCAAACCTTGGCAAATCTCGTGAACAGCATGCCTCAACATGTACGTGCTCTCCTGAATGCTCGTGGGGGTTACACGAAGTACTGAACTGTAATTTTACTGTCCGTAATCCCAGTCGTAATTAAAATTTAGTTTTTGTTAAAAAAAATTTTGGCTCATGTGCAAAATAAAGAGATACTTCTGGAAAACGCACAGAAGTTTAACACAGTACTGTCCTTGAATAGAGTTCGATATCAGTTTACATCACTTTCAAGGATCAATTTATTTGTTCCGAAATGTCAAATGTGGTTTTTGTTTCTTTTAAAGGTCACATTAACAAAATCTGGAATAATTTCAACATAATTCCAATGAACTTTTGGTTCTAAGTCATCTTGAGAAGTAAGTTCACCCCCCCCAAAAAAATATTCCATATTAAATGCCAAGTCTGTATATATATATATATATATATATATATATATATATATACATATATATATATATATATATATATATATATATATATATATATATATATATATATATATATATATATATATATATATATATATATACATGTCACTGATTGTCTATATATATATATATATATAGATATATATATATATATATTGTAGATATATATATATATATATATATATATATATATATATATATATATATATGTATATATACAGACTTG
>NC_136262.1:57598837-57648837 GCF_964187855.1 Myxine glutinosa | reverse complement strand
AACAATGGATTTAGCCATTTTGACACGTCAACGGTTTCCATGACAACAATTTCACTCCATTATAATCAAATGGGACTTTTTGTGAATTTATTATTTTGATACCTCAAATTTTTTTCAAGATATCAAATTGAAAGTTACACAGCTTTTTTTGTACGCATGTTTCATATGTGTGTGAACCTTGGTCAAACTTAATCAAAGTTCAAGGACAAAGCCATGTAATACATGCAAAACACCTATTAGGCTGCAATTCGAAAATGCATTAGCCAAATTTGTCATGCATAACTTTCAATCATGTAAAACAAATTTGATAGGT
Source organism: Myxine glutinosa (assembly GCF_964187855.1). Taxonomy (NCBI): domain Eukaryota; kingdom Metazoa; phylum Chordata; class Myxini; order Myxiniformes; family Myxinidae; genus Myxine; species Myxine glutinosa. Next base: position 57,648,524 of record NC_136262.1, on the reverse strand, counting down.
CAAATCTTCAAAAACGCCAAATTGTAGTTTCAATGGCAACTATTGTTTATTTGGATTTTGCAAAGTATCGTGCATTATGACATCATTCTTGTTTGTTTATTTATTTATTTATTTATTTACTATTTATTTACTTATGTGCGCAGGTATCTTGGCTCAAGTCTGGTGTTGGCTTAACGGTTGAGGTGGCTGGCTTAGTGTCCTGAGTTTGAGCCCTTATCGTGCCGTTAAAACAAAACCAGGTGGGTTGGTCGACTCAGCCTGCCATTCTTCCTAGGATGGCAAAATGAGTACTAGCTTACTCGGAGGAATTGGCCATTAGTGTAGCCTGCGACGGAGTGGTAACTCATCCATGACTGTGACCCCTAGTCAAGGAAAAATTGCCTCAGCAGCCCTATGCGTCTGAAGAGGAAAAAGGAGGTTCTTCTTCTTCTATCTAGGCTCTTGTCGGAGGAGGTAAACGACAGCGGGCAACGGATTCACAAACTGATGGAGGTTATCAAAGGTAACATGTTGAAAATATATTAGTTGCATTGTGTGCAAATCCACGATGAGCAAACGATATTTTTGTTTGATACAATTTATTTGTCAACATTATTCATTCAAGTTTCCATATCGTCAACAACTATAATCGTGCAATATGTTATGCACTCGTATGAAGCCCGTCAAAAATGACGGGTTGGAACAGTTTGATGGTGCAGCCTCGCGAGCGTGCCAAAATCTGAAGCCTCGGCCTAGTCAGGTTTGCTTATATCTTCGTTATTTGTTAGACATCCTATGGATGTACATGAACACTCGTTTTACTCTGCACGTCGTGTTGCACGCAACGTGCAGCGAATTTCACCTCCCTGCACCTTGTATTTATTGGTATTTAAAAAAAAAAAAAAAAAAAAAAACCTTTCTGTACACCACCCTTAAGGCTCGGTTTGAAAGCCACCGTCTACAATTCCAATATAAGACATAATTACTGTTATGGAAAATGTTTTTTCGAGTTTGTTTTAGACTCAAAAATAGACCAAAGTGAACACACATTCTTGTTAAAAAATTGGCCTTTAAAACCTACACTTGTGAAGGGGGGCAGACATCTGTACAAACACACAAACTGTGCTTCATATGGTAGATATCGTTGTCATTCGTCCATTCATTCATTCATTCATTTCCTGTAAGAACACATCACAAGGAAAGTATGATGTAGATTTACAGTGGATCAAAACAGTTCTGGACTAGAAGGGCTCCAAATGATCAGACAAGGTGTTCAAGTGTGCCAGCCTACGGATATGTCCAACGTCCCTAAACGAGTGCGACTACACGAGACATCCTGCTTAATGCCCCCATCTGAAAGATTAATCTTCATGATGCAACACCCGGTTTATACAGGGCCGGTGCAATTCCACTAGGCAAACAAACCAGGCGGTTGCCTTGAGCGACAAAAACTGAGTGAACTATCCATGAAATGACTTGGGTAAACAAGCAGACTTCATCAGTGGGAAATGAAAAGTCCAGATCGATCTACTGATGTACATCAACATGGAGACTCCGAGGTATTGATGCTTCCGATGCGTTCAGTGAATTGCGAGCCATCGCAAGACGAGCTGCGAAGGTGTCACGACCACAATATGGTTTGCATTTCGTTTGTAGAAATAATCTCATGGGTAATGTCCCAGCACATTTATTCATCTCTGGCTCCTACCTGTTTGTGGCCAAGGTGAGTGAAGAACCTCCTGGATGAAATTGATCAAAATAGACATTCGTTCCTCAATGATGCAAGAAACACTTTTTGGCCTATCTACCTATTCAATAGAACATGAGATGGCACAGAACATTCACCTGAAAGACCTTGTTTCTACATTTGGTAAACTCTAAATTGCAATAATCAACTTTGTTGCAGGAACACACAGTACATGACATCACGTGATCAACATTACACATCTTACTATAATTCACCAAATGTCTGTCTGTCTTTCTGTCTCTCTGTTCCCAGGTACCGCAAAAACGGCTGAACCGATCGCAACGAAATTTTGGGGGGGTAATCCTGGGACGCCCTGGAGTAAAATTGGCTATATTATTTTTCCAATTTTTTTTTCCCAATTTTCCAATTTTTCCAATTTCAAATTTTTCCAAACACGATGGAATAATATTTACCGATATGAACAGTGATGTGGCTTTTATTGAAATTCTACAAATGCTGTTTAGATTTTGATGATTTGCGTGTGATATGATTTAACGGATGTTTATATAAATCGTTTAAAATAAAAAAGCCTACAATTTCTGATATTTTGCCTTTTCATTTGGGCCTCCCAATTGGAGCCCCGCCCATGGGGTGGGTACCGTTGCTAGTTATAATTAATGTGCATTTCTTCATGTGCACATATTCTCCTTTTTCATGTAAAATATATTTAATTATAAATGCAGAACTTTTATTCATACTAATGCACAATATGAATTTTTGAAAGTTAGTTGGAGGAGGTGGGATGGCTCAAAGCTGAAGGTTAAACCTTGGGCACCTAATACCCTTACACCTCCCCTACCTGCTTACCTCACATTATATAACGATTGTTTATATTAATCTGCACACGTCAAATGTTCATGAATCAAACACAAATTAATGAACTATTTTAAACAACATCACCTTTCCACGTTACAAATGAAATGAGAAAGTGCAATTACTCCAACAACAAGCTTTACCTCACCTGGTATTCACCGATTCCGATGTTATAGCAAGACTCTGATTCGTGGACCACAGGATCCAGAAACAGGTGCATGTACACCTTACAGGAGCCAATTTCAGGAGTCGTACAGCTCACTTAATGACGAACAATCACTGGAATTAATTACGTCATAAAACGTGATTTGGAACCCGTAACCATGACGAAACATGTCATGGTTACAGATTTCCACTCCACTGTATATTCATTCGTTTGCAGCTATACACACCAAGATTGTTTTAATAATTCGATTGTGACGTCACAAAACTTGTCAAAAAGCGTCGAATAACTGGCATTCATGAGCATATGCGGTCACAGGAGAAACCACTGCTTTCTCATGAAACAAAAATCTATTACGACAAAAATTAGATCATGAACTATAACTTGATTGGTGATCTCGACGTGTTTATAGATTTGCTTGACCGCTGTGTTTGGAATGATCTCTCGATATTAAATGTCAATCAAAGAAATTTCATGCCGTTTTAGGAGGGGGGGGGGAGGGGGAATCGAGGTAGTATATGTACCCTCGAGAAATGTGCATGTCAAAGGAATTTGTGGGTATACAGAAAAACAGAAACGACACACAAAATGAAGGCAAACTCGTATTTGAACAATATGGAGTGTGTAGCCCAAATTGATACTGAAAATTACACTCAAAATGCTGTTTCACTGATTTAAATGGTCATAGTTTAGTACTATTAATTGATCAAAACAGACATTCGTTCCTCATATCATGCATATCATGAGCATATCATGCCTTATACCATGGGAACACAGAAAATGATTTGTTGTTTGAATTTTTGAGCATATCATGTCAAAACAACATTTTTATTACAGGATCTAAGGCTCATAGTGGAGCTGCCACATACACATCTCACGCACATGCAAGTACAGGTGAATACACGAGACAAAGCAGGACTGTTAGATGAGACCAACACCACCACTGAGCTTGGAGGAAGTGTCGTCATATCGGTAACTAACTTGGCTTGTGTACCTGATATTTAAAAAAAAAAAAAAAAAAAAAAAACGTTCAATATTTAACTTTCATATTACACAGATCTATTCCTCGCACCACGCAAAAGGCAGGGAACCTAGAGTTTCAGATACTTCTTTAATATCACCTTTCACATAGCTACAAAGGCTTTGACACTCTGGAGGGATAAAATTAAATAAATAAAAAAATCCAACTTTTTTATTTATTTGCGGAAAACACTCCCTGGCACTCACGATGAACCTCAAGGTTTGACGAAGATTTGTCGGCCATTTTTGAGAAATATGGCGACAGACAGATCTCTCTTATAGTGTAGATTAATGAATCATTTGAAATGAAATAATTTTGAGTCTGGTAAGATGGAATTTTATAATAAAGGATATGCTATTAAAGGTAGCAAATGTATCCATGAAGCATTAGTGTCATGTTTACTGTGATGTTTCACACATCTTGCTGAAAATGCGAAATAATTAGAATGTTGAAAAATTCTCATGATTTCCAAAAATAATTTGGAATAGCTGTCTGACAGGGTGGTGCAGAGGTAGCACACTTACCTTTGAGCCGTCTATAGTCTGGGGTTGATTCCTGACCTGAATATGAACTATCAGACGGATTGCTATTTCGGAGCCAGGGTGTTGCATCACGATGTTTGTCATCCCTTGGATGTACCTTAAACTGGGCATTGTCTGTTAGCAACACCAATAATTAAAAGATAATGGACGCTAAAGACTACATGATATTTTGTGGAGTGTGGTCCAGTTATCGTCAGAACACCAAACAAATTACAAATTCCTCACCAAATCGGCTCCAGTCGAATGTGGGGCAGGGCCAGCCGAGCCGGTTCATGAAAACTTGTGTCAAAGTTTCCCCAGCAGACCACACAAGAAGTGGGAATACTTGGAGCTATTAAAGTAGTAGTGGTAGTTTTATATGTGCAAGTCTTGCTGAGAGGTGTGCTGATGGATAAATAACTTACTTGCTGAGCTTGATGGATGCGGCTTGCAAATGTAAATGGCTGGAGGAATCTGAAATGACATTCCTGTATAATAGTGTATCGTCTGTCACAGGTTTGTTTGCTCAAGTGCGACGACTTGCTATCCTCGAGGTCAGTGTGGGACGAATGCCGCAGGACACTATCAACCATGTCCCTGGATAAACGCTATGGAGGTTTCATGTCTAAGAATAAGGGATGGAAGGGCTGGAGGGTGCAGGACGACTACCTGCGAGTAAGAAGTGCCGAGGAGGAGACTCAGGAGGCCCAGGAGTCCACAATGGGCTTGACTTGGCCTTCTGTGGAGGATGAGAAGGGTGGTCGTGCACTCACGTTGCAGCGTATCTGGCAAGGGATCCAGCATCGCACGGACGAGTCCGCTCAGCCAGAGAAAGAGGACGAGCAGGAGGTAGATGAGGGGAGCGACTCTCACCTCGAGAAGCGCTATGGAGGCTTCATGCGACGCGTGGGTCGACCAGGGAAGGAGAAGACACATACGGTGGATGAGGCAATGCTGAACCACTATCTGACATTACTCACCGAGGGTCATCTCACAAATCTGGACCAAGTTATTCTGAAGGATCTCCTGAGCACCTGAGTGGCCAGTCAGGTGCACAGTGGGAAGCAACAACTCGGACACAGGAGCACAGCGCACAAATAGTTTACACACAGACAGATTTAACCACCTCGCAAAATACACAAAGATTAATAATCAAAATCAATAAAGTAACAACAACAGCATATGTTTGGAATAATTTTCAAGCAATCCTTAACTACCTTAACCATGCCTAAAATGTTAATGCGGAAACTGACTCCATATAGTAAATATTCTGTATGTTCCTTTGAGCATTGTCGTTGCTTTGCTTACAAATCCCCTTTCCATACTGCAAAGTAAAGTGTCGTGTCAAGGTGAAACCCTGTGCACGGCAGGGGATGAAAGTTGATAATGAAAATGGGCAGGTTGTGGTGGTTGGGATGGGGGAGGGAGGAGAGCGAAGTGGTTAAGGATAGTTGGAAACTCAAAGTGACTGCTGTTCAATAGACCCATATACCTCCGCTATATACCCATATACCTGTAGCACGTATACCTCCGCCAAGGTGAAGAGTTTGTTTTGTAGACCACAGATAGGCCAAATCTGCATCAGTACCTGAACCAAAATCTAATCGGCTTGTTCTTGTCACCTACCTAACGCATCCCCCAATTTTTTTGGAGACATCGTGCTATATATTGTTTTTGGCTCCATCTCCCAATGGTGATGAATCACTTAAAATTTTAAAGAAATTCTCGTATCCGAATCTGATTCTTCTCCAAAATCGAACCGATTCATCCTTATTACAAACTCAACTTGTCCACCAAGTTTCCTCTGAATCCGTCCATAATTCGTTTGATATGCCATGCTCAAGGACAGACAAATAGAGAGGGTGAAAACACAACCCTCCGTCCACCTTTGGTCCACCTCTGGTGGCGGAGGTAATAATGCATCAATCAATATTGTGGTTGGCTAAAACTAATAGTCACCAAATTAGCAGACACTCAAAAATAGTTTCTCCACAACGAACGGGGATACACTGTAGATTATGTGTTGGAGACCTGTCTGACCATCACATAATCAAAGTTTCCTCTGAATAATAATCAAACAGCACGATCACCAATCCTCACACTTTGAGGTCAGTAGGAGTCCAGGTGGGGCTTGCCCTATAGGTCCAAAGGCCACTCCACAAGCCTCCCTTATCACTGCCCTCAACAGATCGAAATTGGCCTCAACATCAAGGGTCAGCACATGCATTGAAATATCAAAGTGTTCACAAGCTACAATTGACAGGCAAATGTGACATTCTGAAAGGATGGCAGGAACAGTTTACTCCCTTTAAACCCAAGAGGCGTATTTCTTAACAAGACCCTCCGATGTAGATTAAGGAACTCTTCCAACACCATAACATTGAGACCGTTTCAAGAGCACATGGCAGAGACTCCTATCACAGATGAAGTGATGAAAGAAGTTAACTTGATGAAAAAGATCAAAACCCCATGATCAGATGCAATAAGTGCATCAGTGTCGATGCTAGAGTCGTCGCACAGATTTACCTTGGCACCTATGTACCTCAAAAAATACCATCCTGAAAAACAGGTGCATCTGCAAAGGACACCAAAGACATTTAAGAGCTAATGCAACTGTCCATTAAGAATCATAAAACCATGGCATTCGAGCTGCTGCCTGGCTTTTGATTGGTTGAAACCGCTGGGAATGTGTAATCAACTCCGTGCGATCTAAGAATGTCCCATAAAGTTAAACCGACTGTACAAAAAGCACGAACTAGTGCTCGTTATGGCTTTACCTGCAGGCTGCTTCGAGGCGATCGCTCTATGTACAACTTATGGTAGTCGTGGGTTCTAGATTTTAGATAAAGCATGACCTGAGCTCTATGTTTTGTTGTGTTTGTACGTGTTTGAACGTGTTTGAAACCAATTGCAATTGGTGCAGTGTTTGGTGTTGTGAATCAGGCACAGCAAAATAGACCAATACCTTTCACCCTGTACCACGTGGTTCTCTCTTCCCATCATCCATCCACGGACACACAACACAACCAAGAAACACCTGCCGGAGTCTCTTGGGATAAAAGTGACAAACTGTGACACAGGCCAAGTTAACACGTCAGCTCTTTTGTGTTTGCAGCCAGACTACAATAAAAATAATTCAGATATGGAAAAAAAAAATGAAGCCTTACCTTGTTTCACTTTTTCTTAAACCAGTTTCAAAAATGTATGCACACTGCTCTAAGCTGTCTATCCTGGGTTGGAATCCTGACCCAGCTCTAAAATGCCATCTCAGTGTTTCACAGGCAGGGCAATTCAATGTGTGTGCCACCCTCAGGTAGACATAAAACTGGGAGTCCTGTGGTGGACGTTAAAGATCCCATGGTGTCCTTCGAGAAGTGAGCGAGTTATTGCAAGCATCCTGAACAAATTCCAAATTCCTGCGCACTCAGTCGAGTGTCCTGCATCAGTGTGGCGACTCGTCCAGGATTGGAGCCACAGCGAAGAAACGACTTTGGCAGAGCCGACACTCTCTACAGAGCATGGTACTTGATGATGATGACTTGATGAGAATAATTTAGATCAGTTTCAATGACCTCTCATCACAACGAATCTACCAAGCTGCATCCTGACAAGTTTCCAACAAAATGCCGTGCTCTTGGAAGCACCAGATGGGGGCAAAACAAACAGCACCGGTGCTCTCTGGTGGCCGTGTGGTCACTGTGCCCGTAAATGGACGAGATCATTCACATCTCAAACTCGGTAAAACCCAAGATAAAAAAGAACATTTCTCTACCTGGAAAAATATAACTGGAAACAGTTAAAGTTCATTTATTTAAACACGACAGGATAAAAGGATCAAAATGCCAATGGATGCACACAATGCACAAACAAACAGTTAAATAAAAACGCTTCACCAATGACAAAATACACAAACAAAACCAAAGGAGTGCAAAACGTACAAATCCCAGTGCAGGATATTGGGAAAAGCTTCAAATTCAAATCATTTTTGGAAGGGAAACTATATGTTAAATTACTTAATTTGATCTATATCATTTGCTCTAAAACATTTTAAAAAACTTCCCAATGGGACAAAATCACTTGTCCAATAAGAAGAGGTCAAAGACACTTTGAAAGTTCAACATCCAGTCAATCGATAATGACTTCCTTGAAAATACCCTGATCACTAACTCCATCCCCATTCCCATAATCTATCCCCATAGCTAATGGAATACAAATAACCTTTGTACGCATTTCGAACCATGGGGGGTTAACAAAACTAAACCTGAAGGACAAAACTGTCTAAAGTATTTTTCTATTACTGCCATTATGGATCAGTCATGATCAGTTACACCAATAATAATCCATTGGCATTTCTTCCCAGTTGTATCCATCACCCTCCCTTTCTCCTCTACAGGTACACTTTTCCTTTTTACCAATCCCTAGAAGAAAACATCACCTGAGCCAATTGAACTCATCTTTCAGATTCCTCCACATCCACAAAACCTCCTCAACATCCAGATCTGAAGTAATTATTGTAAAATACTTTAACAAGCTGAGTTTTAGTTTAAAAAAAAAAATCAGAGTAGTTTAACCTTCGTAGCCATTGATTATGTCCCTGAGGTTACCAGAAGAGGCCACTGCTGATCCCACATCTGAAAGTCCCTGAGGTCAAATTAAGAATAAGTTTGATGTAATCACACACTGACTGACATCAAAGTACATGGAGAAATTGAGTTTGTACGTTCGCCATCAAAAGTCTGTGCTGAAGGAACGGTGTACTTTGCCTTGATATGTTTTCCTCGCAGAGACCACCAGGTCAGCAACATGAACAGAAACCCAAGCAGCTTGAGCATGGCTATGAGACCGAAATATACCAGGCGGAGAAGGGTCACATCGTACTCCAGGCAGGAGCTTGTAGCCCCTATGGTCCTGCCGAATCCAGCTGGACCTTGCGGCCCATCATACCATACAGGAGCAGTCCTTTGCTGCCAGAACAAGCAGGTCTTGTCGATAATTGCTCCAAACAAAATTGGCGTTGGGATGTAAGCTATGGAGAAAAGGGTGGGGGTGGGACAGGATAGGGGAGTACAGATTTTACTTCAACACCAATTTACCCCCAAAAATACCATCCTGGAAGCAGCTGAATCTCCATAGCACTCCAATACATTTAAGAGAAAGAAATGCAACCGATTTATGGAGAGATAATGGGGTCATCAATTTATAAAGTATGTTTGTAGAGGGAGTATGAGGGGGCTGAAATAAGGATTTTTAACCAGATTCGGTGGCCGAATGGTTAGAGCTTCCACTTAATCTGGGAGGTCGGTAACTCGAAACTGGGCCGAATCATGAGACTTAAAAAGTCTTTCTTACGATGCTTTCCTTCCGAAAGGTATGTGTTACTTCCTTGCTTGACACTCAGCATTTAAAATGATGGAGCACAAACAAACAACCATAGGCTGGCAACCATTGAGCAGGCTTGGTGGGCCTGCTTTGAATGAAGTTCCTTGCAAGGAAATAAAAAAAGAAGAGAAGGAAGGTTGAAAAGAGCGAGAGAAAAGAGGGCAAGGTTGTGTGGGATTAGAGGTAAAAAGAGAAGTCTTTAATCTCTGCTCTTATATGAACCATAATCTAAAAAAACCGAGGTTGGAAGGAGGGAAGAAGTAAAAATAAAGGGAAAGGAGGAAAGGGAGCAAAGAGAAAGAAAGGGAAAGGGAGAAAGCAGAAAAAAATAATGGATAAGGAAAGAAGGATGGGGAGAAAGGGAGCGCCATCTATGGAGCATTTTTCTCCACTCTCAGAGGAACCAGAAAGAAACATCTGTCCAACTTCAACATTGAACTTTCAAACTTGTCTCCACGTCTTCTAAAACCTGGTGGTGACTTGTTAAGTCAGTCTCCAGCGTGTGCTCCCTTCCGTCCCTTCCCTCTCTTCAAATAGCACCACAGCAGACTCCGCTTGTGAGAAGGCCGAATGCCTCAATTGTGTTTCCTTCCAAATCACTTGACTTGAGCCCCTCGCTCTCCATACTAACCATTCCCAATCATACCCAACTGCTCCTGGTCTCTGTCTTTTGCGCTTTGGTAGGTGGAGGTGGTTTTTTAAACCCTCGACTCCGATTCTGCTACTGGACTGGACGGCATTAGCTCACGTGTCCTAAAAACATGCCCTGCTGCTCTTGGACATCCTCTCTCTACCCTTTTCAACCTGTCATTAGTGCTAGGTCATTTTACATCTGCTTGGAAATCTGCCCACATCACAGCATTACATTAGAAAGGTACAAAAACTGATCTCCTTAACTACAGACCTGTCAACTTACTTCCAATCATCGGCAAGGCCATGGAATCCATCATCGTAGTTGATATGAAATCCTTGCCTTGCTCTCCAAGCTCTTTGCCGATACAATCGATGGCCAACTCCACAAATGGATTACTGACCTCCTCTACTCTCACAAGTCCATGCGTGGTTCTCAACGGAATCTTTTCATCTCTTCTCCCTCTCAAAGCTGGAGTGTTCTGGGCCCCGTCCTATTCCTGATATTCATCAATGATCTCTCAATCTCTAGAAAATCCTCTTTATCTATTTAATGACAACTCCACCTTCTGCCGTGACATCCCTCATCCTTCAGATAGGCAGGCAGCAGCTCTTCAGACCTTTAAAAAAAAAAATCACTTGGAATATGTCTTCCAATCCAGACAAATCTCTCTCTCCAAAAGGACCATCTAATTTCTTAACAATCCTCCATGAGCTTTCTTGGGCAAATCACATTTCAAAGTTGGCCTCGACAGCCATTCGCCGACTGGGATTCTTCCATTGTACAAAGTTGGCACACTTGGCACACCTGAACTCCTATCCACCTACAAGGCCTTCATACACACCTTGACGGGGTACTGATCTCCCCTCATCTTGCTCAACTTGATGCTGTGGAAACCAAGGATTTCAAGATCATTGGAATCTCCCATGATGAAGCTCAATCAATGGGCCTATCATTTCTCGATTGCAGACAGGTAGATTGTCTCTGTCTTGTATCGCCTCTTTTCTGGTCTTGCAACCTCTGCTTGTTCGTGCTTCACCCACCATCCAAAACCCTGATCTTTTCTATGCCTGTTAACCCCCACCCCGAGCTCACTTCCTTAGAAATTTCCAGTTTTTCCTTCACAAGAGTTTGTATCAATCTTGTCCACACCATGCATCCACCCCAACCCTTCATTCCTCTCCACACTCAGCATTTGTCCAAGTCTCCCTCTATTTTGTCCTTCAACTCTGCTGTTGGTGTCCCCCGTCTCCCTTTTTAATGCTCCTTTTGTTGTGTTGTGTCCCGATCTATCAATGTTAGAACTCTTTTACAAGCATCAACACTGTATAGAAAGAAAAACAAAGTATCATATATCATTGGGAGTGGTTAAGGAGGAGGATATTCTTCCCTCCATATTTGCAGATGGAATAAATAGTTGGCCCAGAATGGTGCCACTATGGTGATAAATGTGGTTTACAAAAAGTATAACGATTCCATAGAAAATGCCCTTCAGCTGAATCTCACAATGTAATGTCCTGGTGTCAGAATTAAGAAGAATAACCCCCCCAAAAATATATATATATATTCGAAGGATAAATTGTGCGGATGACAGCAGGATTGACGATGTAATTTGTAGATGATAAATTGCACGAATGACAGCAAAAGGTGATCACAGTGACCATTGGCAAATTACCAAGTGTCCGTAAGAGCACGAACTGCATTCCCAGAGCAAATGGCCGTTCATGCTGATCCACCGATCTGTTTGTAGACAAAAGAAAAAGGGAAATTACTGCCTTCCTACAAATGCACTAAAATATGAAGAAAAAAAACAAAGTAAAAAAAACTTCACAAAAGTGCTGGCTAAATAAGTCTGGAGAATCAAAGCAAGGCGAGAGGGACTGGAAGTATGCACATTGGTCTCCAAGATGTCTAGCCTGGGTTGGAATTTCTTCCCAGCTATAAACTGTCAACCCGGTGAAAGGGAAAGATGTGATGGAAGAGAGAAAGAGAAAAGGAGGGAGGTAACACCTGCCAGTCGAGCTTTTGGGCACCTAGATGACGATTCCTGCGGGGCGCGTGGGGTGTACAAATGTTCCGAATCTGCGAGGACAACCATGTGGCCTCCTGGTCTCCATCCATGGTGCAAGCCCATCGAGATTTGGTATCCCTTTCGGGAGGACCACATCTCAGTGGGCAAACATGAGGTCAAAGCATGATACAATAGGCCTCAGACATCTTCATGGTGCACTGGGAGCACCAGGTGAACCTGCCAGGGGTCCCCTGCAGAGTACGACAGCCCACGTTTATGATCAAACTGGAGTGAACGGAAGCCCGTGAGCTCGATGGTTTACAAGGTTGTGGCAACAAATGTTGGTTGGCCAATGGCTGATGTTACGACTTGGTCAGCATCAAGACAGATGGTGTTTATGGTAAGCTTGGGTGTGAAGTTTTACAAAAAGTTAAGCCATGAACATGTGTGCAAGAAAACATTTTCTAACTTCTGATAGGGGTACAAAGAAAGTTTCAATATTTGTGGAAACAAGAACAAGCTTCCTTCCTAAGGTTTGTGGAGCTGCCTTGTAGAAGTGGTTTAATCCCACTCTTCCCACCAGGGTTTCATGTTGGTGGTGAAGCATGATCTGCCATAACCCCTATCCCTCCCCATGCTCTTTCTACCCCTATGAAGGATAAATAACCCAACTCTCTTGCAGGTTTCCTTCCCTCTCCTGTCCTCTCCTCTCCTCTCCTCTCCTCTCCTCTCCTCTCTTCCTTTCCTTGCTTGTACCCATTCATCTGTGGCCCCAAAGTCAGTACACTGCCTTTGTACTCTCGGTTACCTCACTTCACAAGCCTAGGCTTTGTACACAAAAATGAAAAAATATCTACTTGCACCCTCAGAAGAGTTATTGGTACAGTATAAAAATATATTTTCAGACTTTAGATAAATAAATATTCAGACTTTAGATTTCATTCCAGAGCTGTTAGGAGAGCAGCAAGGAATGAATTTAAAAAAAAAAAATGTCATGGATGGTTGAGCATGTAAAATATGCAGAAAATTTACGACATATAATAAACCAAGTTACTTTCCCTGGTTTGAATACAAACCTTCTTCTTCTTCGTTTGTATGCAGCACAAGGCTACAGGGTAGGACAATTGGCCGAGGGCGTGGCTGTGCTGCTGATGTAATGCCCTCTGTAGGTTTGAACAGTAATTTGGAATTTGTTCATGGTGCCGGCAATAGCTCGCCTACTCTTTGCAAAGGATCCCGTGGGATCTTTAATGTCCAACAACTAATTCCGGCAGACGGGACACCCAGTTTAATGAATCACCCTGCCTGTGAAACACCGGGATGACAGTTTCTAGCTTGGCAGAGATTGAACCCAGGAGAGACAGGTTAGAGGTGAGTGTGCGTACCTCGAGGGCCTAGTCCATCCTGCCAGCCAAATATTGAAATAAACCATGCTGTTGCAGTATTTTGACCGCATCCCTTTCCTAATGTCCTTCCACTCCCTCACACCGTCGTAAAACCACCCTTCACCTCTCTTATGCCTCAACTACTACTCTCCCCTATTCCTCCATCCTCCTGGCATGTTTTTATTTTTATTTTTGGTTTTTTTTGGTATACAAGATCGAGGTTCGTGTAAGAGCTAACATGAATGACAAAAAACAACAACAAACGGACACATCAGACGAAATAAAGGGAGCGGGAGACAAGATGGGGAAAGAGGGGGAAGCACACAATTAAAACATTTGAGAGCAGGGACATCGGGATGTTGAGCGTTTTCCGATTTATCAACACCATTGCCATCAGAATCTCCTCCTAAACATCCCCGAGGATAATAACCACTAGAGCTGGCAATACTGTGCATATACGAAGGGAGAGTTGGCTCCCGGTGTACGTCGAGGTGGGACGGAGGATTGGAAGAAAGGATCGGAGGATTGAGGGCAAAAGGGTAAAATCAGTACAAGTTTGAATCAGGACAAATTCCTGATTTAATGGAAGGCTTCTGCTGCTCACATCTCAAAACATCTTTCACAGTGGGGAGAAAGCATAATACAACTATAAGGGCACTCGGTAGAGGGCATACCTCCACCAGGCTCTACAGTTTATGTTTTGTATCCCGCTGATAGGCCTCATCAGGATTTGGACCTGAACCAAAATCGAATCGGCTTGTTCTTGTCACCAAACCAACTCGTCCACCAAGTTTAGTCATAAATCGTCCATAACTTTTTCCAATATCGTGTTATATAATCGCTTTTCACTCGATCTCTAAATGGTGAAGAATCACTTAAAAACTAAATAATTCTCGTATCCGAATCCATATTCAGATCTTCTCCAAAATCGAATCGATTCGTCTTTGTCACACACCCAACCGTTCCACCAAGATTCATCCATATCCGTCCATAATTTCTTGAGATATCCTGCTATATATATTTTTGGCCCTATCTCTCAATGGTGAAGATTCACTTATAAAATTCTACGAGCCGGATCCGAATCCGGATCTTCACCAAAATCGAATAATTTCGTCCTTGTCACATACACCACCTCTTTGCCAAATTTCGTCCCAATCCGTCAATAACTTTTTGAGATATCCTGTTCACAGGCAGACACACAGGCAAACAGACAAACAGACAGGGGTGAAAACATTACTTCCATCCACCTTGGGTGGCGGAGGTAAAAAGGACGTTGGCTGGGAATCCATCAGCCAAAAATAAATAAATAAGGTAGGCAGTCATGGTATTCGCCATCGAGACAAATAGGGGGAATAAAATGACAGTCAGTTGGACTTTGTTCCACCATCCCAAAAATCCTGTGTTAGACCTTCAACGTTATTGTGGAAGCTTGGATCAATTCATTAAACACGTGAAAAACCTATCCTTATGGATGGGTTAGTTCTCCCAAGAATTGGTGTAATTTAGTACGGCTTGCAATAGCCCCTTCTTCTGGGAGGATGCCAGATCATACATATTTACACAAGGAAATTGGAAATGGGAGGAGGCCATTTAGCCCGTCGAGCCTGCGCTACATGCACACCATATCAAATTCAATCAAACAGTTCTTCAGCTGACAGTGAATGCTTGTGTGATTGGGTCTCCCAATCTGAGCTTCAGTAATATCCAAGAACCTGCGACTTTCTACTCAAGCCACTGGGGTACCGACACCAACCCTGATCTTGCCTGGTGGAAAGGTAACTCCTCTCTGTTAGAACGATTCCCAAACTCTCACCACTGCCCAGTTCTCATCAAATATGCTTCCCATGTTGCTCCCACTCCTACCTTACCTGTTAAGCACTGGAACTTCAGAAAAGCTGATTGGAAGATGTACCACAATCTAACAACAAAAGCAGCACAATCCCACCGTGCTCTGTACTCTGAGGATGTTGACACTACCTATGCTACCTTTTGCAAATCTATCATGGCAATTTCCAAGAAGTGCATCCACCATGGCCATGGGTAAGTATACATTCCTGGATAGGATCCCAGATATGAGCAATTGCACAAAAGTCAAGACTGCCACCAACAATGAAGAGGCAAGCACCGCAGTTGCTCCACTTAAGTTTAGACTAGATGAGGCCCGTATATCCAGATGGCAGGAGGCAGTACCCACCATTGACTTCACTCACTCCAGCCAGAGAGCATGAAAAATGGTAAACTGCCTTACTGGCAAATCAGCATAGTAACAAGCGTACCCATGCATATCCCGACTCCATATAGCAAGAACCTTCATTAGCAATTAATACTAGCGCAACCCAGACAGAGCCTTTCCCTGCAAAGTAAATGCCAAGTTGAAGCATTTCCGGACAGCACTATCTGCTGAGCATGGATTGGCTGTGGACATCAGTACAGAGGAATTAAAGTTTGCCCTGGAAAGACTGAAATGTCGGAAAGTATCTAGACCTGACAACATTCATGAAGAGCAGTTGTAGAATGCAAGGCAAGCACTCACTTACTCCTCTGGCTTAAGTGCTTCATGTCCTACTGCCTCTCCTCACTCAGGATTCCAAAGCTCTGGAAGAGGGCTAATGTGGCCACCCTAAAACCCAACAAGCCCTAATGTTTCAGGCCGATATCGCTGCTATTTGTCCCATTCAAAGTCCTCGAGAGGCTAATCCTGAACAGGATGGACCACTTGGTGAGGTAGCACTCCCACCAGAAGAAGCAGGCTCCAGGAAGATTCGTAGCACTGAAGACCAGGTTCTAGCTGCAACCCACATTATTCAGACTACCTTTGAATAAAACCAGTAATGGGGAAATTCTTCTTTAACTTGTCTTCAGCACATGACAGTCTGGCACCGTGGTCTGCTGCTGAAGCTGCACGAGATACGACAGGACCACCAACGAGTCCACTTTATCAAAGTCTTGATCTCCAACCACTGCTTCAGTCAACCTTGACAGAAAAAGCAGCAGAACCTACAGACACAAAATGGAGTTCCGCAAGGCTCAGTCCAAGCACCCCTGATGGTCAATGTGCACAAATCAGACTTCCATGACAACAGGTACCAAACTTGCCGGGGACCCTACGATCCTGTATCTGAGCGAGTCTTTTAAAGAAGTCGTGGCCCCACTCATCCAAGGCGATGCTTCCATGGACCGCTACTACTTCTATGGACCTATTCGACTTAGGAATTCCTCATCTGCTTTGTGCTTTCCCTTTCCACAACCCCAATCAATTTCTGGCAAAGTAAAATCCCCCATAATCAATACTCCTTCCTTTCCACGTGCCCATCTGAAGTCTTCATGAAGAAAATATATATATATATATATATATATATATGTATGTGTGTGTGTGTGTGTGTGTGTGTGTGTGTGTGTGTGTGTGTGTGTGTGTGTGTGTGTGTGTGTGTGTGTGTGTGTGTGTATGTATATATATATATATATATATATATATATATATATATATATATAATCGGAAGAAATTAAATAATTCTTGGACGTAGCTTTCAGATGGTCGATCTTTAATTTTCAGACAAGCTTTGAACTCAAGGTTCAAGTTGAATTCGAGGAGGACTAAGAAGAAGACATGTTGGTCAAAAGCTCGTCTTAAATTAAAGATCGACCGTCTTGAAGATACGTCCACGACTTATTTAATTTCCTCAGATGATTTATTTAATGCAAATGAGGCACCCTGCTCGTATTGTGGAATTTCTGCTATTTCTCACAGTTTTATATATATACTACGTATACAGTCACGTGAAAAAGTAAGTACACCCCATGTAAAGTTTTGACTTTTTCAACATATTTCAACATACAGCTATTTGATCTTCATTTCAACAATATTGATAGATAAAGGTGATATAATATAACAAATATCATGAAACATTTACATTTTGCAGTCCATTGGATAATTTAAATAAACATAAATGCAAATTTCACATGTGGAAAAAGTAAGTACACCCTTGGCTCTAATAGGTGGTATTGCCCCCTTTGGCAGAAACAACCTCAAGTAGGCGTTTCTTACAACTGTCTACCAGTCTCTGACATCGACTGGGAGAAATTTTTGCCCACTCCTCCATGCCGAATTCTTTCAGCTGTGCGATGTTTGAGGGGTTTCTTGCATGCACAGCTCGTTTCAAATCCCCCCAAAACATCTCGATGGGATTTAGATCCGGGCTTTGACTTGGCCATTCCAGAACCCTCCATTTCTTTCTTTTCAGCCATTCCTTGGTGGATTTACTGGTATGTTTAGGGTCATTGTCATGTTGCAAGGTCTACCTTCGGTTGAGCTTCAACTTTCCGACAGATGGCCTCACATTATCCTCAAGCACCCTCTGGTACAATGAAGAATTCATAGTGGATTCTATGTTGGTGAGCTGCCCAGGCCCTGATGCAGCAAAGCTGCCCCAAACCATAATATTTCCACCACCATGCTTTACAGTTGGTATCAGGTTCTTGTGGTCAAATGCTGTCTTTGGTTTTCACCAAACATGTCTTCTAGTACTGTGGCCAAATAGCTCTACCTTTGACTCATCTGTCCAGAGCACATTGTTCCAGAAGTACTGGTCTTTGCCTAGGTGTTCATTGGCAAACTTTAGTGTTGCCCTCGTGTTCTTTCTGGACAGCAAATGTTTCCTCCTGGCACACCTCCCATGTAGATCAAATATGTGCAGCCTCTTTCTAATGGTAGACTCGTGCACTTTGACATCAACAGTGGCAAGAGCTACCTGTAGGTCCCGCGATGACATTCTGGGGTTCTTCGAGACTTCTTTCAGCATCTTGCGGTCTGCTCTCGGGCTGAACCTGCTGGGGCGGCCTGGCCTGAACAAGTTGGCAGTTGTTTGGAATCTTCTCCACGTGTAGATGATCTTCCGGACAGTCGAATGATTGATTTCAAATTGTTTGAAGATCTTTTTAAATCCCTTCCCAGACTCGTAGGCATCTATAACCTTCTTTCTGAAGGCCTCAGAGAGCTCTTTTGATCTAGGCATGGTGACGCCGCACACTTCAACAACAAAGAGCAAACCAAACTAAATGTCTGAGGTTTAAATAAGACAGGTTCCTCCAAGATCCTCTCTAACGATGTTCTAATCATTTGCACCTGAGCTGGTGCACCTGATTCTAATTTTAGGTATTTGAAGTAGTGATAAATGTAGGGGTGTACTTACTTTTTCCACATGCGAAATTTGCATTTATGTTTATTTAAATTATACAATGGACTACAAAATGTAAATGTTTCATGATATTTGTTATATTATATCACCTTTATCTATCAATATTGTTGAATTGAAGATCAAATGGCTGTATGTTGAAATATGTTGAAAAAGTCAAAACTTTACATGGGGTGTACTTACT
Organism: Myxine glutinosa; assembly: GCF_964187855.1. Classification (NCBI taxonomy): domain Eukaryota; kingdom Metazoa; phylum Chordata; class Myxini; order Myxiniformes; family Myxinidae; genus Myxine; species Myxine glutinosa. Next base: position 57,629,498 of record NC_136262.1, on the reverse strand, counting down.
TTTTCACGTGACTGTATATTGTTGTGGCTTTGGAATAAAGGATAATCCCCCTCGTAGGTAGACGCACCACAACATGAAGCCTCGCGATAGTTGTTATTTCTTAGTGAATGTAAGCGTAGTCCTTTCCTGTGTTAGTTTTGCATTGAGCAGGCCCGTGAGTAGGGCGGTCTTTTGGCGCTGGAATGCCACGTGCTCGGCCTGCACAAGTCTGGCAAGGCCGAAGGGAGGAGCTGCAGGGGGGAGTGGCCGGTAAGCACGAGCCGCCAATCAGAGCTCGAAGGGAGTGGCTAAGCACGGCAACGGGAGGTGGAGCATGGAACATTCGGGTAGGGCCGGGGCGGAGCCATAAAACCCTGCTCCGCCCCCCCCCCCACCCCCGCCTCAGTTCAAGTTGGAGTCGGGATCGGAGTCGAGTCAGAGCCGGGGAGTATCGTGAGTCAGTTGAGTTCAGTTGGAGTTCTGAGTTGAGTTGGGTTGAGCTGGAGTGTGAGAGAGAGAGAGAATCGCCCAGCCCCTGGACAATTGCCTGTTATCGTCATTGTACACGAACTTGCCCCGTGCCCCATGCCCTGTGCCCTGCGCTGTATTAATCGCATTTGAGAAGACGACCCGTTCCGGGCCACAGACGCGCGATCTCCTCCTGCCTGCCTTTTCCTGCATACGTGCCGTGACCGCCAGAGGGCCACGCCGGGCGAGCGCCCGGAGCGACCGACGGCAAAGCGCGTTTGGCGCGCGAACTGCTCTTCTTCTTCTCCCCGTGTGCGTGAGTGGGCCCTGTGTCTGGGGTTTTAAGTAACATTGTTTAAGTGCCTGCTCTGTGTCCCCTTTCCTCTATCCGAATCCTGTACATTGTGTAAATAAATTGTGTTATTCCTCTTATTTGACTGTTCCCGTCCCTTCCATCCATTGGCCTAGCATAGTACGAATAGAACCGCTCGAATCAGGTTCCATAAAAGTAACGGCATGAGTCACGTGATACGCATACAGCTCGAGCGTACTCGATTAAGCATGACTTATGCGAGGTCCGGTCCCCGCTTTCGTGGCAGCGTGGGTCAAAGGTATGAGCGGCGTCGACCCGATACCCTTTTTCACGCTTGCTGCGGAAGTGGCGATTCGGCCTCGTGGACACGAAGACCCAAAGGGAAAAAAGGGGTTTAATCCCCCCCTTTGTAACGTGGAACGGGCTTCGGTACATCCGCAACAATATATATATATATCTATATATATATCTATATATATCTATATATATCTATATCTATCCATCTATATATATATATATATATATATATATAAATATATATATATATATATATATATATATATATATATATATATACTGAAACGCAAAAGAAACTTACCACCTTTGAAACCTTTAAATATCAACAATAACACTGTGTGTAGTAAATGTGTGAACTTATTTGTGGACAATAGTGTCCTCACTATCAGACAAAACGGTCACGGATGGTCACTTGAACCTTCAATGGTCACTTCATAGCACAGCTGTTGAACAGCCGTTTTGACTGTCAGTGATTAGCCAAGGGGTACGGGATGATTTTAATGAGCTGCACGTGATGTCTTGATATTGGCTTTAAAAAGGCCAGCGCAAAATGGGCATTTAAATCAACATGCCACGATTGTCAAGGGATCAACGGCAGCGTGCCCTGGGCATGCTGCAAGGTGGACTGAGCTACCGTGAGGTGGCACGTCGCCTTGGCTGTTCACACCAGACGATATCGGCCCTGGTAGACAGAGACACCCTCCACAACTCTGCAGATGACAGACCTCGATCAGGGAGGCCAAGAGTCACCACTGCAAGGCAGGACAGGCAGATGGTCCAAAGTCACCTGCGGGATCGATTCCATCCAGCATCCCGCACTGCGGCAGAAACTCCGGGGCGTGCAAACCCACGGATCTCCAATGATACTGCACGAAGACGACTGCATGACTATGGTCTGACTGCCAGAAGACCATACAGAGGCCCCGTGATGACGGCTGCCCATCGCCGCAACCGACAGAGATGGTGCCAGCAGCATCAGCGGTGGACCTTGGCGCAGTGTAACGAGGTCGCTTTCAGCGATGAGTCAAGGTTCTGTTTCAGCGATGAGTCAAGCGATGAGTCAAGGCCGATATCGTCTGGTGTGAACAGCCAAGGCGACGTGCCACCTCACGGTAGCTCAGTCCACCTTGCAGCATGCCCAGGGCACGCTGCCGTTGATCCCTTGACAATCGTGGCATGTTGATTGAAATGCCCATTTTGCACTGGCCTTTTTAAAGCCAATATCAAGACATCACGTGCAGCTCATTAAAATCATCCCGTACCCCTTGGCTAATCACTGACAGTCAAAACGGCTGTTCAACAGCTGTGCTATGAAGTGACCATTGAAGGTTCAAGTGACCATCCATGACCGTTTTGTCTGACAGTGAGGACACTATTGTCCACAAATAAGTTCACACATTTACTACACGCAGTGTTATTGTTGATATTTAAAGGTTTCAAAGGTGGTAAGTTTCTTTTGTGTTTCAGTATAGATAGATAGATAGATATATATATATATATATATATATATATATATATATATATATATATATATATATATATATATATACACAGTCAAATGAAAAAGTAAGTACACCCCATGTAAAGTTTTGACTTTTTCAACATATTTCAACATACAGCTATTTGATCTTCATTTCAACAATATTGATAGATAAAGGTGATATAATATAACAAATATCATGAAACATTTACATTTTGTAGTCCATTGTATAATTTAAATAAACATAAATGCAAATTTCGCATGTGGAAAAAGTAAGTACACCCATATATTTATCACTACTTCAAATACCCAAAATGAGATTCAGGTGCACCAGCTCAGATGCAAATGATTAGAACATCGTTAGATCGGATCTTGGAGGAACCTGTCTTATTTAAACCTCAGACATTTAGTTTGGTTTGCTCTTTGTTGTTGAAGTGTGTGGCATCACCATCCCTCGATCAAAAGAGCTATCTGAGGCCTTCAGAAAGAAGATTATAGATGCCTACGAGTCTGGGAAGGGATTTAAAAAGATCTTCAAACAATTTGAAATCGATCATTTGACTGTCCGGAAAATCATCTACAAGTGGAGAAGATTCCAAGCAACTGCCAACTTGTTCAGGCCAGGCCGCCCAAGCAAGTTCAGCCCGAGAGCAGACCGCAAGATGCTGAAAGAGGTCTCGAAGAACCCCAGAATGTCATCACGGGACCTACAGGTAGCTCTTGCCACTGTTGATGTCAAAGTGCACGAGTTTACCATTAGAAAGAGGCTGCACTAATTTGATATGCATGGGAGGTGTGCCAGGAGGAAACCTTTGCTGTCCTGAAAGAACATCAGGGCAAGACTAAAGTTTGCCAATGAACACCTAGGTAAAGACTAGCACTTCTGGAACAATGTGCTCTGGACAGATGAGTCAAAGGTAGAGCTATTTGGCCACAGTACCAGAAGACATGTTTGGCGAAAACCAAAGACAGCATTTGACCACAAGAACCTGATACCAACTGTAAAGCATGGTGGTGGAAATATTATGGTTTGGGGCAGCTTTTCTGCATCAGGGCCTGGGCAGCTCACCATCATAGAATCCACTATGAATTATTCATTGTACCAGAGGGTGCTTGAGGATAATGTGAGGCCATCTGTCGGAAAGTTGAAGCTCAACCGAAGGTGGACCGAAGATGGACCTTGCAACATGACAATGACACTAAACATACCAGTAAATCCACCAAGGAATGGCTGAAAAGAAAGAAATGGAGGGTTCTGGAATGGCCAAGTCAAAGCCCGGATCTAAATCCCATCGAGATGTTGTGGGGGATTTGAAACGAGCTGTGCATGCAAGAAACCCCTCAAACATCGCACAGCTGAAAGAATTCTGCATGGAGGAGTGGGAAAAAATTTCTCCCAGTCGATGACAGAGACTGGTAGACAGTTATAAGAAACGCCTACTTGAGGTTGTTTCTACCAAAGGGGGCAATACCACCTATTAGAGCCAAGGGTGTACTTACTTTTTCCACATGCGAAATTTGCATTTATGTTTATTTAAATTATACAATGGACTACAAAATGTAAATGTTTCATGATATTTGTTGTATTATATCACCTTTATCTATCAATATTGTTGAAATGAAGATCAAATAGCTGTATGTTGAAATATGTTGAAAAAGAAAACTTTACATGGGGTGTACTTACTTTTTCACATGACTGTATATATATATATGAATATGGAGAATTGAATATTTGCATATATAAATTCCTCATGATGCTTCATGAATAAATGAATATTTACATGGAGAACATTCATGAATATTTACATAAAGAGAATTGGGGTGCTGCCCCACCCTGAATCACAAAATATGATTTTTTTTTAACCATCCAAAACATTCCTGTGGGTCCCCAAATACAATCATTAGTTTTCAACTCGTGCCGTACAGCGGTTTCGGAGTACATAGAAATACACAAAACAAGCAGACATTTCTCAATTTACTAAACGATTACAGAACCAACTTAAACAACACTTGGTGGAGCGCATATCTCCGCTAGGCTGACTAGTTTCCTTTTCGTATCCCATTGACGAGCCGTATTCAGATATTCACCAAAATAATCAATTCTTCCTTGACTGACTGACTGACTGACACACACACACACACACACACACACACACACACACACACACACACACACACACACACACACACACACACACACACACACACACACACACACACACACACACACACACACACACACACACACACACACACACACACACACACACACACACACACACACACACACCACTCACTCTCTCTCTCTCTCTCTCTCTGTGTGTGTGTGTCTCTGTCTGTCTCTGTCTCTGTGTCTCTGTCTGTGTCTGTCTGTCTGTCTGTCTCTGTCTGTCTGTCTCTGTGTCTGTTTGTCTGTCTGTCTCTGTCTGTCTGTCTCTGTCTGTCTGTCTGTCTCTGTCTCTGTCTCTGTGTCTGTCTGTCTCTCTCTGTCTCTCTCTACCAGTTTCGTCCACATCCGTCCTTAACTGGGTTATTCTGCTCACAGACAGGAGTGAAAACAACCTCCATCCACCTTAATTGGCAGAGGAAAAAATTTTGGAGGAGGAAATAAACCGTCTCAGATATTAGTATAAAAGTAGATACCAGAACCATTGCAAGTTTAGAAACATCACAATACTGTATGTGTACAGTAACACATCGTGGGCCCAACAACAACGTTTTCCGTCGTTTTATTTTCCATGGAATTGAAGAGTCCCCTGTATTGTTGGGAATGAATGAAACTGAGCAAGGTCACAATGATGCTGCGGCATTAAGAAGTGTCCCTTATGTCATATCAGAGGTGAATACAAGTCGGTATTTGACGCTCCAAGGCCTAGCATGCTCTCAATCACATTGGCTAATCAGAGTGGACTTTACTTCCACCTGACATTGTCTATACTCGATCAAAACAAATGTCACGACCTTAAACCACAGTTCCATGACAACAAGTCTATTAAAGGTGAAATTATGGTGTTTAAATGGTTTAATGATCCCTGTGATTCGATGCACGTGGATGATGCATCCCGTTGCTTGCGGATAACCTCGGGTGTTCGTAGTTTGGATGATGGCTGTGTAGAATTTTGTTGTGGCATGCACCTTTCACCCCTATTAGGTTGAGTTTAATGGGATGCAGGGAAGGGGTGGGGTGGGGGGGGGCCCTCCTTAACAGGCTTCTTCACATACATACACCCCCTTTTCAATCTCCCTGTAAACCACTGCTTTACACCACAGGTAGGATTCTAAGGAAACGCCAGTCAACACCAACCTGTAGTTGCTTCTTCTTCTTCTGCCTGTATGACAAGACTTAGCATTTTCAGGTCATCCTCAATCTGGCAACACCAACTCACCTGAGGGTGACGATGAGTGCACATGGCTGGGCGCCATGTCATGACCATGATGACCACGAAGATGAGTGCGAGGTAGAGGCCAAGTGGAGTTACACACGGACCCACATTTTCCCAGGAGTGCATGGCCAGGAATGAGCTGGGAGCTACTCCTCTCCTCGAGAGTTGAAGGCTGTGACAGGATGCACTCGCACTGTGAAAAATTGGTTCCTTTCTGAAATGTGGGAACAAATCAACAAAATACACATAATCAAAACAGATGAGACAAAAGTAATACTATATTCCTACAAATTTTTTTTTTTAATTTTTTTTTTTTTGTACACTGAATCGAGGCTCGTGAAAGAGCTAACATTTATTTCACAAACAATCAACCAGACAAACAAAATATACAAAAAGAGGGAGCGGAAGACAAGATGGGGAGAGAAGGGGAAGCACACAACCACAACATTTGAGAGCAGGGAGAAGTGTGGGAGGGAGAGGGCTTGGGGGAGGAGGCGTGGGAAGGGGGCGGGGGGGGGGGGGGGGACAAGGGGATTACAACAAGGTTCAACTTTAACCTTCTAAATAGTTCATATTTAATTTGACTATTAAATTATTTGATTGTTCCACAATATTTCTTCATTCCTGTAATGCAAGGAAATGGAGCGAAGTCCATATAACGTGGCCAATAAACAAAGCAAGAACATTTAGGTGTAACATTGAAGAAGAATAACCTGAATTATGAGGACATTTTACAGTAAAGTACTGGTTTATGTGAAGGCTCATGTCGGTCCAAGTCGGAAGACAAATTATACCTTCGGACGACTGTGGAGACAAAGTATTGGAGTTAAAATGCAATTTGGGGTAAACATGAACTCCGTTTTGACTGAAGGTTAAACAATGGATTTAAACCGAAAATTGATAAGAGGATGTATACTGCTGTGGGAACGTGAGGTGTGACTGATGTGACATGAATACAAACAATGTGGGTGAGGTGCAGCTGATCTAGCATGCTTTTTATCCTTCACCAGGCAAGACCGTAACAAAGCAGAATGTTGTATAGGCCTCTCAAAATAATTTTTTGGTCGACCAATCGAATACTTTCAAAGACATGAAAAATCCAAGAATACTCAAAATATGTTTCTGAATAAATACCCCTCATTTGTTTATATAATAAGACTAGAATATTAATTATTGGCATCACAAAACAAAAAGCAAAATATTGTTGCGGATATGAGGATTGTGTTTTTTTTATTGTGTGCTTTATTATTATTATTGGCTATTCTGCGCCTCCTGCCTCCGGAGCTGTGTAAAGGTCAAAAGGGCATCCCATAATTAGTCCACAAGCATACACGTCAGCCAATCATAGAATACCCCTGTTCGATAGTTATATCTTATTCTGTGTTTTAGGGTAAGGCTGTGTCTCCCATTAATAGAAGTACTCCATTGCACCAAGTGAAAGAGATAGATTCCCTTCATATCCCATTCCCAAAAACCTCCATTCCCCCTTTTCGTCGATTGGAAACTACCTCCGCTCCAATTGCCGCCATTGACCACGAGGCAGGGTTGGGGAAGAGAAAGGCGGGTCCCCCACCTCGTCATAGAGGGGGAGGAGTGAGTCAGCCCCCACTCAACCAACCACGAACAAGGGGTTGGACTTGGAGAGGGTGTGGAAAGAAAGATCGAGGAGGTCTCGCGAAGGTTGAGGGGCGGGGCCTATATAACCCGCAGGCAGGGCGTTCCCAAGGCAGACAAGGGAGATGAGCTTTGACGACAGAGAGACGAGAAGAAGTCCAGGGTTGAACTGCAGCTCGAGCCACCGAAACTGCACTCACTGCAGCCTCGAGCCACCGAAACTGCACTTGCTGCAGCTCGAGCCACTGAAACTGCATTTGCTGCAGCTGGAGCCACCGAAACTGCAGCCACAGCAGCGTGAGGCCTGGACGGCAGTTTGGAGCAGGGCCGCGAAGGAGCGGCGGCTGCCCACGAGTCGATCAGCTGCAGAACTAGTTGGACCTCCCTATCCCGCCAGCCATCCACCAGCCACCCACCTGCCATCCCTATCATCATTCCCCGTGTAAGTGTGCTCGTAGTCTGTCTTTTGTCTTGTCCCTGGGTAGTAACAATAAGTCTGTATAAGCTAGTATTTTCACTGTGTCACCTGCGTCTCATGTGCTTGTAAATAAACGTGACTGCTGTCCTTTTGCTTATGTGTGTGAATAGTAAATAAATTTAGTAGTATTTCCAAACCTTTCTTTGCCTTCGTTTTCCTCTTTGCATTCGGTCGCTTTAGAGTTTTCCCGATTGAATAGCGGTGGCGCGATCCGGCCAAAGTTTGGGGCAAATCGGGTATTAGTCGGGGAATAACTGTTCGGTCGTGGTAATACCAACCGCTCGGTAAATAACATCTTTAACCGCGTCCGTAACAATATATTCATAAGCTACAGAAGTTTTGGGTAGGCCTGGCCTCCCCAGAGTTACGGCCATGTAACCAGGGCTCAGAAACGACAGCTTTCCACAAGTGTATGTACCTATTTTTATCGGCTTTCAGTTGATAAAAGTCATTACGACATCATTATTGCTTGGCAAAAGGGGGTTTTACTCGACAAGGAGGAGAAAATAAGAAATAGGAAAAGGATTTTCACCAAACTTGCTACAATCTTTGCAAAGCTACAGTCCTTTATCAACATCTTAACCCAAACCTTTACTTTCAGCCTGCAAAGGGGGTGGCTCAAAGGGCTTAACTTAAGGGGCCATACATTTATTACATATAGCCTGGTGTTGGCTTAGCGGTTAGGGTGCCGGCTTGGGATCCTAGGATCCTGGGTTCGAATCCCTGTCGATCGCTGAATTAACACCAGGGGGGTTGACTCAGCCTGTCATCCTTCCGAGGTCGGCAAATTGAGTACCAATTCACTGGTAATTCCCTGTGTATCGCAAGAGGCGACTAACAGGGTTGGTGGCAGGAAGGGCATCCGGCCATAAAACATTGCTTCAAAAAGGGGGACCACGGTGCCCAAAAAGGGGACCACGGTGCCCAAAAAGGGGACCACGGTGCCCAAAAAAGGCCACCCCCTGCTCTGTGGGGTAAAATGGCCTCTAAAGGTGATTGGTTGGTATACATTATTACATATGCACAAGGAAAAGGATGAAGATTTAAAATTATAAAAGGGGAGGGGAGGGGAGGGGGAGGGGGTATGGGGAAATTGAGAGGAGAAAGGGGAGGGGTATGGGGAAATTGAGAGGAGAAAGGGGAAGGCAAGTTCAGAGAAGAGGAGGATAGGGGAGTGTGGAGGGAAAGGAAAGAATATATATATATGAGAGGGAGAGAGAGAGAGAGAGAAAGGAGAGAAAGAGAGAAAGAGGAGAGAAGAGAGAAAGAGAGAGAAAGAGAGAAAGAGAGAAGAGAGAGAAAGAGAGAAAGAGAGAGAAGAGAGAAAGAGAGAAGAGGAAGAAAGAGAGAGAAGAGAGAAAGAGGAGAAAGAGAGAGAAAGAGAGAAAGAGAGAAAGGAGAGAGAGAAAGAGAGAAAGAGAGAAAAAGAGAGAAAGAGAGAAAGAGAGAAAGAGAGAAGAGAGAGAAGAGAGAGGAGAAGAGAGAGAGAGAGAGAGAGAGAGAGAGAGAGAGAGAGAGAGAGAGGAGAGAGAGAGAGAGAGAGAGAGAGAGAGAGAGAGATGAAGAGACAGAGAAAGAGAGCAGTCAGGTGAGAGGAAGACGGTCAACATTCCACCAGTTTTGTGCAAATACACAATGCCTACAGAAAGGGGTAGAGTACCAAGGGAATATTTAAAAAGAGGATGGGCGAGTCTATTGCAATAATACCATGGTGATAGGTGTAAAAACAGCAGAGCAGCCAGCTAGGCAAGGGTTTACGTATGTGAGACCGTCTGAGCCACACACTGGTTGGTAGAGGTTTGAAGGGCAAATACAGTGCGAGTTGCAGCTCGATTGCAAGCCTTGCACCAGCGAGGGCCTGTGAGATTCGGGAGGCACATGGAATGACAGCAATAACACTGGAGAAGATGGAAATTAAATTTAAAAAACAAGTTGGGAACACCGATAGGACCATCCACAACCAGTGAAATTATTAAAATGGAATCTCTTATTGTTAATGGGTATCAAAGGAGGGCTTTATCAGCACACACAGATGCTGCGTGGTTTTGTGCTTCATCACAATTTCTGTTGAAGAGTTAGCTTTTACGTTCAATCCACAAAAACGGAATAGCTCAGAAGCTCGTCAGATCCATAGGAATTCAGAAACTATACGAAGGTGAGTATATTTCACAATATTCCTCTTAACCACAATGACAGTACAGCTTTGTGGTCTCCATCTCAATCAAGCTTTAAGGTTTAAGGTTTAAGGTTTAAGGCAAGCTTCTCAAGGTTTAATCCCCAGTACCCTGATCAAGTTAAAGAGAAAACTTGCATCGTTCAGATGGGTAAGAAGCTGATAGTCTTATTGGTCATCATATATCCCATTGCATCCATACCCTGCACTCGCGAAGCGAAAAGCAGGGTTAGGTGATCAGTTGCGTACATGTCTGCATTTTAAAAATTCATTTTCTCGGCAACTATTGGTCCGATTGACACGAAATTTTACCAGAGGATCACCTCTGCCTGTATAAATGCTTTTATTCATAATTATGACATCATAGGTCACGTGGAACGGACACCATCTTGGAAGAACGTTACAGCTCCATATCTCCAAAACCGCTGCATGGAAAAAAAATTGAAACATGGCTCATTGTCAAGTACTTCCCATGGGGAATAAGATATGTTAATGATTGTCATTGAACCCTTCATTATGACGTCATAATTTGACAAGTACAATGCTTGATCTGATCAGCATGAAGAAAAAAATTCTCTGCAACTGTTAGTCCGATGGACACAAAATTTTCACCATTAGAACACCCTCCTGTAAAATGTATAATGAGGATTATGACATCATAGGTCATGTGGTGCAGGGGGCATTTTGGAAAACGAAAATCTAAAAATGTTGCACCTCCATCTCTGAAACAGCTCCATGGAAAAAAATTGAAACATGGCTCATTGTAAAGAAATCTCCATGGTAAATAAGATATTAATGAGGATGTCATCGGTGCCTTCGTTATGACATCATTCGAGAAGTACAATGCTTGATCCGATCAGTATGATTTTTTTTTTTCTCTGCAACTGTTGGTCTGATGGCCACAAAACTTTCACCATCAGAGCACCTCCTCCTGTAGAATATTTTAATGATAATCACGAGTCATGACATCATCAGTCACTTTGTACAGGCTCCATCTTGGAAAAACTGAAAAACATTGCACCTCTATATCTCCAAAACCACTCCATGGAAAAATTGAAACTTGGCTCATTGTAAAGAACTCCGCACGGGGAATAAGTGTCGTTAATGATGATGTCATTGGTGCCCTAATTATGAAGTCATAATTCAACAGGGACAACGCCTTGTCTGATCAGTTTGAAATTTGAGCGTGATCTATGCAACAATTATATTGGAGAATATAAATTTATGATGTCATCACTCACGTGGTCTGGCAGCCATATTGGATCAAAGAAAAAAAACCCTCAACCAACAAAGAGTTGGCTCACACCAAGTTGACTGCGCAGGGTAAGTATTCTATGAATACCATCTAGTTCAGCAAAGTATCCCCCCGAGTCTGAACTCCTCACAGATAGAAGGTTAATGACCTTGTCTGAAAACAAGCTATTTCCTGGTTCCCAAATCCTATGATGGCCTCTTAATCTTCAATACAGGATGATCAAAATAAGCAACTCTCGTACCCACTGGCATATGGCTCTGTCACTCCAGCCAGGTTGATTCCATTGCAGCCCAGCAACCCAAGGCCAATGCACGGCAGGAGGGAGATTGCACAGCATATGGCGGCCATTCTGGCAGCTCCGACAGCACTGAGCTTCAACCGCTTTATGACGTAACCTCCAGTAAGAAGGCCAATGCTGGCACTTGGAACCACAATAATACCTGTCACACCACACCAAAAATAACCAAATTCTATCTCAAGAAAAACTATCACCCTGTAGGCCCAAAATACCATTTGTACTTCCCATGACATTTTACCAAACACTATTCATTAATGTTCCTCAACAGGCTTTCCAATTGGACATTAATGTACAAGTTTCATCCACAACATTACAAAAGGTTATGCAGTTTGGTAGAATAATTTAATATCCCATCACTGTATCCGATAAAACCAACTTTGGAAAAATAGAAAACTTTGTAGCCAGAGAGAAAATACAATCTCAGGACTTGCTTCCCTCGCAGCAAGGCCCCCACGTCCCCTACAACAAACATTGGCGGCCCACACACTACACACCCGTGTAAAAATTTGCATGTGAAGCCGGCACAGAAAACTGCAACTCCAGAAATTTTGGAATAAAGGTGATGAAAGCCGTAACTATGGCGATCTCTGCCGTGTAAGCGAGGCTCACGAACAGGAAGGTGAAGTTGCTGCAGATATGTAGGGCTGCTCGGGGAAGGTCTGCAGGAGACAGAGTGCATTGTGGATCTCATCTGTCACAAGTTTGATCTGGGTATTCAGTGAAGATAAATATATATATAATATATAACCACCTTTAGAAGCCATTTTTCCCCGCAAAGCGGGGGTTGGCCTTTTTCGGGAACCGTGGTTGTTGTTGTTTTTTCGGTCCCCTTTTTGAAGCAATGTTTTACGGCCGGATGCCCTTCCTGCCGCCAACCCTTTTTGCCGCCTTTAACGACAAACAGGGAATTACCAGTGAACTGGTACTCAATTAGCCGACCTCGGAAGGATGACAGGCTGAGTCAACCCCCCTGGCGTTAATTCAGCGATCGACCGGGATTCGAACCCAGGATCCTTGGATCCCAAGCCGGCACCCTAACCGCTAGCCCAACACCAGGGTTCTTGGTCCAGATGAGAGTTAGATATGAAGATGAGAGTTAGATAATTATAGGGATGATACAGTCCCTGCAAATACAACCAAAACACAATGATAACCAAGCATAACACGACGACAAACAAATAATTACAATTACCTCCACCACTGAAGGTGGACGAAGGTTTTCACCCGTCTGTCTGCCGGGCTATCTCAAAATGTTGTGGATGAATTCAGACCAAACTTGGTGGACAGGTTGGGTGTGTGACAAAGACAAATCGATTCGATGTTGGTGATGGTCCAGAGCCAGCCGTGATTTTTTAAAAATTTGTCAAGTGATTCTTCATCTTTAAGAGGTGGGGTCAAAAACGATACATAGCATATTTCAAAAACTTGGGAACGGAATATGAGGAAACTTGGTGGATGAGTTGGGTAGGTGACGAGAACAAGCTGATTTGATTTTGGTTTAGCTCTGGATGCCGATCCGGCCTATCAATGCGATACAAAATATGCACTATTCAGCCTGGTGGAGGTATGCGCTCTACCGAGTGCAGTTCTAGTTATTTTGTATCACTGTGTAAGGACGACTACCTTTTGGCTCATATAGTACATTTCCTGTTCTACGAGTATAGCCGTTGCGTCAGCATGTGAGGTTGTATGTGACAAGCTGCCCATCGGGCCATCGTACACATACACAAAACAGTAGTCTTTCAAGGACCTATGAACCAGGACCAAAGTTCAACGTTGATGGTCGAATCATCAACAAGGTCCATTAATTAATCAATCAATCGACTCAACAGAACGTTCATCGAGGCGCGCTAACTGCTGTGGGAAGCAAGGAAAAGCGGACATCATTTCAGGGACTAACCCTTTTGTAGGAGCCTAACTGTTTTGTCTGGAGTGCCAATGTCTAATGGTCGAGTACTTTAGAAGAGAAAAAAATCACCTCGAATCTCTTTCCCAAAGTGGAGAGATTTGGGGAGGGAAAAGGCTTCCTCATTCAATTCCTGCACATTTCTACACGTCATGTCACTAAATTCTTGTTTCTCATCCCCATCTGTCGCTTTGGGCTGGTGTGCAGCACTAGGCCCGAGGCTTCGTGGGAAGGTGAAGATTGGCAGAGAGAAAATAAGGATGGCCACTGCGCACAGCAAAAACCCGCTCCACCTGGTGTTGCGAGAGAGGGTAAAAAAAAAAAATTAAAAATTAAAAAATCCCTGGAAAGACTGAAAAAAACATGTTTTATATCCATGATTCGTCATTTTTATAAACATTAACTTCAGCATTGACACAGACCAATGTTCAAAGGCCATATTTTTTTTTTTTGTAGCATGATCTTCAGCTTACAAAGGTGGAACCAATCAAAGTAAAGGATCATAAAGATTTACCAGTTGCCGACGAACCCTGGATCCAGCTGTGTCAGTGTTCCTTCCTCATTTGGGTGCACATAGCAACTGACAAACCAGCTGCCCATCAAGTACCCAACTGCTGGACCAAGAGCACCCATTACATAGAGTATAGCTGGAACAGAAAAAAGATGATGGCGGATGAAAACAAAAGTTGGACAAATTAATGATGCTACTTTTTTTTTTGTAAACGTTATGCCACTGCAGAATTAAGAGTTGTGCAAAATCAACTTAATCCAAAATACGCAATTGTACCAATGACAAAAAGACAGAAGCGAAAAGACTTGTGCTGTAATCAGAATAAATGTTATTGCACAGCAGATTCATTTTAAAAGATCATGGAAATGCAAACGGACAATCAAGAAGTTGTATCACTCAAGCTTTTGGGTCTCACCATCTGCCATGATCTTTCCGCGGAAAACCACATTTCCAATCTGGCCTCCAAAGCGAGTCGCCGACTGGGCATCCTTCGTCGTGCAAAGTCCTTCCTAGGCACACCTGAGCTCCTCACCACATACAAGGCTTTCATCCACAACTCAATGGAATACGGTTCCCCCCTCTGGGCCGGTGCTCCTGCCTCACACCTAGCTTGTCTTCACGCTGTTGAAACCAAAGCTTTCAGAATCATTGGAATCTCCTGCGATGAAGCTAACTCCGAGGGCCTTTCACTCACTCACCGCAGGCAGGTTGGTGGTCTTTCTGGCTTCTACCGACTCCTCTCCGGCCTTGCACCCCCAGCTCTATCTGGGCTCTGTCCCCCAAATATTCCTACAGGTCGCACAAGATCTGCCAGTAACCCTCTTCTGGTGAAACTGTCAAAATCAAGACTCTCTGCTCACCTTCACTCCTTCATTCCTCTTTATTCCCGCCTCTGGAACAAACTCCCTCACTATCTTTAGTCCCACTCCTCCCTTCAGGTCTTTAAAACAGCTGTTCACCACCATCTCTTATCTTCCCCCAACCAAAACCTTGATCTCTTCTACCCCTGTTAATTCACCCAAGAGCCACTTTTGTTTTTTGAAATCCCGACTTCTTTCTTTCCTGGAAGTTCTAGCAGTGTTCATGTGTTTTATACCTCTCCCACCCCCTCCCCCACCCTCCCATGCCTCCTCTCCCTCCCACGGATCTTCCGTTGTCCCTGTTCTCTGCTGTTGTACTTGTGTGCTCCCCTCTCTCTCCCCATCTCGTCTCCTGCTCCCTTTATTGTATGTTCTTTGTGTCCGTTTGTCCTTTTTTGTGATTGATAGCTCTTACACGAGCCTCAATCTTATATACAAAAAACAAACAAACAAAAAAAACACAGATCTCAAATGTTGTCTATGTCTCCCCGCCCCCCCCCCCCCCGCCACCCCCTCCTTCCCCACACTGACTAGCTAGAATGGAATGGCATGAGGTAGGGGGCACACCTCCACCAAGTAGAACAGTATGCTTTGGAGTTTTATGTTTTTGATGCATCTGGACCTGAATCAATATCTAATCGACTTGTTCTTGTTACCTACCCAACTCATCCACCAAATTCCATCAGAATCCGTCCACAACTTTGAGATATCATGCCATATTTAGTTTTTGGCTCGATCTCACAATGGTGAAGAGTCACTTAAAACTGGAGCGGCACTCTTCGACGGCACGACGTAGAACGATATGCCTCCTCCCACATAATTACATCATTATACATAATTTTACCAAGTTTGATTTAAATCCCTTTATCTGTTCTCAAGTATCACGTTTTTACCTGACATGACCTCTGACCCTTGATACAGAAATCGAATCTGTTCATCTTTGCATCATAATATATACTTATACCAAGTTTGACTCAGATCCCTTCAGCTCTTCTTAAGTTATCATGGCAACGAAAACCGATCACAGATGGATGGATAACGAGAAAATTGATGCCTTCGGCAGAGAAATTGTGGGATCCAAATCTTCACCAAAATCCAATGATTTGGTCCTCCTCACACCCAACCTGTCCACCAAATTCCATCTGAATCCATCTATAACTTTGAGATATTCTGCTCACACACAAACAGGTGTGAAAACATTACCTCCATCCTCCTTTGATGGTGGATGTAAAAGGAAAAGAAAATGCCATCCAATCCTGGGCAAATATAATTGGATTAAAAACTACCAACTATACTGTGGCTACACCGGCTAATGCACCGGCTCCGGCAGAGAGCATGTCATTCTTCACAAGAAACGTGAAGACGCTCGGCATTTCGATGGATTCATTCGTTTCTCTGTCTGCAATCGCACATTGAAAGGTCCCATGATACCATGCTGGGATTGACACCAAATCTGGTATGGATGTGACTGACACTTATAATGGAATAAAACAGCCTTTTATTGTGCTAAACAAGGTTTCCCGATCTGCAGTGCCCAGACAGAATATAACGAACATCCCGGATTTGGAACAAACTTTTTAACCAATCTGTGAAAAGAACACAATCAACTGCACTCCATATATTAGTATCTGGTAGCAACAGGGCCAGATTAAGGAATATTGAGCCCTGGGCACTGCGTCTCAGAAGGCCTCATTTGAGTTGAAATTTGTTTTTTTTCCAAATTATAGTCAATTTTATTAAAATCACATTCATGCAAACCTGGTGTTGGCTTAAGATCCTCGGGCCTTGAGGTCAAGTCCCTGTTGTCCCATTGAATCAACACCAAGCAGGTCGACTCGGCCTGCCATCCTTCCGAGGTCGGCAAAATGAGCACCCGCTAGCTGGTAAGTGGGCATTGCATCAGCAGCATGGCCATGCCCCCGGTAAATGATGCAGCCAAACAGCCACAGGCTGCATGCAAATAAATAAATAACATTCATGTGATACTCAGTTAAAAATTGCATTTCTGAGATATCATGACAGCAAACTGGTAAACCGCATCGTCATGTCAATCATGTGCGTCAGATCGCTGCCAATAGACATGAGGCGAGGCAATTCAAGTTGTCTTGGTCCATGGTCGAACGCAGCACGTTTCTCAAGAGCTTCATTTAAAAAAAATCTGCGCTCAGCTTCACATACTGTCACATGCAGCGACAGGAATATTCTCAGCATGATGGTGACGCTAGGAAAACTTGCATCCAAACTTTGACTTTGATGAACTTTAGCATTGAATCCATTATATTTCAGCCAGACGACGAAATGATAGAAATGTTCAAATTAATCAACATCATCCGAATCAAGATCCTTGCATCTCAAGATGATTCTCAGCCGCAAATTCAATTTTGGCAGAAAAAGACTTGAGAAATGAAAAGTGTTCTGGTAGCTCCAGATAAGCTTCTTAACATTCAGCAAATGATGCTTGCAGACATCGAACCCTGCCAGGCAGAACTGTCGATAACGACTGAAGGTTTGCACTCGGAAAAGTTCACTTGGAGGGTCACTAAAGGTTTCATCAGGTGTATGAGCACACCCATTCGGGAGACCTGGTTTAAACACGTTAATTAAACACAACTATACCGTACAGTCTATGTTTTTTTTTTGTTATTCTTTGTTCCAAGTAAATAGAGTTTTACCTATCCAAAAGTACCATAATTATTATTGTAGGAGAGCAGGAAGCAGGACATTCAAGGTCTAAGTCCTGCTGCTGTTTCTTCTGCCATGGTAAGATGGGATTTTTAAAATGAGGGCATCAAATCCATGATATTCTCTGCAATACAGATTTTGCCAAATGTGGAGGAGATTTTGTTGCAGCTCTTGCCTATCACTTGGTAGACGTCGGCTCTTCCATAGGCCCCGATCCATATGTTCACATGTGTCAGATGACTACCTAATCTAGACAGAGGCTATTCTTGACATATGGCATGTGCTTTTTCTTCCTGCAGTATATGTCTTCCATAGGCTACTGCAAAATGCTTTGCTGGGAGAGTGGGAGAAGGGTTTCTTGTGCACCAGAAAGGCATTTTGCAGTATGGAATATTTTCCGCAGGTAGATGGTACCACATGCTGTATGTCCATATACACCAATCGGCAGAGACAGAATGGGATGTCAACTTTTTCCCTGGTATCACAGGTTGTGCCATGGATTGTTTTTGCTTCTCCTTGCATACGGTTTGCCATCCATTGCGACATGTTTTCCAGATTAGTATTTGCACTTTATATATTCCAATTGAGGATGAACCTTGGCTCCGATAGTTATAAAAATGACTCTTAAGTGCACCATAAAATGTTGCAAAAAGCCTCCAATCTGAGGTCATAGCTATTACTTCTTCATCAGTCCTTAATATTTCCACCTTGTTGTGGGATTGGCCAGGAAACCTTTGGCCCAAGTCATTGGCAGGAAAGGGTGCATCGGCGAGGGATAGAAACCATGGTGGATGCAAGATGTAGTGAAGGCAGTTGGTGAAAAGAAGGAGGTGTGGAAGAGGATAGACAAGACCAAGGAAAGGGAGAGGCAGCCACATGCACGGTTACTGCACCTGTATGGGCAAAATAAGGCAGCAAGGAGAGCTGTGGACAAGCTGAGGAATGATATGGAAGAGGAGGTGTACAACAAGTTGGAAGAGGATGGTGGGAGGAAGATGATCTATAAATTGGCTGATGACAAGGCTGACGATAGCAAGGACATGAAAGAGGGTGCGGTGATTAAGGATGGTTGCAGGAGGATAGTGACAGAGAGGGGCGCAGTATTGAAGGTGTGGGAAGGATATTTCAAAAAGCTGTTGAACCGAGAAGGAAGCAACAGCGAGCTGGAGCTACCAAGTTATGTGGAGGAGAAAATGGAGTTGGTCAAGATCACGGAGGAGGAAGTGCAGATGGCATTGAAGAGGATGAAAAAGGGAAGAGTGCCAGGCATTGATGTTATTTTGTGAGGCTCTATATATGCCACACAGCCAGACATAACAGCGGTGAACGAAGGAGCCTTTATGTTAAGTAATCCATAATAATGTTGCGGGTTCGGGGGTCGGCGCTCCCCTTATCAAGGGGGGGGGGGGGGTTAATCCCGTTGTCTTTTAAGCTGGCCATCCCCCAATCCTGGAAGCTATGACGCTCCTTCAGGTCAGAATTAGCTCGGGTGATTGGTCAATGAAGTCCCAAATACCTACTTACTAACCCGACCGTAAAGCAGGGAAATAACTCCCGCTCGAACCACGGATAAGATGGAATATTGCCGAGCGGTTAGCAATCCGCAATCCGAGCCGTTAACAAATGACTAAACCCGATCCTGAGTGGTTTCCAAATCGTGCCACAGGTACTCAATTTAAAGAAAGGATGGCGGCGATCAGATAAGAGGAAACCAGAGTGCAAGAAGAACAAATAAGGGTTTATTTATTATGTAGAAAAACCCAAAGAGGAAACGAAAGGAATATACAGGAGGAAGAAGAAACAAAAGGACACAGGGCAATCTTATCTATACAGTCTTAACTTTTTACGACCCCAGGACAAACAGACACTCACACGGAATTGTAGTGGTAGGGGAGGAAGGTCCAGGCAGATGGTCAGGCGATGGGATCCGGCTCCGGTCCACTCCAGTCCAGGCTCCGGTTCCGGTTCCGCGGGCGAAACCCGGCAGGCAGCTTTGCGCGTATCGTCGGACGCGAACGGACCTTACGTATCTTGGGGTTACATATATCGGGGGGACTGGGACGCGGCGTACGTAATACGTAGCTCGTGCCAGCTCTCTCTCTCCCGATCAATGGCTTGTATCACAGGCAGTCAGTGCAATCAGCGTCTCCGCGCAGTCCTTTGAAACAAGTGCGCCTCCCGATCAATAAGTTCATAAAGCGCCTTTCCCAACGAGTCCATTACAATCGATCGTCCCCTGCACATTCCGTAAAAAGGCTTCGCACTTGCGCTTATATGTCGCACTTTGAGATCAATGCGCGCACTTCGAAACCACGCCCGCCAGCGAGCTCACCTCAGCCCTGGTTGGTTGGCAAGGGCTCACCGGCTCCGCCCTTGATGGCAAGTTGACAGGGCCACGCCTCGTTCCGGGCGCTCCGCCCCCTTCTTCCTCGAGCTTGCCCGCGTGGTTAATGGCGTTTGTTTGAGCAAACTTCAGCTCAACGCAGCGAACGCTGCTGGCAAGCGAAGGTGCGTTATAGAATTGGGAGAGAGAGATTGGAAAGGAAGCAAATGGAGCCTATCTTATTTAAGTGATGCAATGCAGATTCAACTATTGGGAACACGGCCTTATCTGACACATAATAAGGAAATAACTGAAGTTCCTATGGTGGCCAACGTGCTGCATATGGACTAACTATGGGTGCGACCTTTAACCTTTAAATGATGGAATATTATTTACAAGTATTTACAAAGTGAGGGTTCTAAAAACCGCAACACTGCACCCTCCTTTCCTCCAGGCCCATCCCGGTTCCGAAACAACTTTAACTTAGTGTGACACTTTGGTGTGGTTACCCTCTACTTTTAACCTCACCCTGAGTGCGACAGTTTTAACACTAAATATGTCCCGCCTGCTGCGTTGCATCCTATCTAACAGACTCATGCCCACAGACTAACCGAATTGCAGAATTATTTTGAAACTACACATTTAAGCTGGTGGGGAGCATTATTTACAAAAAACACTAATTATTTACAAATTGTCACCCAGGACCTGTCTTTTGTGGGAAAAGCAGAACTTTTTGAAAAGAGGAAAAATACCACACTGATACACCATATCATATGCACCAACAATAAAAATGCACCAAAAGCACCAAAAAGCACCATCATCAAAATGCACACAAAAAAACATTTTAAAATATAATCAATGATGTCTGATGTCTTCTTGCTTGTCTGCTGGGCCAATGCTTCCGTTTGTCTTGATCTTCATCTTGCTGTCTATTTAATAATAAGAAAGGGCACAACCCACGTCCGCTTTTTGTTATTTATGGCCAGCAGGGCCAACGTAGGTGGTCCACCTGCATGGCATGGTGGCTACTCTGAGAACACAGTGGTCCGCAACCAGACACCGCTGGCAACAGTGGCCAGCAGACGTGCCAGGCCACAGTACATGTGGTCCATAAGGTGGTGCTATGCCACAGAACGTGTGGTCCATATGGTGCATCAGTGCAGGCCGGAGGCAGCAAGGGTGCGGGCGCACAACTGTGGTCACCTGCACACTCCCCCCCCCCCCCCCCCCCACGGGCACAAAAGAACAATGGTCCGTGAGTGGGGAAGGAAGGACAAGCAGATCAGCGGGTAGGGGCGCAAGGGTACACATCAATACGAAGCAATGCAGACATGAAGGGCGCGGGAGAGCGAGCTGAGAAAGCTCGTCCCTAGCGTTCATCACCCCCCATGTCACATACCCTACCCTTGCCCCTACCCCGTATTTACACAATCTACACCTTTACAAATTCCGTCTCTACCCGTCTTGTCCCCCCCCCCATATCGCCCCTAAAGCCAAATTCATCATCAATCCCTCCTAAGGAGGAAGAGATGGAATAACCACAATGTCACACTCTGTCATGATGCGTCTTTCATTTCCAAACATTTGCACAAATATGGTGTGGAGTTTATCACCTTGGTGAGTGGATGCGGATGGTGCGAAGAGACTTTCATCCTAGCTGTACTTCTAAATGACATTAACACTCTTTACTCTACCCGGGGTCTTGCCCTGCCAATCCATTGGCCATCATTACACTATGTGGTTCTAAAAACCAATTCCCATTGACCATCCATGTGGTGCCCTACCAATTTGGGGTCTCACTCCCCCGATTCTTCAACCTGTGCCCTCGCACAATTTCAGGGCTGGGTCGTGTGGCTCACCAGCAGGTCCGCTCACCTGCACACCTCCGCCACTGAACGTCGCCACCCGAGCTTACCTGCTCCTCACTAACCTAACTGGGGAAGGCCCTCTGGCTCCCTTACCCCGCTACCGCCCTCTCTGGCGTCGGGCTACCCGGGTCCTCTCCATAGGATCCTCGGGCCCCATTGAACTCTAACTGGCTCCCAGAGCCTGCCTGCGGCCTCACCTGGCCGACAGACTACCAGTGGCGGAGTGCCCATTCAACCATTCTCACTAACAGGCCACACGCCCAGCCATTCCACTTCACTCATGCACCAAACCAAGCAGTACTCTGCTACTTTCGCACCACAGATGTCAATATCCTACCACAATTTACCTACTCCCTCTACCTACTTTTAAACTACCCTCCCCGGGTACTCGTGAAGGGGTCCATCCTTCCCCCATTCACACCTTCGCACCATACACTCCATTCCACGTATTCCACAATACTCACTCCACACCATTCATTCCAGACCATTTACTCCAGACCATCTATTCCATCCAACCATTCTCCCTTGCCACCATGCAAGCCAATCACTCAATGCCCAATCACACACATCCTCGATACTCTGCTCAATACACTTTCTACACACACACACACAGCATTCACGAGCATTGCCTCTCAATTCCTCATTTCATCCAAAACTTAAAGCTCATACACACAGCATCATTAACTATCTATTGCCCTTCTAAGATTCGTGCTTCCCAGTCATCATATTAAACTATGCACATCCCACGTCATTATCAACCACCGACTCTACTCTACGTCCCCACGACAGGTACAAAAGTCACTACTTAACTCGCAAGTCACCTATGGTCATCTTTCTAGATTCCTATCCATTATCCTAACAATCCCGGGCTAGTTTGCACTGCCACCCCATAAAATTATAGCTCATGTGCCCAAATAGGTGAGGTGAATGGTAAAACTACCATTCGCCATCACTACTGCTACCATCAAATGTCCACTATACTTGAGCCTCTCGGGGAAAATGCATTTCCATAGCTCGACTTTGAAAAGCCGGCTATCTGTGCGGATGGTTGGTCTACTGTTGGTTGGGTCCGTCCGGCATTTACGATTCTGGGGAGGAGGTTTTGTCGGGCCAAGACTCCAGGCACCATCCCTACGCTGGGCCTTTCACTCCCATGCGCGATGGCCCAGCCTTGCCCAGCCGGAGCGCCGCCACCGCAAGGGGGCGCCACTCCGACCCCTTCTTCCCCTCGAACCGGGCCGATTGCTATGCCTGGCAAAGCGCGGTACCAACCGTACAGGGCGGAGCCCGGCCCGAATCGTGCACGGCGCTCCGTGTAGGAGCGACGCAGCACAGATTCCGGCGGGCCCCCGCAGCACACAAAGAGCTCGCGTCGGCTATCCGTCAGCCTAACCGCTGCCCCGGTCAACGTCGATGCTCCGCTAGCATGCTCACATCCATACGCTACCCGTTCTATACTCACACATCCAGGTGTCTCCATACACTCCATGCATTCCATGCATTCCTCTCGCGCACATTCTTGCGCATTCATTCCCCTCGCACACTCTGTTATCACACACTTCGTAACACACCTCTCTCACGCACCGTCTTGCGCACACTCTCCCGGTACGTACTCCATACCACTCACGGGTGTGCACTCTGTTGCACACCCATTCAGCCCACGGGTGTGCTATCCCTTGTCGCACACCCAATCACGTGCTCCGGTGTGCTCTCCCGCACACTCGCCACAACCAACTCACTCTCTGTATCACATTCATCACACATACACTCTGATGTGCATTCATCCTCACTTTCACACTCTCGCTCCAGTGCACACTTTTCTCTCACACGTGCGCCATTCACTTTCACGCAGCGCACAAAGGACCTTCCACGAACGCCCGGGTGCCGTCTGGATCCCAAGCGCGCGAAAAACCCTCTCGCGCCAAATACCTTCCCACAAAATCTTTTAGCACCATATACTAACCTACTCACCTTGGCGCTTCTTCTTCTTCGCTCCTCCACCACCTGCAAACTTCCATTTTGGTGATTAAGCACAGCATCACGATGCGAATTCAGACTTCGAGTACATTCCATCTTTTCCTCTCGCGAGTGCAGTGCTTTTCTACATTCGCTGTCTCTCCAATTTCCACGATTGCTTCGGTTATTTCTTTTTCTTTAATTTCAATGTCTTTTCCCTCGACAACCGCTGGCGCTAATAAAATCAAATTCTCTACTTAAGCGGTCGCCGGCTTCCCCATACCCCGGGTCGCGATTTCTATACCCGTCCACGTGACTTCGCTTTTCTCTAACTCGCTTTCCACACGCTCCTCGAGTCACACTCCCTCGTCGCGTACCGATGTGCCCCTCCCGCTCGACCGGCGGTCTATGTCTCTCCCCATCTGCTCTATCTGGCCGCCCACTCTGGTTCCAAACCCCGTTAACTCATCCTTCATTCCTTCCATTTGATTTTCCCGGGTGGCCATTCTATTTTCCAACCCTGTTATCCCTTTGTTCATGTGGCTACTCACGTCCTTCAACTTGCCCCCTAATTTACTTTCTAACTCCCCTATTTGGTCTCCCATATCATTTCTCAACCCCCCAATTTGGTTCTCTAATCCCCCAAATTTGCTGTCTAATCCCTCAAATTTGCTGTCTAATCCCCCAAATTTGCTGTCTAATCCCCCCAATTTGTTGTCCAATCCCTCAATTTGGTTTTCCAATCCCACAATTCCTTTCAGGCTATCCTCCGTTTTGACCATAAAGGCCATCATGTGGGTCACAAATAGGCCCCAGTCTACTGGTGCCGCAGGCTCGGCTGCCACGGCCATGTGTGAGGCGCCGCCATTTTGTGTGCCTGCAACCCCCACTACCGCACCTTCTTCATTTCCCTCCTCCATCTCTCCCAAATGTTCCCTGGGGTCCTGGGTTGCCTCTAACTCTTCCTCCGCCACCGGCATCCGATCGCCTTGATTATCCATGGCACGATTTAATTTGGTTTTTAATAAAAATTTTGACCGCTCGAAATTTTGACCAATTTTTTTCCAGAAGATAAAATTTGGTTCGGGCTTTAAATCCCACTCCCAGACACCAATTGTTGCGGATTCAGGGATTGGCGCTCCCATTATCAAGGGGGGGGGGGGGAGTTAATCCCCTTGTGTTTTAAGCTGGCCGTCCACCAATCCTGGAAGCTATGACGCTCCTTCCGGTCAGAATTAGCTCGGGTGATTGGTCAATTAAGTCCCAAATACCTACTTACTAACCCGACCGTAAAGCAGGGAAATAACTCCCGCTCGAACCACGGATAAGATGGAATATTGCCGAGCGGTTAGCAATCCGCGATCCGAGCCGTTAACAAATGACTAAACCCGATCCTGAGCAGTTTCCAAATCGTGCCACAGGTACTCAATTGAAAGAAAGGACGGAGGCGATTGGATAAGAGGAAACCAGAGTGTAGGAAGAACAAATAAGGGTTTATTTATTATGTACAAAAACCCAAAGAGGAAACGAAAGGAATATACAGGAGGAAGAAGAAACAAAAGGACACAGGGCAATCTTATCTATACAGTCTTAACTTATTACGACACCAGGACAAACAGACACTCACACGGAATTGTAGTGGTAGGGGAGGAAGGTCCAGGCAGATGGTCAGGCGAGGGATCTGGCTCCAGTCCACTCCAGTCCAGGCTCCGGTTCCGGTTCCGCGGGCGAAACCCGGCAGGCAGCTTCGCGCGTATCGTCGGACGCGAACGGACCTTACGTATCTCGGGGTTACATATATCGGGGGGACTGGGATGCGGCGTACGTAATAAGTAGCTCGTGCCAGCTCTGTCTCTCTCTCCCGATCAATGGCTCGTATCACAGGCAGTTCGTGCAATCAGCGTCTCCGCGCAGTCCTTTGAAACAAGCGCGCCTCCCGATCAATAAGTTCATAAAGCGCCTTTCCCAACGAGTCCGTTACAATCAATCGTCCCCTGCGCATTCCGTAAAAGGGCTTCGCGCTTGTGCTTATATATCGTGCTTTGAGATCATTGCGCGCACTTCGAAACCACGCCCGCCAACGAGCTCACCTTAGCCCTGGTTGGTTGGCGAGGGCTCACCGGCTCCGCCCTTGACGGCAAGTTGACAGGGCCACGCCTCGTTCCCGGCGCTCCGCCCCCTTCTTCCTCGAGCTTGACCGCGTGGTTAATGGCGTTTGTTTGAGCAAACTTCAGCTCAACGCAGCGAACGCTGCTGGCAAGTGAAGGCGCGTTATAGAATTTGTAGAGAGAGATTGGAAAGGAAGCGAATGGGGCCTATCTTATTTAATTGATGCAACGCAGATTCAACTATTGGGAACACGGCCTTATCTGACACATAAGGAAATAACTAAAGTTCCTATGGTGGCCTACGTGTTGCATATGGACCACCTATGGGTGTCACCTTTAACCTTTTAAATGATGGAATATTATTTACAAGTATTTATAAAGTGAGGGTTCTAAAAACCGCAACAATACTATATAGATTTCCCATTCTCTTTTTAAAATATCAGAACTTTGATTATATATGTTAATTTGTCCTGAGAGGGCATTGTGGAAAATATCATATAATGCATAAAATTGCTCAAAACTCCTAATTTGAAAACGATTGCACTTACACTAGCAATGTATACAGCAACTTGTGTGTATAAAGATCAGACATTCGATGATGTGAGTGAGGAAAGTGAAAACAAATTTTGAACGCTTAATTGTTGTGGCCGATTCCAAGAAAAGGCGTTTTTGAGCAGGCTGAAAAAGCACAAGATCCCCGTGAGGGATAGCGGACTGACGAAGGATAAAGCCTGTTTTATTTTACTTAAATAAGGTCGTTAATCAGCATACTAAAATACGCCATTTGTGTCTGTCTGTCTGTCTGATGAATGTTTGATGCCAATACATTCTGTCGTTACATATCCAATATCAACCAAACTTGACAGGATGACGAAGGGTTACACAATGAAGGTTGTAGTGCATTCATTTCCCCCCATCCCAAGGGGGGTTTTCTCCCCCCCCCCCGAGCGAGTTTGCCCGCCATTGCCGTCAATGGGGTTGCACGTTGAAAGTGTATATCAATGTTAAATTAGCTTTATCGTGGCGTATTTCCAAAGAAGATTTATCGTGGCGTTTTTACAAAGACTCTTTTCATAACAAAATTAATGATAATCGTATAATAAAGTTATTACAAAACAAATTGAAACTAATAATGTCCCACTTCCCCCAAGGCGTTTTTCCTGCAGTGATAACGTGTATAAATAGCTTATAGTTATAATGGTGTTTCCATGGGAGCAATGGCTTCCATAGGAAGCAAAAATATTATAAACCACAAACACATATGATTATCTTTGTAAACAGTCGCTAATGCTGTTTATCATACTAAAATACGCCATTTGTGTCTGTCTGTCTGATGAATTTTGATGCCAATACATTCTGACGTCACTCATCCAATCTCAACCAAACTTGACAGGATGACCAAGGGTTACATAATGAAGGTTGTAGCACATTCATTTGCCCCCCTCCCCAAGAGGGTTTTCTCCCCCGAGCAGCTTTCCCCCACCATTGCCGTCAATGGGTTGCGTGTTGAGGTGTATATCAATGTTAAATTAGCTTTATCGTGGCGTATTTCCAAGGCCGCTTCGAATAACAAAACCAACGATAATAACGTAATATTAATGTTATTACAAAACAATATTAATACCAATAATATCCCACCTCCCCAAGGAGTTTTCCGGCGAGTCAACGTATATAAATAGCCTATCATGGCATCGTGGGAGCAACGGCCTCTACCAGAAGTAATGAATATTATGAACCACAAACACATATGATTAGCTTTTTAAACAGTCGCTAATGCTGTTTATAACACTAAATGAAGAAATTTGGAGGAATCCTGACATGCGTGAGGTAAATTTTACTTACAAAACTGAGCGAAGATCTACTGTACTCTCGGTACCCCATAAATATTGGCGTAATAACACGACCCTTCCTGGCGCTAACATGGGGTTTTTCGTGGCGGCCTTTTGAAACTCGCTCCTGCTGTTTTATACAGAACTGAAGGAGGAAGCCCGGGTTGTGCTCATTTGCCAAGCTGCTGTCCAGCCGCTTGCCAAGCCAGCCGTTCCTTAACGGTTCTGAATGGAGAGGTTGCTTGAATGCTTAAACCACTTGGTGATCTCTCCACAATAAACTTGGTAAATGAACACACACCCAATGTTCTTGAGACCCAACCATAGATCGACTGTAATCTATATATCCCAAAGAGGAATGACCCTTCCTGCCACTCCCGTAGTGTGCAGGTGTACTAGTCTTTAAAAAAGGGTGTTTTAACACACACATACACCCAGTTTTCATTCATGCACTCCCTTGGAGTTTGAGAAGTATGCAAGCAAAGTTTGGGGCTGATCGGTTTCATGGTTTTGGAGTTATGGAGGATGCTGACTGATGGACACACACTTATTGTTATAGATAGATATAATACTCGTACAAAGCCCATCAAAAATGACGGGTTGGTACAGTTTATTTGACAGTGCAGCCACATGAGCATGCCAAAGTCTGAAGTCTGGGCGTGTTTATATCTTCTTTATTTATTTATGTCAGGTGTGCTTATATCTTCTTTATTTATTTGACATCTTCCAGACGTAAATAAACACTCGTTTTACTCTGCACGCGTTTGCACATCACGTGCAACGAATTTCACCTTCCTGTGCCTTGTATTTATTGTTATTTAAAAAACTGCTTCTGCCCACTGACCTTGAGGCTTGCTTTGCAAGCCACCGTCTACAATTCCAATGTAAGAGACATAATTACTCTTCTTTTGGGTCTGCGGAGTCCTCGGGGTCTTTTGTGTCTTTTGGATCCTCTGGACCCTTGGGGTATTTGAGGGTCTTTGGGGTATTTTGGGGTCCACTGGGTCCTCAGGGTCTTTAAATGTCTTTTTTGGGAAATTTTGGGTCTTCAGGGTCTTTTGGATTTTTCTGTTCTTTTGGGTTTTTCTGTTCTTTTGGGTCTTTAATGGTCTTCAGGGTCTTCAAGGTCTTCAAGGTCTTCAGGATATTTTGGCTCTTCGTGGGTTTATGGGTCTTTGTGGTATTTAAGGGTCCTTGGGGTCTTTGGGGTATTTTGGGTCTGCGGAGTCCTTTGGATCCTCGGGGTATTTTGGGTCTTCGGTGTCTTTTGGGTCTCGAGTCCTTGGGGGTCTTCAGGGTCTTCATGGTGTTTGAGGTCTTTAAGGGTCTTTTGGGTGTTCAGGGTATTTTGGGTGTTCAGGGTCATTGGGGTCTTTTGGATCCTTGGGGTATTTTGGGTCATCAGGGTCTTTTGGGTCCTCTGAGTCTTTTAACCGGTGGACACATAGTCATGTTCAATGATTGCTCATTAAAACCCCACTCAAATCCCTCCGAAAGCGTTACTCAAAGCCTTTAAAACTTACCCTTACGAAGGCGGGCAGACATCACACAAACAAATACACAAACACACATTGCGTTTTATATGGTAGATGACTAATGGTGTCTGTCTCTCACCTTGAAACACAGAGAGGCTCCACGGAGAGAAAAAAAGTTGTCAAAGTTACTTCAAATTAAACTAAAGCCACAGGAAAATTACCTATTTTTTCAATCAAGTAAAAACCAGAGCAATGCGACTGCGTCACCAATATGCCCCCGCGTAGTCCCTGCCATGACAATGGGTAGATGCCCTCGTTGACTGTCCTAAAATTGAACAAGTTTGATTTAAATCCCTTCAGCTGTTCTTAAGTATCACATTTATCAGACATGACAGGTTTCACATCGATTGGTGAAGCGGTTTCGAAGGAGGAGGTAAAAAAAAAAAAATTGGCTTTCAAGCTAATATGGCAGCCAACCAATGTGACATGGCAAAAAATGTACACTCTGCATATGTATGCGTAGGGGATCACGTTTGTGAAGTTTCGTGTTGATCAGATAAGGTTCGTTTTTCTATCCAAGATGGCTGACAAACCACATGTCCTACGACGTCATCATTTTCAAACTATATGCAACAGTGCCGTTAGATGATATTTGTAAAATGTCACATTGATAGGGTAAGCGGTTTCAGATATATAATTACCTACGCCACCAAAGGTGGATGGAGGTTATGTTTTACCCCTGTCTGTTTGTCTGTCCATTTGTCTGTCAACAAAATATCTCAAAAAGTTGTGGATGGATTCGGACGAAATTTGGCAGAGTATGTGACAAGGACAAAACCATTAGATTTTGGTAAAGATCCGGTTTCGGATCCGGCTACTATAATTTTTTTAAGTGATTCTTCACCATTGGGAGATAGGGCCAAAAACGATACATAGCAGGATATCTCAAAAAGTTATGGATGGATTTGGACGAAACGTGTTGGACCGGTTGTGTGTGTGACAAGGAAGAATGGATTCAATTTTGGTGAAAGGATCCGGATCCGGCTAGTAGAATTTTTAAAAGTGATTCTTCACCATTGAGTGATATGGCCAACCAGGCGGAGGTTTGCTCTCCACTGAGTGCCGTTCTAGTTATTTTATATTTTCCTTCAATCCAATATGGCTGCCAAACCATGTGACCTATGAGGTCATAGATCATGTGCATGAAATTTCAGATTTTAAGGATAAGGCATTGGATTAAAAATTTATGGCTGGTATACCACTTCACCAATGATGTCATCATCATGCTTTTGTTCCCCATTGGGAGTACTTGACAATGTGCCAAGTTTCAAATTTTTCCATTCAGCGGTTTCCGAGAAATATATACATTTTTTATTTGTGTTTAATCCAAGATGGCTGCCATACC